>NC_079565.1:9437500-10041250 GCF_015846415.1 Triplophysa dalaica | reverse complement strand
GTATATGGTCATGTTAAATATGTGCTTTATAAGTACTAATAAACAGCCAATATGCAAAAAAATAGGCATCTAATGAGCAACTAGTTAAAAGTGAGAATTGTTCCCTGTACTAAAGTGTAGTATACTATATAATTTTTATGCGGGCAAATAAATATTACTGTTATATATTCACTGTTGTATCCCTATCCCTATCTTATAAATGTTATTATATTTTTACTAAATGCTATATTTTGTTTAATTTCTTTGAGAATTATCTCATTCATAAAAAGATATATTTTTATTCAATTTTATTTAAATGTGTTTAAAATGTTATCTGTTGATTTTTCACAAATGTTGATAATCAAAGACAAGCTTATGTTTTGCATTTATTCCCCCTTACTTTACTGAAACTGAACTGTGACTAAAAAGGAGGCATACACCAAACTGTTAATTCTGTGTACCGTTACAACCTTAAATTCAGTATAAAACAAAATATTGCGTTGTATTGTCCAAATCTTCCAAATTCAACTTTTATGATGCAAAATTAATAAAAAATGACTATATTGTCACCATTTATGTCCACCGCATCGAAGAAATAGCTTTAAAAACGCCTCCTGTGTTTTTAATGCAATGAGGTTGAGTAAATGATGACAGAATTTTCATTTTTAGCTGAACTATTCCTTTAAACTCACATTTATTGTAGTGAAGCCCAAATCCTGCAGTTGGTTAAATCTATCGGTTGATATAATCTCAAACAGGATCTCACACCTGAGGCGCTTACTTTCATTTTCGGAGTATTTTTTCCCAGGTCCTCTGAGCATTATTTTTGTCCTTGCTATTAGCGAGTCACATCTCACCTTGACTAGTCTCTCCTCTCTCCAATTAATCTTATAAACGCATTTATTTGTTTGTCTCTTTCCGCCACATTGCCGACACGAGAAAATGCCCAAAGACAAAGAAATTGGTTTGACATCTCTGCTCTATTAAAACTAACCGAGCAGCGACGACATCGACGGCAACAGCGAGCAAACAGCCGCTTGGGGCCATCTGATGTTTTCAATTAGATCGAGCACAAGGGGAGTTTAATGCTTATCAAATTGTTTACTGCCAAATGTCTCCATATTATTAATACCTGGAAGGGTTCAAATTTAATTTGAAGTAAACATGCTCGCCGTGTAGAGAAGGATTGGAGATTTGTTTGAGTAATACGTCAGACAGAGCGCTGTGTCTTTGGTCTCCGTGCTTTGTTCTTGGCAAGCCTGTTTGTATTTGCTTTAGACGTTTCGTCTGGTGACTTGGCTCCTTTTATTTTGTTTGTTATTAATCTTTGCTCAAAGCACAATCATGTTTTTATGATTTTGCAAATGACTGGAGAAAACAAATGTTTCTTAGTCAGAAATCATATGGGGCACCACATAGTTCCAACAAGAGCACAAATTATTCTCTGTGAATTCGCACCCATCCCTCGCCCCACAATCGCCAAAATTGAGTTTTTGGACATTTTATTAAACCTCCCAAATGTGATATCAAAAATGAAAATGAAACCAATCACATTAGCCCATTTTCCGATAATTGCTTCCTAAACTGAGGCCAAGTCATTCTATGGAGCAAAGTGTCATTATGTGCCGTGTCAAACCAAGAAAGTGGCCCATTTTTGGATTTGGTTTGATGCAAGTGGGAGCCGTTTTTGTCTGGACCTTGACAAGAGGATTAATTCTGTCTAGAACTTTCATTCTGCGAAGACTCTCGTGAGATTCACATACTGTGTGAAGTTCATACGGACCAGCCAGAGCCTCTCAAAACGAGAATAAAGACACGACAAAAGGTTCTTCAAAGTGTTGCCGCAAATATAATTTTTGTTCCCCCTTTATTCAAAAAGCATTTCTTTATTACCTTTTGTGTTGAACAACTGAAAAGTTCTGCCGGTGTTTAAGGTTCTTTACACAACAATAGAGCCAAAGGCTTGGCTTCCTGAAACACCTTTATTTCATAAGATCGTAACCATTGAACAACGTAGTTTACCAGGACTTGAAGGCGTCCTGTTGTTCGTCATGCTTGATTCAATGATTTCTAATGATCATTTGATATCAGAATCTTCCCTTTATAAAGCCTTTTAAGTTTCTTAACCAGGTCTCAGTTCGACAAAACCTCCCTCAAATATCCCCAACCGCCCAACCTACATCGCTGCATTATCAATCAATGCTAAAAAAGATTGTGGAAAATGTTCCTAAAAAGGAAACGGCATGCTAATTTTACCGTCTCTGTACCTTCTACGGTTTCTCTTATTTGAACTCCCTTTGTAACGTCTTCCTTTCTTTCAAAGAAAGGAGCCCAATAGTCTTGTCTATTTATCCTGGAAATAGATATTCCCCTTGTTGTCGACGTGATTTATTGAAGTCCTCTTCGCAGATGGAAGCCACAGGAAATTGCCTGGAATGGTTCTAAATTGGTTTATGATTGTTTTATATGGGCTCGTGCGCTTACGGTTTGAAATTGTGCCCCCGCGCTTTTTGGAGTAGATATTAAACTGATCCATATTGAGGTTTTTGGTGTGTATTTAGGGGGACTTGTTAATTCAGTAATGGCTCCACGTTGGCAGAAAGTGCTTGCCGCTGTCGACGCCGCTGAGAGAAAAGTGCCACTTCTGTGAGGTATCTACTGTTTCTCCAGTCAGGGTGGCCTGTAACAGAAACTCTTGCCCTAATCCAGATAAATCAGAAGCATTAGACTCTGTGGATGGAGTGACGTCAGTTCCTTCCTGTACACTCTGGAAGGAAACTTTCGTCATGTCTAGTATGTGGCATCTTTAAGACTCGTCTTTTTCTCTTTCACCATTTATCTCCTCTTCTATTTTTCTATCTTAGGCTTTAGAAGTACATAGTGAGTTCCTTTAAATGTGTAGAATATACTTCGTACCATAATCATGGTTCTTAAAGGAGCAGTTCACCTTCAAAATGAACATTTTGTCATCATTTGTTCCGCGGAACACAAAAGAAGATGTTTTGAGGAACGTTTTTAACAGCCCCCCATTCACCAGCATTGGTTATAATAGAAGTGAACCGGGGCCAGTGCTGTTCTGTTACCAACATTTTTCCAAATATCTTCTTTTGGGTTCTGCAGGTCTGAAATGACACAAGGGCTCCTAAATGATGACAGAATTTTCATTTTGAAGGTGAACTGGTACTTTAATATCAGTTATTGTGAATACTAAATTGTGGCTCCCCTAAAACGTACCCTCGGTGTGCGACTGCCGACATTAACAAAGTAAATTAAGATACATTTTCCCTTCATGAATGCATAAGTAGCAAACATCTCTTTAAAGTCCACAGCTCCGCTGAGGAGCGACAGGAGTTAAAGTGCATAGAGGATCAGCTGCTGTTCTCTCTGCCCGTGCGTGGGACGCTACTGACAGACTGCTAATGAGCCCATTATCGTCTGCGGTCCTTCGCCTGGCTCCTCGGGGGCACCGGTGGATGCTCTGCATCCCCTCTCAATTGAATTCCATCCCACAGGGGTTGTTTACAATAAATACATTTGCTTGAGTTAATCAGGAGGTGCAGAGCTAGACACTTGACTCGGGCGCCTGATTCTTTGGAGAGACGGTGAAAGAGAGTCGACAGGGCTCGATTTTGGTTCTCGCTGGGCATCTGCGGGGACACACATCCAAGAAGCAGAATGTGATTGGTTTATATGAATGATTTGTTTCCGGATGGACAAAGTATGTCGATCCAGGAACATGTCGTACTCGTGTTGTCGGAATCATGTGAATTAAACAAAGCTTTAAATAGCCAGTGTCTTCTGAGACAGGGTCGAACTCGACATGCGATCGAGGTCAGGAAAACCAGGTTTGAAGGAAGGGAAACACATTTCAGGGACAGAGCGGAGAGGACAAGGTCTGTCTGGTGGCAGCTGTTGTCATTAACACCACTTAATTCCTCCGTTGATTGTTGCCGTTCTTCACAGTTAGATTTTTAACACCTCGGAGATGTCGATGTCTCCAGTGGCTGTTTTGGAACGTACTCGGAAATTACCGAATGAGATTTGACATGCTCTGAAACGGTACGATTTAGCTGACTTTATCTGAAGTATGGTTGTCTTGACAAGTTTGTCCCGTCTCAATTTTCTACAAATAAACACGATGTAAACAACATGCAGTACATGCACGACACAGTATGTCCTTGTTCATATTTATCTGTAACTCTGGCCTCAGATCTTTCTTCACCGTTACTGATAATTCAGTTTTACTGGGGTTAATACGACCAAAATGTGGTAGTTTTGTATGTGAGTGTGCACATATTATTTCCTCCGCCTCACGAACACGTGCGTCTGTACTGCACTGCCCTGAGGCGACATCATCTTGCTGTTCTCTGAAACTTTTTCTCAACAGTCTGCAAGCTCTCATCTTAACCACAAGTACCGTTGCTTACCTACCGACCACAAGAGTCACTGCAGAGCGAGACAGTTTAACCTTACCACAAGCTGCAGTCGGACGCAAACGCCGTGCTGTCAAAGCACAACAGCTTGGTAGGAGCAAAACAGGCCACTGCTAGCAGCCATGCTAACGCCACGGCTCGACACACGCTAAACTACCTCCACGAGCGCTAATGCAACTCCACGTCACTAATTTTCAGCTATGATACGCCTCATTTGATAATCACGGTGGGGAAATTATATTTTCCTTATTAGGCGGAGACTGTTGACGGATTGGTGTTGACATAACATGAGTTAATTTATTTTCGCTGCCTCTAATGGATCACGCAAGAGGTCGTGATCAGACGGTAATTTTCGAGATTTATGGCATCAGGTGCGGAGCGTGTATTTGCATATTTTTATTCGGGGGATTCGCGACGCAGTTATTCCTGCTCATTTAGTGTTAAATTAGCATAGCAACCGCAGAGATGTAGGTAAACTGTGATCTGAGAAAAATATTTGTTGCAGAGATGTATGCACACTTCTGTAAACATTTAAAATTGAATGTAGTTTGTGTTAAAATGCACAATTATATGTCATATTAGCAAAAGGTTGAAGGTCGCTGTTATGATTATATTCATATATGGAGTGTGACAAACTTTGCCCCGATCTGATGATATAGTAATTTGGTGCTGCCTTAAAGGGATACTTCGCCCAAAAGTTAAAATTCAGTCATCATTTACTCACCTTCAGGTTGTTCCAAATCTGTATACATTTCTTTGTTCTGATGAACACAGAGAAAGATGTTTGGAAGAATGCTTATAACAGATCCCAACCCCCATTGACTCCCATAGAAGGTAAAATGACTTTTTTCTTTTTTTTCTTCTGTTGAACACAAAAGAAGATATTTTGATGAATGTGGGACAGCAAACAGTTCACTTTTGACAACCACTGTTTTTTCCTTCTATAGGAGTCAATAGGGGTTGAGATCTGTTTGTTTATAAGCATTTTTCTAAATATCTTTCTCTGTGTTCATCAGTATGAAGAAATGTATACACATTTGGAACAACTCGAAGGTGAGTAAACTATATAAGTAGGGATCTTTCTTCATTTACACACCCTCATGTCATTCTAAATCTGCATGACTTTTATTTGTCTGCAAAACACAAAATAATTTTGAAGAACGTCGAACGTCAAACAACATTGCCACCCATTGAGTTCCATTGTATGCACAAAAAACCATTGAGACATTTCTCAAAATTTCTTCTTTTGTGTTCCACGGATGAAAGAGTCATATACAGGTTTTGCCTCAATAAAAATGCTTTTGTTAGTGAGTTGAAATACTGCTATCTCAGATTCACATCAGTCCTGAGCGCAGACGAGAAGAGCAGGGGCTTATTTGTGGGACTCAAAATGGAGCTGGGTTTTTGGCCGAAGCCAGCTTTCTCTAAGACCAGAATCACGAGCAGCCAGCTGGTGTGAGGCCTGAGCAGATTATTTGAGAGGGAGAGAGAGAGGGAGAGAGAGGTGGGTGGGGGTTTTGGGTGGAGAGAGAAAATGAATAAGGATGGTGAGATATTGAAACTCATCAGACCGTCATTGTGTGGGGGAGAGAACAGTACGAGACCCTCTCTCTCTCTCTCTCTCTGTCTCTCACTCTCTCTCACTTGGTCTATCTCACTCTCTCTCACTTAGTCTCTCTCTCTCTCTCTCTCTCTCTCTCTCTCTCTCTCTTTCTCTCTCTCTCTCTCTCTCTCTCTCTCTTTCTCTCTGTCACTCTCTCTCTTCTCCTCACTCCTGATATCTTCTGGAGCTCAGCTGCCAGAAGCATCTAGTGTGAGCTCCGCTCTCAGCAGGCAGGACAGTGAGTGGTGAGAGCAGAAAGGATGATACCAGCCTCCTGAAGGGAGGTCAGAGGATTTCTCTCTCCCTCTCTCTCTCTCTCTCTCTCTCTCTCTCTCTTTCTCTCTCTCTCTCTCTCTCTCTCTCTCTCTCTCTCTCTCTCTCTCTCTCTCTGAAACATCTGGAGTTGCTCTGAGCTGCATCTGCCTGTCTAATATTAGCATGCAGGAAGAGAGACTGCAGCCATAGCGCCAGCACAAAAGAAAAACATTCTTTTTGATGACTTATTTCTTTTATAGATTGTCTACAGTTGCCCTTCAAGACTGTAACGCTCATAGAAATTGAGATTTTTTTTTTTTTGAAATTTTTGAAGAGTAATGTTGGTTGTTTGTATTGATTCTTATCATTGTTTTACATATTACGTATATTGATATATATAAATATTTAAGCAATATTTCTATAAACATTAATAACACACAAACACACATATGATAGGCCTACTCTAATTATACAAAACAAGTTAACTACGATATTCCATTCCATTTTCCATTCCATTTTCTACCGCTTATCCGAACTACCTCGGGTCACGGGGAGCCTGCGCCTATCTCAGGAGTCAACGGGCATCAAGGCAGGATACACCCTGGATGGAGTGCCAACCCATCGCAGGGCACACACACTCACTCATTCACTCACTCACTCACACCCTACGGACAATTTTTCCAGAGATGCCAATCAACCTACCATGCATGTCTTTGGACCAGGGGAGGAAACCGGAGGACCCGGAGGAAACCCCCTAACTACAATATAATTGTGTTAATTTTATAGCATTTCTCACTGATTTGAGCTCCACTGTAAATACAAACATATTTACACACATTCCACGCTATATACATTTTTAAACAAGTTTACATGCTGTAAATACATTTCAAACTATTTCACATCATATAAAATAATAAAACAATAAACCCTTCATATTTGTTTTTCCCATTACGTCATTCTTATGTATCTCCTACACATTCCTGCAGTTGCTCAACCACCCTGACTGCGAGTCGCACCAAAACATTTATTTGCCACTGTTTTGACTTCATCTTGTTTGCGATAAAGCACAAGAGACAGTGACAGCCAGCTCACCCCCCCCCCCCTTTACAATCCCAGCAGCCCCCCTCCTCCTCCCTCTCCCTTGTCATTGGCCGCCTCCTCTGCCAATTACAAGCCAGCAGGCGGGGCCGGAGGGTGAGAGAGCGCTGATGTCAGAGTCACATGGATTCTGGTGTGGTCATGCAAGCGCAGCTGAGCGGCAGAGCTATGCTGGCCAGCTGCTGCTGAAACAGCAGTGGAGGGCTCGAGCTAGCATTCGCGATATCGCTCGCCTATGGACCGCCGAGCTTAATGATGTATTTTGTGATTTCAGCTATGAAAGGTAAGAGACGAAAAGCATGCCGGTGTTTTTTTTTAAACTTCTTTTATTTGAGAGCTGCAAAGGGGCTTTAGGAATAGTCTGCCAACTCTCTTTGAATGGCTTGTTTGAAGAGAAAGAGAGAGAGGGAGTTTGTGCATGTGGGTATGTGTTTATTGCGAGGGAATTAAGTTCTGGCGTTGTCTCTATGGCCACATTTATTTCTATTCTGCATTCCTTTGATATAGAAAACAAAGTTGTGCATGAGGAGAGAGAAAGGTTTTGTTGAATAATAAAAAGGGGCTTTTAAGCTGATGATTTTAATGCTTGTTTTGCATTATGGAGAGAAAATGAGCTAATGTATCCCTTGGCAATTTTTTTTTATTAATACAGAAATCTAAGTTACTGTATGTATTTATTCTGTGATAGTTTCATTAGTTACTGCACAAGGTCTTGCCTAAAGTCTGAGATGTTTGTGTTGTCACGAGATGCAGGACGCAGGACACGTTGGCTGTCATTCAGGTTGACGTCGGCGTGCGTTTCATGCTCCATTGACCTATTTTTTTGGGCCGCGAACAGTCACGAGAACAAGGTTCGCACCGCAACACTACTTGTGTTGATCCTGTCTCCGTAATCCCGCTCGGCCGTCCCAACCCCCTGCTATACCCCATGCGCACACACACACATCAATCGTCCCCGGGCTGGATAACTCTCTCACTGTACGAATGCTTCATGCATCTTTTTTTACACAACCTGAAACAAACACGTTAGTACGTAGATAATTTGATTGAACTGAAGTCTCGTGACGTACTGTCAATTACTCTGACACATACGTAGACCGAGAAATACATTCACACCCAAACGTACACACACATACACATGCACGCGCTCAAATCCATTAACACTCCATATGTACAATCACTGTACCGCCACACACACACACACACAGCTGTCATTCTGCATTAGGCGTGGGGTGTTGAGAGTGGAAAAAGCATTGGATGTTGGTAACACCACTTTTCACCGTGACACTCTGTGTGCATCTCCCTCTGAAAGCATTTTAGCATCTCACCTTCACCGCACTCGCTGTTATTTCATTACCGAACCGCTGAACTGCTTCATATCTCTGATATCTATATGCATAAACACAGATAAACACTCACGCGCACGTGTTATGTATTTATGCATGTTTTTATGTTGCACTTCGATTTATGTTCTTTTTGCCTAATAAAATATTTATGCTAATCTTGGAAGTTCATTTTGCGAGGAGCTACAAGGGATGCAGTCAGCGCACGTGGAACAACAACATAAATGATGAGCAGTTTTTCAGATCTTTAGTTAAGGTGTTTGGTTTGCTTGTGTTCAGCGTGCACATCTCATCTAGAATAGCATGTGTGGGTTTCATCGCTTGCGTGCAGCCGTTTGTGGCGTGCGTGTTTTTTTTAAGCTCTGCTGTCATGGGTATGATCGTGTTTGTGTGTGTGTGTGTGTGTGTGTTGAAGCAGGAGCAGGTGTATGAGCCTCTGACCCTGGGTCCCATGTGTGGGTTGTTCTGGATAGACTGAAAATAGAGCTTTAGGAGACTGAAGCAATCTCAGAACCTTCACACAACGCATCCACAGCATTAACAATATAGGATTAGATGCTGGAATGGCGTTAAGAATGATCAATAAATAAATAAATCCACAGCATTAACCGTTTCCTGCTCCTTCATGAGACATTGTTTTAGAGTGTTAGTGCTTACCGTTTCCAAAGTCACGATATTGAAAAATTATTCATGCCAAATATAATTATCATACTAAGAACACCTCACATTTTTAAACGATTTTGCTTGTTTTAAATCAGGAATAAATGTTGTGTTTACAAATAAGCAAATAAGGCCGTTTTTTCATATGTCGTAAACGCATGCTGATCATTTCTGTTGCAATTTAGCCTGTTTTACTACACACACAAAAAAAACGAAAAAGTTGCCTTGCATGCTAAACTAAAATTGTATTCAATATAAGAAATCTAAATCTTATCAACTCTTGTTTTTTTACAATGCGGTAAAAAGCTTTATCACATATTAGTTGTGTTTGAATAATATCAGTTCAGCATTATCTTGAAAAGTATTGAAATAATCGCGTAACTGATTTCGGTGTAAACACATTTTATCGCCATCACGTTTTTACTAAACATCTGCTTTGCTAGTCATTTGTCAGGCACGTCACTTCAGATGCTAATGCCGCCTCATTCAGTGGCTTGATACAGTACGTTTTTTCTCTTCTCGCTCTTCATCCCTCCCTCTTCCTCTTTTCCAGCCTCCTAGCCACGACGTCGCCTCTCAAGTACCTAATTACCTGTAATGGAAACATCCCACTCATTAGCCTATGCAAATGAGCTCGCCTGCTCCGCACAATTACGAGGAAAACTCCCAATATTAATAACATAATTAAAGAAAGTTGTTTGATGTGCCAAAGACAGAGAAAGCGGGCCTTTTTCATCTGTGCCGTAATTGAACCTTTAATAAGCTGGAAAGTGCGAGAGAAAAGCGTCTCCTCTGTATTTTATTGTGTGTGATCAAAGTTGCACGTTGTGAGCGGGCCGGAATAAAAAAGGACGTTTGCAGACGTTACAAACAAAGTCGAGGCAAATAACATTTGCATGCTGATGTGAACGTTAGTGGTTTGCTCTGAAGTCAGTAGGCTAGGAGACTAGGGTGATTCTAACGCGCCTCTGTAACGCAGCAGAGGTTAACAAGATTGCCTGTAATCCAGTTAGCCACAAAGGACAGAAAGAGGGCAGGCGAAATCAGATTAAGGTGAAGCCCACCGGCGGGGGTTACAAATAAAGAGTGAGATTATTGCCCCGCCGTGAGATGTGTTAAGTGGACTATTTGGGATTTGGTGAAAAAGTGGCATTGCTGTTTTTATAGGCTTGCATATAGTCAACATCATGCTAGTTCTTTCTTTAAAGTGATAGCTCAACAAAAAGTGAAAATGTTAATGTCAATATTAACTCACCCTGTTGTCATGTTTCAAACATGTACGACTTTCTTTCTCCGGCGCACACTAAAGAAGATATTTTGAAGTAACCGACTGGGGTGGTATCCATTGACTTTGTGTCCATACAGAAGTGAATGTGTACCAATTTTGAACATTCTTCAAAATATCTTCTTTTGTTTAAAAAATATAGTGGCTGTTAAAATGTTGACTCTTTAACACGTTGGCACGAGCAATTGAAGCTCAACAGAAGCCCTTTATAACTGAGGTTTTTTAGTCAAAGTAATGGTAAAAGTCATGATAGCATTTGCATGTTTGCAACACGTTGGCCAAGCCTTCGTATCCCAACGATTGATAGACGATTGCTTTGTCTGACTGCTGTGCAGTTAAATCCAGTCTAGTCCTGCCAAAAGACAGAACTGGATCAAGCTGAGGGATCCATTTGAGTATGTGAAAGAGGGCATTGGATTGATAAGTCTACACAGACGCACACACACACATAGATGTGATCACTCATCATTTCTCCTTGGTAGCTCAATGACCATATTTCACCGCAACAACTTGTGAAAGAAACCATGTGCCATTTCCACTAGTTATTAGAGTGTGTGGCGTGTGTGCGTGCACGCATGTGTGTGTGAGATAGAAACTGTCAGGGCGTCTACTATAGTGTGTCAGAGCAGTGAAATGCATTACCTGCCAGCTTGGGCACAGTGACTGCTTAATGAGATATTGACTGACCATTGAGAATATAGATTTTTGATTTAGCTCCGGTAGTGTGTGTGTGCGAGCGTGTGTGATTCAGACACTCAAGATGGTGAGAGAGAAAGAACGGGCATGAATGAGAGGAATCGAGAAAAGAACCCCGCGGAACAGATGAAAACATAGAACGAGTGGGTTTCTGTGCAGAACTTGTTGTGGTTACCCATGCCATGCACGGACACACCCATCCACACGCTACATCTGAGCCCTGGCGCCTTGGACAGTTTGGCATGAGTCCCATGTGCCAGTTTCAGCTCACCTTCTTGGCAGGCAAAACAACCTTCACTTCTGAAAACGTTTGTGTTACATCAGATGGTTCAATCAAAGCTGTGTTAAGAGAATCTAGTTACACTCGTATCCAACTTAAAATCAAAATTCACTTTTTCTGTAATAGTTTCTGGTCTTATTATGGCCATTTTTCAGCGCATGTTAGTCCAAAGGATACAAGTGGTTGTCTTTGTAACCCTTTAATCTTCTTTTCAATGTTTTCAAGCCAAGAACAATTTTCTTTTTGGGATGAACAATCCCTTTGGGATGTCATTTTTATTTACCGCTATGTTGATCTAAACCGTTTTCTAACGTACAGCACACAAACAAGAACACAGAAAATCTGATCCACTACTATTCCTTCGTAAAAACAGGCAAAACAGCATCAAAACTTGCAAAAATTTCTCCTGCATCTCCTTCATTGTGTTTTATAAAACTTTAACTTTAAAACCAAATCTTTAAAATGCATTTGTGCATGTGGGAAGCAAGTCTTTAGTTTTTAACCAATGGTTGCTGACTTTGTTTCATCCACCAAAATTCAATTTACAAATTTTAAAGGGACAGTTCCCCCAAAAATGAAAATTCTGTCATCCTTTACTCACACTTAATTTGTTTCAAATCTGTAAAGATTTCTTTGTTCTGATCAACACGAGGAAATATATTTGTACAAATGCTTGTAACCAACGGTTTTCGGACGCCTTCGACTACCAAAGTAGGAAAATGACAATGGTAGTCAAAAGGTCCCCTGAACTGTTCGCTTTCCTACATTCTTCAAAATATCTTCTTTTGTGTTCAACAGAACATAGAAACCTATTAAGCATTTTTTCCTACTATGGGAGTAAATGGTAGCCAATATCTAGCATTCTTCCAAATATCTTTCTCTGTGTTCATCAGAACAAAGAAATTCATACAGATTTGGAACATTTTGAAGGTGAGTAAATGATGACAGAATTGTCATTTTTGGGTGAACTGTCCCTTAAATTTTTTTAATAAGCCCCATCCCACATTCTTCCTGAATTCCCTGTATTACTCTGCATTACGTCACATTATGGAAATGAAACGCTTATGTTGTTTAATGTTGTCTTGACTTCACTGTTGAAGCAATCACTGTTGATTATCAAAGCATTTTTGCAGATGAAGCAGCATGCATTGTGTTTTTTTAACCTTTCATTTGGAGCATAATTTGATTTTTCATAGGAATGCACGACTCATAATTTCCTGCGTTGATTTAGGATCAGCGTAAAATCCTTTGATGTCACCGGCTGTCAGAATGCATTTCAGGCCTGCCAGAATTCTTCCCACAGTGCTTCACTGATAACACATTCATCACAGGTCCAGCCGCACCTACACAAACGGAGTGTGTACGCATAAAATGCACACTTGCTCATAAACACATATTCTCAAACTGGAAAGCAGTTGGAGATTATTCTATTTATTTACGAGGGAGCTGAAAGATGGATTGTTATGAACAAACAGTAATGAAGGGATTGCACAAATTGCACCTCCCATTTGTCGTCAAAGACTCTCTAGGAAGACAGCGGGACTAGTTCCTCAGCTCCAGGGTTCACGCAAACTCCAGAGTTTCAAATGAGGCGTGCTTTTCCTCTCGCACACACACACTTGTATTTTTTACTGTATGCCAGAGTTGGGTGAACCCTGACTGAACCTCTGCTGCTTTATTAGCTGCAGATACATGCGGTATGTACATAGACTCTTACAATGCAAGACCACTTTGCCCTTTCCTCTCATTCACACGGGCTGAACTTGGCACACCGCAGCAGTGATTGAAAGTGGTCCCCGTCGCAAGAAGCTTTTCTTTCAATTCTGAGCACGTTGCTTTGCTCCTTCAGTGTTTTTTTTGAGGAGCTGGGCCCCTCCCTCTTTCTCTTGAACACTCCTCTGAGAGCCGTCCACCGGCCCTTTTGAAGTTGCATCAAAGAGGAAATGGGGAAAAAACATTATCGATTTTGCGTTTTGTCAGACTCGGATATAAAAGAACGCAGATCTCTGTACACGGCATCACCTGTGTATAGAACCAAAGTCTGTGACTCCCAATTTGGGGTGCCCCCAGTGCCCACTACACCACCGCTGGAGCTCTTCGAAGGCTTGCCTTCTCAGACCAAAGCTTTTTTGCTATTAATCTCTGGGTAAATCAAACCTGTTAAGGGGATAAACTCACAGACAAACCTGCTCCCTTGAAGATGTCAGATCTCTTATCCCTGCTCCATCGGACCAGTATCATCTTTCCTCGCAGACTTGACCTGCTTTCTTTGACGAAAGTCAGAGAGGGCTGCGAGGGGTTTGCCAGTAATCAAATCTCCACTCCAGGCATGCATGAAGGAGTGTAGTTGTTTGTGTTTGGAGCGAGCGCGTGATTGAGCGAAAGAGGGCGACCCAGGGGAGGTGGATGAGATCTGATTGTGTCTCGCTCTTCAGATGACCCCGCTGTGACATAAGGAGAGACCTCCAGGCCCGCCGAGTCAATCCTGACCCACGGAGGCTGATCCTGTTATGATTTTGATCTCAGTTTTGTTGCAGTGAAGTTTGAACATGCAATGTTGGTTCGTCTTGTCAGGATAATATTTCGGCAACATGTGTGAGACGTCATGTACAGTAATACATATTGAGTTGATGGCCGTTTTTCTGCAGATTTTGTTCAAAGCACAGTTGTGAAACATCTGTTGAGGTATCAATGTGCTAATAGAGCTTTTTTGCATCCGGCGTGAGAGAGCGATAAGAGTGGCATTAATGATCTATATTATATAATGACTACTCGCAAAGTGTTTCCGGTTAAGCTTTGGAATTCAGGTGTAAAATCGAAGACAAAATCCTATACGCAAAATCTGTCGTATAAAAACAGTGCTCACTTTTAGTTCCCTGCGAGGAACAGGGTGTCATGGAGTGCATACTTGAGAGGCCAGAGAGTTCATCCTCCCGTCTTCACCATGGAGATCAGCTTTAATGTTCTCAAGAATGGCAGGAGAGAGGGAAGCGAAATGTGGGAGTATCCATCTGAATTTTTATGAGATTAGGGAAAAGGCCGGAGAGAGAGGGAAAGAAAGGAAAGGCAGAACAATAGACACGGCGTTAAGTAGAAGGCTTGATTGAGGAACGAGAGAAGCAACATTGAGTTGATTTAGAGGGGCTCCTGCAGAGGCCATTGAGGGACCTGCTGTTCTATTCCTACCCAGAATGTTTCCCGATCAAGCACCTGTAATCACTCAAAGTGGAAAGTAATGAAACGTGTAAGGGCACTCCACAGCCCTTGGTGGCGGTCTTTTTGGAGGATCTATAGACAGAAATGCAATATAATATACATGTCTGTCTTCTGAGGTGTAGAAAGATCTTACATAGTGAAGCGTTATGTTTTATGTATTAGTAGAATGGGTCATTTCTATCTACATACAGCGTGGGTCCCCTTTCATGGAATTCAACATGTTGTTTTCCCCTTAACTGACAAACTGCTCTACAGAGCGATTCGTAAATATGTTATCCCCTTTAGAAAAAAAACTAAAACGTGACAACATCTTATTCTGTGTCAGCCACTGTAGTGCTTCGAAAGGAAGGGGAGCAGCGAGCCGTTGGTTGCATTTTGCAACCTCATCACTAGATGCCGCTAAATTTCATAGACTGGACCGCTTTCCTGTGGCTCGGTGGTTAGAGCATGCGTTAGCAACACCAAGGTCATGGGTTCAATCCCAGGGGATTACACATATTTAGAAACAAATTTATAGTACAAATGCAATTTAAGTCGCTTTGGATAAAAGCATCTGCCAAATGCATAAATGTTTAAATTTAACAAATACAACCTTTTTGTAAAGTGTAGACATTTTTGTAAAGCTGCTTTGAAACAATGCACATTGTGAAAAAAAGTTATATCGAAATAACACCAAATTAATTTCAACTAGAGCTTGCCGATTTATATCACGATTCATGCTAATTAAACACGTCTAAAGCGATTCTGTGTTTTAGGCACACCTCTTCCGTAAACTACGGCTCTTTGATCAGTAGGAAGTACTGCACGATCTAAACCACCACCAGATTGAGTCGTTTATAATGTGCATTTGAAAAAGCAAAACTCGTCAAACATCATCCCTATAAATATACTACATTATCATGAAAATAATATTATATGTCCATTGGCATTTCCTGGAACGAATCGTTCTTCATCTGTTTCCCATATTCAGAGTTTTTGCGCAAGAGCGCCCTCTAGCTTTCGGATGTGGTGCCATTTAACTGTAATTCATTGAGAAACTGAGAGTATTAGAATCGCACGATATATGGCCCTCATTTTAACACATTTTATCTATAGGGTTATTTACACTGACAGCATGGACAACAACTGGGAGTCATTTAATTACTGCCGAAAGTAAAGCTTGCCATCGGTTACAGACGAACGCAGCAGTGAAGAAGGAATCAGAATACTCTTAATTGCTGTCAGTGTAAACGCACCGTATGACTTGCTACATAGAAACAAAACGACTGTTGACATCATGAGAAACATTGACACACCGTCTTCCAAAAGTCTGCATGAATTCGAAGCGTGAAATTGTATCTCAAGGTTACTTTGATTAGCCCCGCTGTGTTCTAAACAAACCACATGGCACGAATTTCATTCTTCAAAACAACAAAGCCAGCCATTCTTAGCCTCGCCGACCTCTGGAATGTGTTTTATATGCACATATATTTATTAGAATGAAGATGTGTCTGCGTTTAATGATGAAGATGAAAGGCTTCCCCCCTTATTTAGGGTTCGAGCCCGAAGGGCTAGAAACCTATTGTATTTGTTGGTTTTATTATTATTAGGGTTTCGAGCACGAAGTGCTGAAAACCTATTGTTTTTGTAAGGATTTTTATTATTAGGGTTCGAGCCCGAAGGGCTAGAAACCTATTGTATTTGTTGGTTTTATTATTATTATTATACTTCTTCCCTAGAACTGATACTGCAGCCCAAACCGTAAGGCCGACAGGGCTGAGACTTGGTCAGATGGTTGTAGTCCTTGTCGCTACTCAGATACACGGAACCAGCCAAATCGGCCCATAGGTGGCGCTACAGCGATGCCGAACACGTTAACGCTTGTTACTCCTAAACCGTTTGTCGCACACCCAAGTGTCTTATATCAGTGTAACCACTGGCTCAAAACTTAAAAAACGTATATCTCTGATTTCATTTCCGGTATGCAAATTTTTTCGCTAATTAGCATTTTATGAAAAAAATTAAAAATGAACTAGTCCCTGGATTTTTGCCCTATTAGAACCAAACCAACGCTGATGAGTTCTGTGGAGTGTGAATATGAATAATTATTAAAAAAAAGTTGAAATTTTCATCCCCCATCGCTAGAGGGTGCAAAAATGTCCAAAACGGAAGTAACATATTGAACTAAAATGGCCATAACTCCTTAACTGTTTGAGATATCTTCATGGGGCTTGGAACATATGTGTAGACCCTCAATCCGGGGTCAAGGTAAAAAAAATGCTGCGTTTGGCCACTAGGTGGCGCTTTAATTTGAATGAGCTAGAAAATGGCCATAACTACGCAACAGTTTGCCCGATTGACTTATTATTTGGTATGGTGTGTCTTTGTCTCATTCTACATGAATATCTAAAAGGACATTGGCGTATCTTAAAAAACATGGCCGCCATTGGCCAATGAAGTTTGAGCACTTATTAGACCGGGTTAACGGAGGCCGAACAAAACGACGCTCGCTGGGCTTATTCGTCTCATGGTCTTTAAGGTCTGTAAGAAATGTGAACTCATTCGGCCACCGGGGGGCGAAATAACGCTTTAGGAGTGCTTAAACAATTGTGTATCACGTGACATTTGACATATACAGAAACTATTGGTATCATATGATAGTACTCTTCATTCTGAGCAACTTTGCCTCTGGAACAACTTCTGTCAATCGAACAGTTTGTGAATAATCGCTGATGAGGTCAAAAACCTACCTTCGCAAACTAGTCGTTGGATTTTCGACCGATCGGAACCACAACAATGCAGATGACTTCTGTGGGAAGTGTTTGTAAATAATTATTGAAAAAAAGTAGAAATTTCCTTTCACGGTCGCTTAGGGGCGCCAAAATAAAAGAATGGGTGGAGCCTATCACATTTAAATGGCCATAAATCCAGAACGGCTTAACATATCATCATATGCCTCGGGAAATATATGTAGATCATCACTCCGAGGTCACCTACAAAATAACGTGGTGTTTGGACACTAGGTGGCGCTATATAAGTAAAAATGGCCAAATGTACATATCTTTTGGTGGCCTAGACAACTCTGTGTCACATGTCATTTGAGTAATACACAAACTATTGATATCAAACGATAGATCTCCTCATTCATAACAACTTTGCCTCTTGAACCATTGATGTCTATCAAATTGTTTGTGACTTATTGGTTATGATGTAAAAAACTACTTTTGCAAACTTGTTCAAGGATTTTCAAGCAATTTCAAAATTTCCACCACAGTACATTTTTTCAGATTCTCTAAGTCAATAATCATCAAAAACATGTTGAGTGTTTTTAGTTTTGTGACCATAACAGTGTCCTTTTTGATATTAGCGTGAATCGAGTACGGTGAAGGTCGCTAGTCCTTAATAAATGATCCAACTGACTTGCCATTTAGTACTATTATACATATTATGATACTTAACAATCATGCAAAATGTGATGCTCATAGGAATAGGCTTTCCTTCATAAGAGTCAAAAAGGTGAAATATCATTCATTTCAATGGCTTTCTTATAGAGTCACCAGATCACAATGCATGTAGCTTTGCTTAAGGAACGATAAATGTGTGCAGGATAAAGGTGTGTAGTGTGCATGTGTGTATGTTTCTGGGTATCATTTCCCTCTTCAACCTGTATATGCTCCCAATGAGCCAAATAATGAGAAAGAACAAAATTGCTTACCACAGCTATGCAGACGACACACAGATCTACTTAGCTCTATCGCCTAACGATTACAGCCCCATTGACTCCCTGTGCCAATGCATCGATGAAGTCAACAATTGGATGTGTCAAAACTTTCTTCAATTAAACAAAGACAAAACTGAAGCAATTGCATTTGGAAACAAAGATGAAGTTCTCAAGGTGAACGCATACCTTCACTCTAGGGGTCAAACAATTAAAAATCAAGTCAGGAATCTTGGTGTGACGCTAGAGTCAGACCTTAGTTTCAGTAGTCATGTCAAAGCAATAACCAAATCAGCATACTACCATCTGAAAAATATTGCAAGAGTTAGATGCTTTGTTTCCAGACAAGACTTAGAGAAACTTGTTCATGCTTTCATCACCAGCAGGGTGGATTACTGTAACGGACTCCTCACTGGCCTTCCCAAAAAGACCATTAGACAGTTGCAGCTCATACAGAACGCTGCCGCCAGGATTCTGAGACGAACTAGAAAATATGAACATATCACACCAGTCCTCAGGTCTTTACACTGGCTCCCAGTTAAATTTAGGATTGATTTTAAAGTATTATTACTGGTATATAAATCATTCAATGGCCTAGGACCTCAATACATTGCAGATATGCTCAATGAATATAAACCCAACAGATCACTCAGATCACTAGGATCATATCAGCTAGAAATACCAAGGGTTCACTCAAAGCATGGCGAATCTGCTTTTAGCTATTATGCCAGCCGCAGCTGGAACCAGCTTCCAGAGGAGATCAGATGTGCTCCTACAATAGTCACTTTCAAATCCAGACTCAAAACGCATCTGTTTAGCTATGCATTTAATGAATGAGCACTGTGCCAATGTTCGTCCGACTGTCTGTACTGTACTGTATTTTACTTTTATAAACTGTTTTAATTACTCTTATTTCTTTTTATTATTTTAATTTCTTCTATGTAAAGCACTTTGAATTGCCACTGTGTATGAAATGTGCTATATAAATAAAATTGCCTTGCCTTGCCTTGCCTTTATCATAAGAGTGTGAATGCACTGTATAGTTCTGTGTGTCTTGTGTGATCGAGACCGTGCATGTGTGTGTAATGAAATATGTCTCACAGGAAGACAGTGTTAGAAATATAATGTATTACAGATTAAAAGTTGCTCCATATTTACACATCTATAAATATAGCACATGTCTGGCTGGTTTTAAGATGCTGTGTTGATATATATATATATATATACAACACACCTTTATCAGATAAAACCAGTTTAATTGCATGTAAACCCAAATTGCTACTCAGCCAGTCACATGGCAGCAACCCAATGCATTTAGCCATTTAGATATGGTAAACATGACTTCCTGAAGTTCAAACCAAACATCAAAATTGAGAAGAAATGGGATATATCATGTGAGGTGTGTCTACCAAAGAAACATAATTTAAATGGCACGTCCTTCTAAAATATTATTGCAGACAATGTCAATGTCCTACTGACCACAATGTGTTCATGAATATGAATCAATGTATCCATTTAAAATTGTCCTAAATTTTAAATTCAATTTTAATTCTTCAAAACACAAAAGAGGCTATGTTGAAAAATATGCATTAAATTAACAAAAAAGACCAATATCTCTGCAATCGAATGTCATAGAGACAAAGAAGTTGCTTCGTTCTACTCATGGAAAAGTGTATTATAATATGACAGGTGACAAGCTATGCCCATAGCAACTAAACAGATTAGCTCTACAATCAGTTACACAGACGTATATCTCTGCAGTTGAATATTGTAGAGACACAGGGGTTCGGTTAATTTCACTTGTGACTTAATGTAATATCAATTGGCATTAACCATTTGATATCAACCAACATCAACCATTAAGCTAGACCTCCATCTCTGCAATAGAGCATCGCAGAGTCACTGGAGTTGTTTCGTCACATGTAGTTTGATGTGTTATTAATTGGCAGGTGCCATTCCACGCCAATAGCAACCAAACGGATTAGCTTAGCAACCTTTTAGCAAGATCTATATCTCTGCAACTGTATTAAACGTTTCTGACATTTTACTTGGTGCGCTAGAGTGTCGTCCGTCCTTGATCTGTTATGGTGCGATTCTTGAAACTGATCGGCGATGGCAGACGTACCTTAGATGCCTTAAATCGCTCGAACCCGCTAAATGCTGCTTGCAGCTTTAATTATTATTATTTTTCCGCCATAAAACCGGTCGCCCAGCCCAAACCGTAAGTCGTAGAAACTCGACACTTGGTCATTTGGTTGTATCTGTGCAGGCTACTCAGATACAGTGACCCAGCCAAATCGGCCCATAGGTGGCGCTACAGCGATGAAAAGCGTGTTTGCGCACGTTAACGCTCGTTACTCCTAAACCGTTTGTCGCACACCCAAGTGTTTTATATCATTGTAATCATTGGCTCAAAACCTAAAAAACGTATATCCCCGATTTCATTTCCGGTATGCAAATTTTCCCGCTAATTTGCATTTTAGGAAAAAAAAAAAAAATGAACTAGTCCCTGGATTTTTGCCCGATCGGAACCAAACCAACGCTGATAAATTCTGTGGAGTGTGAATGTAAATATTCATTGAAAAAAAGTTGAAATTTCGATTCAGGGTCGCTAGGGGGCATCAAAACGTCAAACCCGGAAGTAGCCTATTTCATTAAAATGGCTATACCTAGAGAACGGTTTGAGATATCTTCACGGGGCTTAGACCATATGTGTAGACCCTCAGTCTGGGGTCACAATAAAAAAAACTCGGTGTTTGGCCACTAGGTGGCGCTATAATAGCAAAGAACTCGAAAAGGGCTATAACTAAGCAACCGTTTGCCCGATCGACTAATTATTTGGTATGGTGTGTCTTTGTGTCATGAACCTTGACTGTATAAAAGGACTTCTGCGTATCTCAAAAAACAAGTCTGCCATCGGTCAATTAAATGTGAGCACTCATTATACCGGGTAAACGGAGGCCGATCAAAACGACACTCGCTGGGCTTATTCGTCTCACGGTCTTTAAGGTCTGTAAGAAATGTGAACTCATTTGGCCACCGGGGGGCGAAATAGCGCTTTTGGAGTGCATAAACAATTCTGTATCACGTGACATTTGACATATACAGAAACTATTGGTATCATAAGATTGCTCTTCTCATTCTGAACAACTTTGCCTGTGGACATGCTTCTGTCGATCAAACGGTTCGTGAGTTATCGCTGATGATGTCAAAAACCTACTTTCGCGAACTAGTTCCTGGTTTTTCAACCGATCGGAAACAAACCAATGCAGATGACTTCTGTGGAGTGTGAATGTAAATAATCATTGAAAAAAAGTTGAAATTTCTTTTCACCGTTGCTTAGGGACGCCAAAACTTAAAATGGGCAGATCCTATCACATTAAAATGGCCATAAATCCAGAAGGGCTTAACATATCATCATGGGGCTCAGTTGATATGTGTAGACCATCACTCCGAGGTCACGTAAAAAAAGGAGGTAGCGTTTGGACACTAGGTGGCGCTAAAACAGTAAAAATGGCAAAATTGACGTGTATCTCATATCTTAAACAATTGTGTATCACATGACATTTGACACTTACACAAACTAATGATATCATTTAATAGTCCTCCTCTTCATTCTGAACAACTTTGCCTCTTGATCCATTGATGTCACACAAACGGTTCACGAGTTATCGGTGATGGTGTTTAAAACTGACTTTTGCTAACTAGTTCTTTGATTTTTTTAAGCAATTTCTAAATTCTCTATTGCAGGTACATTATAATTGATCATAAAGATTATGAAATGACCATGCCAGTAAACATTCATAACATTTAGTTTGATAATTATTCAAGGGAATGTATTCAATTATACAACACATCTCTTAGATGGTGTGTGACTATGTTCCACATTATAAATCTGGTGGCGAAATGGCCAGGCTCTGTTCACGACTCAAGTATCGGAGAGTTATGCACATTATTTGGACGTGGCAAGTCAAATAGACTTTACAAACTAACTGGATTACTAATTTTGGGCCTAACAGAACTGCATTTTTCTATTATATAGGTGACTATGATGGAATCCTGCTAGGGGATAAAGGCTATGCCTGCAGGCAGTATTTTATGATACCATTACCTGACACCAACCAACTTTGAATTAGTTTATTTTGTTGTTTGATTGAGAGAAAACAGCTAGTCATGAGTGTGTAAGCATGCAACGCTTCTTTGAGCTGATACTGATAATTTCTATAATTTTTCTGTGTTGGTGGGAGTTTGATCCGTCGTGGGTTCGTTGGGGTCTGACCCCTTACACTGTTCGTGGATGCACTGCTCCATTGACTGGCATAAATACTCGAAACCCGCTTAAAGGCTGCTTGCAGCTTTAA
This sequence comes from Triplophysa dalaica, assembly GCF_015846415.1. Classification (NCBI taxonomy): domain Eukaryota; kingdom Metazoa; phylum Chordata; class Actinopteri; order Cypriniformes; family Nemacheilidae; genus Triplophysa; species Triplophysa dalaica. The sequence goes on along the minus strand of NC_079565.1, from coordinate 10,018,344 downwards.
TTAGGGTTCGAGCCCGTAGGGCTAGAAACCTATTGTATTTGTAGGTTTTATTCTTCTTCTTCTTCTTCTTATTATTATTCTTCCCTAAAAGTGATCGTGCAGCCCAAACCGTAAAGCCGACAGAGCTGTGACTTGGTCAGATGGTAGTAGTCCTTGTCGCTACTCAGATACAGGGAGCCAGCCAAATCGGCCCATAGGTGGCGCTACAGCGATGAAAGGCGCGTTTGCGCACGTAACCCCTAAACCGTTTGTCGCACACCCAAGTGTTTTATATCAGTGTAATCATTGGCTCAAAACTTAAAAAACGTATATCTCCGATTTCATTTCCGGTATGCAAATTTTTTCGCTAATTTGCATTTTATGAAAAAAATTAAAAATGAACTAGTCCCTGGATTTTTGCCCGATCGGAACCAAACCAACGCTGATGAGTTCTGATGAGTGTGAATGTAAATAATTATCAAAAAAAAGTTGAATTTTCAATTCACGGCCGCTATGTGGCGCTAAAACGTCCAAACCGGAAGTAACATATTTAACTAAAATGGCCCTAACTCGTGAACTGTTTGAGATATGTTCATGGGGCTTGGAAAATATGTGTAGACTCTCAGTCCGGGGTCACAATAAAAAAACTGCGGCATTTGGCCACTAGGTGGCGCTATAATTTGAATGAGCTAGAAAATGGCTATAACTACGCAACCCTTTGCCCGATTGACTTGATATGTGGTATGGTGGGTCTTTGTCTCATGCTACATGAATATCTCAAAGGACATTGGCGTATCTCAAAAAACATGGCCGCCATTGGCCAATGAAGTTTGAGCGCTAATTACACCGAGTTAACTGAGGCCGATCAAAACGACACTCGCTGGGATTATTTGTCTCACAGTCCTTAAGGTCTGTAAGAAATATGAACTCATTTGGCCACCGGGGGGCGAAATAACGCTTTAGGAGTGCTTAAACCATTGTGTATCACGTGACATTTGACATATACCCAAACTAATGTTATCATATGATAGCTCTCCTTATTCTGAGCAACTTTGCCTCTTGAACCACTTCTGTCGATTAAACGATTTGTGAGTTATCGCAGATGATGTCTAAAACCTACTTTCGCGAACTAGTCGTTGGTTTTTCGACTTAACGGAACCAAAACAATGCAGATGACTTCTGTGGAGAGTGATTGTAAATAATTATCGAAAAAAAGCAGAAATTTCCTTTCACGGTCCCTTAGGGGCGGCCAAATTTAAAAATGGGAGGAGCCTATCACATTTAAATGGCCATAAATCCAGAACGGCTTAACATATCATCATGGGGCTCGGGAAATATGTGTATACCATCACTCCAAGTTCACCTACAAAATAACGTGGCATTTGCACACTAGGTGGCGCTATAACAGTAAAAATGGTAAAATTGTTGCGTATTTCATTGCTTAAGCAGTTGTGTATCACGTGACATTTGTCATTTACACAAACTAATATAATCATATGATAGTTCTCCTCATTCAGAACAACTTTGCCTCTTGATCCATTGATGTCAATCAAACAGTTCGCAAGTTATTGGTGATGATGTTAAAGACGTACTTTTGCATACTAATTTTAGGTCTTTCAAGCAATTTCCAAATTTTCACCACAGTACAATTCTCTGGACTCTCTAGATAATTTATGATCAAGGACATGTTGAACTTTTTCATAAATGTGACCATAACAGAGTCCTTTATTATATTAACCTCAAAAGTCTACCTGAAAGCTTGCTGCTCCTTAATGAATAATCCAACTGACTTGCCATATAGTACTATTATACATATTATGACACAAAAAAAGCATGCAAAATGTGAAGGTCATCGGAAGAGGCATGCCTTCATAACAGACAAAAAAGTGAAATATAATTAATTTCAATGGCTTTTTTAGAGTCACCAGATCACAATGTGTGTATTTATGGATATTATGTCTCTCTGTATAATAAGAGTGTGCATGTACTGTATAGTTCTGTGTGTCATGTGTGATCGAGACTGTGCATGTGTGTGGAATGAAATGTGTCTCACAGGAAGACAGTGTTAGAAATAAAATGTATTACACATTAAACGTTGCTCCATAATTACACATCTATAAATACAGCACATGTCTGGCTGCTTTTATGATGCTGTGTTGATATATATATATATATATATATATATATACAACACACCTTTATTAGGTACACCAGTTTAATTGCATGTAAACCCAAATTGCTACTAAGCCAGTCACATGGCAGCAACTCAATGCATTTAGACATGGTAAACATGACTTCCTGAAGTTCAAACCTTACATCAAAATGGGATATACTGTATAATGTGTGTACAAAATAAACACAATTTAAATGGCACGGCATTCTAGACTATTATGAATGGGAATCAATGTATCTATTTAAGATGCTCCTGGCCATAAGCCTTAAGCTTTTTTTATACACGTCTATCATAATGTATGGCAGGTGCCATGCCACATCCATAGCAACTAAACATGTTAACTTAGCAACCATTAAGCTAGACCTATATCTCTGGAACTGAACATCGTAGAGACATGAGAATTGGTTAATTTCACTCGCCCCTCAGGTATTATCGGTTTACACCTGTTTTTGCATATGAGTGTAAGCATGCGTGGTCTGTATTAACCGTTGATGACCACTTCTTTCATTTTTCTGGTTATAAGTAAGTGTCATCCGTTGCGGATGTGTTATGGTGCGATTCCTGACCGTAGTCAGCGAAGGCAGTCGACCTTAGTCCCCTTAGACTGCTCGAACCCGATGATTGCTGCTTGCAGCTATATTTCTTATTATTATTCTGCCCTAAAACTGATGCTGCAGCCCAAACCGTAAAGCCGACAGAGCTGAGACTTGGTCAGATGGTAGTAGTCCTTGTCGCTACTCAGATACACGGAGCCTGCCAAATCGGCCCATAGGTGGCGCTACAACGATAAAAAGCGCGTTTGCCCCCGATACTCCTAAACCGTTTGTCGCACACCCAAGTGTTTTATATCAGAGTAATCATTGGCTCAAAACTTAAAAAATGTATATCTCCGATTTCATTTCCGGTATGCAAATTTTTCCGCTAATTTGCATTTTATGCAACAAAAAAGAAAATGAACTAGTCCCTGGATTTTTGCCCTATCGGAACCAAACCAGCGCTGATGACATCTGTGGAGTGTGAATGTAAATAACTATCAAAAAAAAGTTGAATTTTCCACTCACGGCCGCTTGGTGGCGCTAAAACGTCCAAACCGGAAGTGGCATATTTAGCTAAAACGGCCATAACTCGTAAACCATTTGAGATATCTTCATGGGGCTTGGAACACATGTGTAGACCCTCAGTCCGGGGTCACAATAAAAAAACTGCGGCGTTTGGCCACTAGGTGGCGCTATAATTTGAATGAGCTAGAAAATGGCTATAACTACGCAATCCTTTGCCCGAATGACTTGATATTTGGTATGGTGGGTCTTTGTCTCATTCTACATGAATATCTAAAAGGACATTGGCGTATCTCAAAAAACATGGCCGCCATTGGTCGATGAATTTTGAGCACTCATTACACCGGGTTAACAGAGGCCGATCAAAACGACACTCGCTGGGCGTATTCGTCTCATGGTCCTTAAGGTCTGTAAGAAACATGAACTTATTCGGCCACCGGGGGGCGTAATAACGCTTTTGGAGTGCATGAACAACTGTGTATCACGTGACATTTGACGTGCGATTCCTGAGCGTAGTGACCAAAGGCAGTCGACATTAGTCCACTTAGCCTGCTCGAACCCGATGATTGCTGCCTGCAGCTATATTTGTTTATATAATTCCCACACAAAAGAATACGCTTTTCTTACTTTCTAAAAACTTTTAAAAAGGCTATTTTCCCAAAAAACAAAGACGCCTGATTAACAGCATCAAACCAAATTTACATCCATTTGAGAGAACATATAGCAAAAATCAATTAGAAGCAATATGTTCGCTTGTCTGAACAGAACAAAGACATTGGATATGACAGGAATTGTTTGCCCATTAGAGCGCCGTGTGGGGCGGTGGAGGGGCTTTCTGTTTGCTCTGTAGCTCGGTGCGATTGTACCACAGTAGGGAAGAGGGACTGTGGAGAGGCTTTTGACCTGTGTCAGAGTGGAACCCAGAGCCCCTACTGTTTAAACAGACAGACTGATTACTGATTAGAAGCTCATTCCCTGTTGTGCAAAGCAGTTTGCGTGTCAGCATCCATCCTACCCGGCCCTACACTGATTGAGAATGAGATGAAAAAGACGATGGAGCTCAGGGTGGCTGCTTGGTTCTGTATCTTTCGGTCTCTTTTGCTAGCTCGCTGTTTGCTTCTTTTTCACTCGCACGTAAAGGAACAGTTTATACGAAATCATATTTGTGACTGACAGGTTTAGTTTAGTTTACATTTACCGCTGTCCTTCTGAAACCTCGTATTTCCATATTTCCTGATTTTTGTCTTTTGTCATTAATCATTATTATTAGTCACCCTATATGTTTGTCAATGGTTTTGCAAATATATAACCAATAAAACGAATTCAAAAGTGCTTGTTAATCTTTCAATTTCCTGAAAATTCTGGACATCCGAGGTTTCGGAAGGACGGTGACTATATACAAGTTTGGGACAACCTGAGGGTTAATAAATGATGACAGTATTTTTGTTTCGGGGTGAACTGTTCCTTTACTAACTCTTTATTCTGGCATGCCTTTATCTGACCATCTCTCTCTCTCTCTCTGTCTCTCTCTCTCTATCTCTCTCTCTCTCTCTCAGAGATTATGTTGAGCACTGGCAATAATCCAGAATCTTCTCTGGAGAGCTGATGGTGTTTGTTGTTTTTTCTTGTCTTTTAGCCCATCTCTTTTTCTTTTGTTGTTCCCTTGGGCTCCTTGTTTCTGGATGAGAGCTCTCCCTGTGCTGAGCACAGGTTTATGTCTGCTCTCTCTCTCTTGTCCTCCGTCTGGAAGCACACTGTGAAGTAGTCCATCCCGAACAAGAGCACCATCAGCACACACCCATTGAATTTGGCATTTATGTCTTGTTTCTAATCCGGAGAAAAGCAGCCATTATAATATACTACAATAGGTGGCTGTTAGGGAATATGCTTATTCCAGAAAGACAAACTAATAATAATTTTTGCGTTGTGAAAAATAAATTAATCATGACTAATAAGTATATATATATATACTGTACATACATATATTGTTCAATATTGTTGCTGTCGGATTGAAAGCATGTACTGTTTCTCCAAAACTACACTAAAAATCTTTGTTTTTACATCTATTAAACACTTGTTTTGTCAAAGTTGACAAGCTCTTTTTAATACTTTTTATTGGTTAAATATTTGCAAAACTCAGTGACAAACATAAAGGGCGACCGATAGTATTGATTTATGAAACAATTATAATAATCATGAGAAACGGAGATGCGAGGTTTCATTCCGACAGTGACGATATGTATGTACAATTATTATTACAATATTATTTTGACATCAATTTTTATATAAATTGATACTTAAAGTTATAGTTCACTCAAAAATGTCATTTTTTTACTCATCCTCTTCTCATATCAAACCTCTATGACGTTCTTCGGAAGAACACAAAAGAAGATATTTTGAAGAAAGTTGGTAACCAAGCAACACTGGACCCCATTCACCAAATTTTAATACTGCTTAACTTATGCTTGTTTAAAAGTGACTGAAAAGGTCACGTGACCTTTGTTTCGTAGTCACAATGTTACGCACCAGCTGTCTGCACTCCCTGCTTTCTTCCTTTATTTTATGTGTGTCAGTAGTTTCAAGGGAATGAAACAGTGATGATAGCATTATTCATTTACGTCCAAACCTCATAAACAGGAGGGACACAACAGTCTCGTCTATAGCGAGCATTCTGTATCAAAGCCTCACAGCTTATAGAGTAAACACCATCAGCCTCGTACAAGCTACACAATGTAGGCGGTAGTGAATTATGGTGTCTTGTTTTACCGAGAAGTATCTTCCAGACAGTGGCTGACTGCATTATGCAGGCAAAAATGTGATACGCGAGGAGGTACGTTGAGTCAGGAAAAGACTTTGCTGAACATAATGTCTGTGTGTGAGATTCTGATTTCACACAAGATGAAAGTAAGGTAATTTACAAGCAGATAGACCACGGTGAGGTGAAGAGCCAAAACAAGCCCTTACGTGAAACTGCGTAACCACAGTGTCTGCAATGCATGTCCGTACAGCAGAGACGCGCAGAGATTTGTCGTGAGGTGCATGAGAGAAAGATGTGTGCACGTTGTTGCTGTGTAGGTAGTGGCTGGCATGTGGTTTCTGTGTGTGTGTGTAGTTGTGTAGGTGTGTGTGTGTGTGCAAACCGCAAAAGACTTAAAAAGGGTAGAGAAATCAAACATACGTGCACTATGCAGATGTGGGAGGGTTTGTTCGCCTGATCTCATGAGTTATCTGTGCTTTTAACATTTTACGTGTTAAAGTCAAAAACAACAAGACATCCAAATCTGCATATGCAAAAATATCTTTGTGATAAAACACGTTTTCTCACCGTGTCTTTTTTCCACCTCTGTCTGAACCGGCATACAAGAGGAAAAACACAAGCTCATTGAAACACATTACAGTGATGTGCTACAAACATTTCCGAGATGAATCCGCTGTACTGTATTTTCTCCTCACGCCGGCGTCAGATCTCACGGCTACTCTAGCGTCTAGCTTAAATTACCGGCAGGAATCGTAAACAAAGCCGTTGATGAGCGCGAAGATGCTTTGGGAGACGTAAGCACAGTAACCGGCGACCGGACGGGTCGAGGAATCTCGGTTTTGATCTTTGACGTACTTCATAGGCATTGATCAGACCAAGTCTTTGATCCGTTGGGGGATACGTTGTTGCTCGGTTTGGAGGTTTAGGGAGTTTTATAATTTATACAAAAGGGATTTACGCGTGTGTGTTTACGTTTTTCTTCTTTTCCCAAGCTTGAGCAACCTTAAGTAAACAGTGCGTGCTATTGTGTTAGTTTACTGCGAGCCACTCATTAGCGATCCCTGAGGTAATTATCGAGCCGATAGTAAAAAATATCCTGAATATTCCTTGTATTCTCCGCTACAGAGACAGACCGTGAGCGGTACTGCATTATTGATCAATTCATGCTGAAATCAATTGAGTTTTACACATTTCTCGCATTTAAATGTGGGGACAGAGGGACTGTGTGAGAGCCATGAATTGTTAAGTGCTTCCTGGGATGGTTTTACAGTCCGTTTTAAGCACAGAATATAAAAATGTCATCATAATGTCTAGGAAGGTGAGTTAGCAGTGAAACTTATACAGTGAACCCAACGAAGCACAGCTCTGTTGCGGTCTGGCCGCAGGGTAAGACTGAATATTTAGCTGATACAGCAGATAATCTGTTTAAGATTCGAAGAAAAAAAGAAAATTATACACGAAACTGGTTAGGATGAGTTTTACGTATCCGATGGACATTTCAGTATTAAAATATAGTTGCATACAAAGTGCATGTGTGTAATGTGGAGTTACAGCTTTGAGATTTTATCTAGCTTTGAGTTTTCTATTCATTAAAAATGATGATTCATATAGTGTTAAAGTTATACTTTTGAAGTATTTTCTGACATTTAGTCATTTTGCCGAAACTTTTTTAGAAACTTTCAGAGTTATGCTCTGGCCGCTTATATATTTCAACCGTGGTGTCTGTTTATTTCTATTTAAGGATGCGATGACATTGTGGCTGGTTGATCTTACAGTCTATTATATTTTCCGCAGGCAACAGAGATAATCTGAGTGTTATGTTCGTAAACCTGCCTTATTGATTGTGATATCGCAACAACACATCCAACAAACCACCAAATACGAAAAGTGAAGCGCGCAAAAATGAGGAGAGGAAAAAAACGTGCGTTAAAGATTCATTTCAACCCACGGCTCCCATTGTGCAATTGAGCTTTATGGAATTAGCGCTTGTGCGGCAGGAATCACGATCTATTTTCGGAGCCGTATTAAATATACGATTGGTTGTGGGAAGGTTGCGGGAGCGGCCGGCGAGTCTCTAAACGGGATTAGATGCAGAAGTGTGGCATCAATGGCTTACCGTGTTTCCCTTGCATTTGTTGTCTGAATAGTTCGGATGCAGCCTTGTTTTTGCCGGTGGTGGCTCGTTCCACTCAAGGTTGTTTGGGATGCTAGCGCGCCATCAATAACACGTGCAATTTTTCCCGCATCTGTCTCCACCTGTGGGCAACTGCATCTGCTCCCGTTCTTCCCTGCGGATGGGTGTAAATTGGATCCATGTTAAGGAATGTCGTAGAAACTGTATGTTTTACGATTTCTGGTATTCACGATGCATTTGGCCATAAAATGTATCCAAAGCATAATCAATAACCGGTGTAAAAGCAGGTAAATCTACACACACATATACCGTCTTCATCCCAGCATGCTGTGTTGTCTACTAGGCTCTCTGCGGGTGATGACAGGAGTGCCGGACCCGACGGTAATTCCCTATTTCCCACATCAGCGTGCCGCGCAACCGAGTCGCTCTACTTCAGGGATGCAATTATCAAAGTCCCAGACGCCTGCTGCAACCACAAGACAACGTGCTACTAGAGGAACCATCAAAGCTTGATTTTAAATGATGCACTTAATTATGCAAAACGGGAATTTGCATGTATGTGTTGTATCGGAGCTTGCGAGTGTGTGTTTCTAACCCTGTTTGTTAACTTGTCGAGGGGTAAGGTGAAATGATAGTGGCTTTGCAAGGTATCCAGCACAGCAGGCTGGCGAAGAGACGGGTCGGTGTGGGAAAGGTGTGTTTATGCGTGCTCACGCAGCGAGGTTGACAGGAAACAAAAAGAAAGAGATTCGCCCCTCTCCGTGCAATCTCTCTAGCCAAACAACAGATCTAAACTGCGCTGTTTCTAATAGCAGGAGGCCTGCTTCTATAAACCCACAACTCATGCATCTTACACCGGCTCTTCCTTTGACTCTTTTTTTTCTACGTCCTCCCCGCAGTTCTTTACTAGAGCTCAAATTACTAAACTGTACCATTTGCTTGTTACGTAATTGAAAAGACTAGAATGACTGCTTATAGCCTGTAAAGCAAACCTGAGAGCGGTTGTGTAGTTTCGATGGCAATACATTGTTACTTTAGTAACTGTTTTATATTAGACTGACCTTTACACATCACTTGATCTGTGTTAGATTTGACATTACGGCACTGCTTGAGTAATAAAGTCAGTTCACATGGACTCTATGGATTGGTATTACTGCTAAACATTCTGATAAACGTAATAACAGGGGTCTGGAGGTGAAAGTTTATCGTGCAAATCAGAAGCCTGTTATTTTCCTTCACCTACAGGGGCGAAATAAAAAAATTTGATGCCTGCACGCAGAAACACTTACGTGTGAAACCATATGACAAGGTGACATTTCCATAAGACCAGTGGAGAGTACAAACACTTGTGCGTTTGCTTGTGATTTACCCATGATAAAGTGTTGGTAACCACAAGTTGGGTTATAGTGGAGGAACATTTCGTTTGATGGGTTTACGTCAAGTTAAAAGATTGACCTAAGCAGTATTAAAATGGAATAATGCCAATACAATTTGTTATTCTTGGGTCCACAGCCATTGTTTTTTTATGTAAAACATTAGAAACATTAAATATCAGAATCAGAAGGAGATTTCCAAGTATGTTTACACACACAAGGAATTTGGCTTGGCGACAGCAGCTTAGTGCAGAAGAAAGTGTACACATGGTGCAAACATGTAATGAACAATAAAGCACTTAATGCAAAAAGAGTAAAAATATAGACGTATAGACCCTTAAGAGTGTACACAAGAGTAAGAGAACTAACAAGAAAAACAAGTGGGAGAATATACAAAAAAGAAAAATACAGAAATGACTATTCACTCAAACAATGGTCTATATTATGCAACTCTTTTTTGTTAGAGGGGAGATTTTTGAAGGAATGGTAATAATGCATATTTAAGGCATATTACTTTGTAAATGTGTTATTTACCCACCATAAAAAGCAAATTTCTGCCATCATCTAGTTCCTCACTATCAAGAACATCTGCATGAAAAAGAAACAATATTATAGAAATATTACACAGCGAACATAAGTACGCTATATAAAAGAAAATAGAAATCAAATAAGTGTGAGAGTTTCTTCCTCTTTTAAGCAAAAAAGATGCAAAATGGAGAAATGTTTTTTGTTGAATTTACTTAAATATGGGTAAAAAAATGGGTAGTAATGATAAATTATTTGATTTATTTATGATTATTTTATGGATGACTTGATATAATAATGGATAACTTTAATATGATCTTATTTATTTTTTATAGTGTTGCAATAGGCCTTCATTTTCATGTATTTGTTTATTATGCTTTACTGTTATTAATATAATTAATAATAAGTAATTTAGTGATTACTTTTTGTGTTTTTATTGCAAATTACATTGGGTTCAAATCTCAGGCCCAGTCTGACAAAGGTGAACCTTCCCAATTCCGAGACCGAAAACACACTTGATCCGTGTGTTCGAGAAGAAAGAGATCTTAAACCACAAGGCGAGGATTACTTTCAGTAATCCACACTGGCTGCTGCCTGGGGCTGTGCTCTCTCCGGCCAGTGTGTTTGTGTGTGATGGCTTGGTTTGGACAGGTCTCACAGAGAGAGACAGGGTTGGGGGGCAGAGAGCTTTAATGTTAGCACACAGTACGCTGGATAGTGCATTATGTAATCATACCTTATCAAGACCCACCGCCTTCATGGCCAGAAACACACATGGCTCTCCTCTTTCTAGCTCTCTCTCTCACACACACACACACACACACACACACACACAAGCTATACAGATACACACTCACCGCCTACTGAGCGAAGGCTCTAAACGCAAGCCTTCATTAGCCGAGCTAAATATCCCTGCTTTCTGCAATCTCCATCATTTTTGGCCTTCGGGCGCTGGGATAATTACCTGCTCTTATTTCCCCTCCCTCTGGCCAATGGGGAAGAGTCCTGCGTTGCATTAGTTTGCATTAAATATTTATCGGCACACTGCACATTTTCCCATTCCTTCAGACGCCACGCCGCCTGACGGACAGCTGCCTCGCCTTGTCGCTTTCACCACGAGTCGCAACGCCTTTATCCACCTGTCACCGAGAACGGATTTGTTAAACAAAGCACGTGCTGGGTGAATGGGACAGTCGCTGTTTTGGAAGGACGGGTTGGCGGGAATTCTGGGAGAACAATGTACTAAACGTTTATGCATGTGAGTGATAATAGACGACGAGGGTGGCGTTCCTGTTTTGGCCTGACTGGAATGTACTGGTCCGCATTGGCAGTGCATGTCAATATGAGCACATGCATGTAAACCGTAGTTAGCAGAAAACAATAGTGCACAGCTTTATAAAAGTCAAAGCACTTTTCTGCGGCATGCTCTTCTGGTTTCTTTTATTGTGAATGGCAGTCTTTAATATCCTGCCAGCTGTTGTTGATAGCGGACGCTAAAGGCTAAGCCTAAGCTGTGAAGGAAAATACAGGTTTAACTTGAAGCGGTTCCGACTCCCCCAGAGATGCCAGCGCACTTGGCATGGATCTGACTGGCTCTTAGCTCAGCGGATCCCAGCGGAAGGGTAAAGTTGAGATGTTTTTAAAGATGTGAGGTGGGTTGAAGTTTCAGCCCAGGGTAGTCGGCATACCTTTGAATATCCAAGTTCCTGCTGAGCTTGGTTCTAACAATAATAAAACACACCTGAACAAGCTGAGGTCTATGGTTGAGGCCACACTACCGTAGACCTAATGTTTTATTCAATTCTGTTCGTTTTTATGAAAATACTGGAGAAAAGAAACTCAAGAATGTGTGGGCTAGGGATTAGTTTGGTTTCCGCAAAAGTGAAGAATCGAACTGGAGGTGTTCATCATCTACTCTCCTTCATGCCAATTCAAACCTGACTGAGATTTTAAAGAACGTTGGAAACCAAACACCATTGGCCCCTATTGACTTCCATTATATGCACACAAAACAAAGGCATTTCTCAAATTATATTCCTTTGTGTTCCATAGAAGAAAGAAACGGATACAGCTTTTAAAAATCATGAGGGTAAATCAGTTATGACTCCACTTTCATAAAAGTCAACTTTTAATACTGCAATAAAATAACATATTGACATTTTTAATGTATAATTATTATTTGCTATTTATAACTTTTATTTAAAACAGAAGCCTAGAGCCTTTATTCTGTTGTCATATAATTTACAGCTTTTTTTAATAAAAGGTTTACAGTCAAGTGTGCTGGAGCAAAGTTGAAACAGAAGAATGCTCTAAGTTAGACGTCCAAGAGTATGATTTAATATCTCTGGCTTGAGACCACAGTACAACACTCTTGGACTTCGCAGAAAGGCTCTTGTTTTGAAAAAAGTAGACACACATTAAAACAGCCCTTAAAGAATAAGTCTGATGGTATCTTCAGGGGTTTGTTTACAGCCAGACAAGGATTCACTTCAGTGGCCTTCTTTAATTAGCACTGAAAGGACTGGTTGGGTGATCAGAGCCATCAGTTTAAGTTGGGATTTAAAGACTGTGTCTCTAAGCCACATCAGTGCTTATTGTGTTAGGTCTGTGGGGAACCGCCAGGATGGGAGTACCGGCAACCAAGTGCCCTTGATGGACCATCCTCTGATTTCAGGCTTTAAAGAAAGGGAATTGACACAACAAGTCTTTTGGGGGGATCATGTTTCACGAATGTTTTAGTTTTGTTCCTAAGAGATAACTGTTTTTAAAGCTTGCATCAAAACCTTTGTTTTATCCTTTTTATTCTTTTGTAAAAATGTAGATAAGTTAGACTGGTCAAAACATGACGGGAAACCGACCAACCACAGCAACCTGAGAAGCGGAAGCTTGCTGATATGGTATGGGTCTGACATCTTCACACACTCAAAGTGGGGAACCAATCACGACAGACTTGGTCAGCTTTACCAATCAGAGCGTTTCTGAAGGAGGGACTTTATATAAACCGGATGAAATCCAGTCGTTTTGTGTGAAGAGGGACAGTGGTGACGTTCTTTGAAATTAGAAGCATGAACATCCATTGTTAAACAGCCAAAAAACATAATCAAAGCCTCAAAAACAGCAAAGACTGTCTCATTTAAAACCAGGGAACTTTTATAGCTATTATACGAGCACACCCCTCTGCGCTGAACCCTACAGCAGTGTGACCCACACCCTGCCAAGCAGTCAGCATCAGGGTTTATTAAAATAATCCTCTTTACGCTCTCCATTCGGGTTTCATTGCGCCAGAGTGCCTCAAATTGAAAATAAATTTACAGATAAATGCTTTCGCCGCGCCGACAAATTATACAGCTGTAGCTCAAAGAGACGTCTTGTTTATTTTGGGAACGCGGCACAAGCAAAGTACCGAACAAAAGAAGAAGAGGCTTTGAGAATGTTGATGAATCGGATGAATAACCGCTACAGCGCTGCTTAGAAATGAAAAAGATCGGCTCTTCAAATAGCCTTCCTCATTATTGTAATTATAGGTGCTATATTACGCCTTGAATTGTGCATTCATTACAGATTAAGGGGCGGATTTGAGCATGTTGTAGAAATGCACACTTCTCTGTTTTGACAACATACTTGAAAAGGCTGAACCTCCGCTAAGACGAAGCAAAGAAAAAAAGTCTTGTTTCAATCTTGCAAGCTGGTGACTATGGGTTTCAGAGGACGGCTTGCAATCTATCCCACAATTCTCTATTTCTCATACCCCCCCATTTTCTTTTCATCAGTCTTTCTTAACACCCCCACACAAACGCAAAGCCACACATGTGGACGCATATGCACACACCTACACACGTACATGAGACGAAACCTATCCTTCCTTGCGCTATTTCATCTTTTTGCCGTACTCCAACTCATTGAATTCCACATTGACGAGGCGTAAAGTCTGTCGTGGAGACCGAATAAGCCTTTCATATGCATAGCAGAGATAAGAGAAAGCCATTTTTATCAACCCGTTCCTCTCTTTCTACGCGTAAATTCCTGGTCCTGGTTAATGACATGGCCCGGTCGTGCCAAATGAGACGGCTTTTGTTTTTCCCGCTTTAACCTGACAATTATGCCAATTATAGCCGGGCTGCGTCGTTGGTGAGAGATTTGCAACAGTCATGCAGGAGGACTCCCCTGTCGCAGGCTTCTCTGTAATTTAAGTAGCGCGACGCAGCGATGCAATGGCTCGTTCTGCAGAAAACTCCCTGAGCAACGTGCCGTCGTCTGCGTCGGGCTGCTAGTCATTTGTTTATTCCTCGAAACAAGCCGAACGCAATTTGTATGCTGGGATTATGAAATGGAAAGTGATCTTGTTGCTGTGGAAAAGGGTGTGCATTTACATTTGAAAATGACGTTTGTTCACCGTTTCTGATTACAACGTAGTCTGGGGCCCAAGAGTCATTGAAGGGCCAAAAAACAAACTTTCTAGAGACAGATATGGTTCTTGAGGAAACTATGTTGTTTGATGGAAGCCATGAAAAGATTTCATATCATTTCGCATTCAATCTATAAATATGAATCCTTGTTGGTCAACCAAGCGTAGAGGCTTAAATCAAGATCTTACAGTACTCTGAAAATCTGATGGAGAACTTTTCATTGGCTTGTTTTCAGAAATCATCATCTGATTTCCATTATCCACGCTCGAATAGAGATGCATAATGAAGAACATACACTTTATCATGTTCCACTGTCGTGAGGTCATGTCATCTGAACCTCAACGTGATGTCATGTTGTTACACGCTTTTGCTTTTCAAGCTGGTGGTGATTATACAATTTTACTAGTGTAATTTATGGTGCGTACAATAGCATGAGGACATCAAGGCTTATAACGATGAGACATTTAAGTGTTCTGCCCAACCGTGTATGTTTTGCATGATAATCTTAGAAGCTGAAATGCTTCTTCACTGGGTGGCTATTACATAGACTGTACGACAGAGGTGAGGTCGGCATGTATTACCTGAGCTTTACAGGCAGGTCAGCACCAGAGCAGGATACTTTACTTTTCTATAAGCCTGGTTTAGTTTTAATCCCTGTGATGGTCATTTTAAGGGCTGGGCTTTTTCCACAAATGTCCAGACTATATGTCTGACAGTTCACCTCTCTACGTGCAATTGTCCTTCTTTTATCACCTGGGCAATCCTGTGAAAATGTCAACCTTACCGTGAAAAAAACCCAGGACAGAATTTTACATTTGGTGGTTCAAATACCCATGTGAGATTTCTCTTCAAAATTGTAAAGTATTATTTAATTTTTAGTGCTTGATTTTTCATGGTCAGGTAAGTGCCATTTTCAGGATTGTCACATCCATAATGCTACATATTCCTCATAAATGGACAGATGAAAAATAATATAAAGTAAATATTATATGTTCTATAAAGAGGCATCCCTTCTCCATTCATTGGGTATTATTGCTTCAGGATTGTGCATTTTATTTTACAGAAATCCTACAAAGTTAATCGTCTCCAAAAAACCAACTTAATTTACATTTCTTTAAATAGATTTTTTATATACTGAACTTTTTTTATGTGTTGACTCTATCAACAAGATTTCAGTAAAATATAAACAAATGGTTCAATATAAAAGTAACAAATTCATTCTCTGAGCATTTTTATGTCACTTCCATAATGCAAAATGTCACCTCCATAACGCTGGAAATGCCCACCTACTACTTTCTCTATTGTCCTTCTTTTGCTTGGTCTTTTTAGCAACGTTAGTTTGGAATGTCACATTTTGCCAATCACTCTTCAGAGCTGAACCTCACAATCTATATCATTTACAGCATTTCATATTATGGTCTGTTTGAATTCTCGATTCTGATTGGCCGGAAGTTGTGCATTAAAACCATTTAATACACAGGTATTTCCAGTCAGTTTTTATCAACATTTGAAATGGACTGAAAAAAATAGCTGTAATTTTAAACATTAAACTGTAAACATCAATATCAACTTTAATTTGTCAAATGACCATAGTATAAGCGGTATAATCCACAGCCAGCCATGCATTTTAGGATTTTAAGTGTCGGGTGATTCTTGGCCTCCCTAACAAAAAAAAACATGGATATATGTTCATGTACATTTGAAGAATGTTATTAAGCAAACGACATTGACCCCCCTTGACTTATATTGTATTGACACGAAACCATTGAGAAATTTCCCAAAACAGCTTCTTTTGTCTTCTACAGAAAGTTTTAAATTACATGGAAGGATGCGCATGCTTGTTTGTGTTTGGATGAGTAAGAGACACCCTTTCAGACCTCCGGGGGGGGAAAAGGCCATCATGGGTTTCAAGACCATTGGTTATTGTGACTTCAGATCCGTTGCAGTGAAGATAAACATTATCACCTAATGAGACAATAATTGGGAATCTATCTATCTAAACTTGCTATTCAAGTCGATTCAGAAAAGACCTCATTCCATTTAATTAATAAGTAAAAGAGAAACTGACTCTTCTTTCATGTTATTTCTGAAGGAGCTTTTTTCACGGCATTGTAAGTATTGGGAAGGGAGCGTCAAACTGTTCAGATAGCTGTTGGGAAAAGATGTGCTTCCAATCCCAGTCAACTGTCTCCGCTCCCTTGTTCTCTCGCTCTTTTTAACATCTGCCTTTGGTTTCGATAAGGAAAAAAAGACGTGTCAATCATCCCCACTAATGGAATGTGGATTTTCTAATTCACTCAAACAGAACGGTAAATTGAAAAAGAGCGCAACCTTTTTAACACACGTACCGGCGCTGACAGTCAAGCTCCATTATCTGACAGCTGGAGAAGTTAAAAATAACTGGGCTCGCAGCAAATTAGACGTATCATTTGGCTTCTAAACTGAGAGATGAATGTATGTGTGAATGTGCTCGCCATACCGTGACACGGGGCCAATACATCAACCTCCTGTTTGTCTGTCTATCTCATAAACTCCAACTGGAATAAACAGACAATGCCATTTGTTACGCCGCGAGGATATTTTCTCAGCCTGCGTCGTAGCGCCGAGCTAGCCAAACTGTCTGGTATCTCCACCCCCGACGATTCGCCGGTGCGTGCCACCATTAATCATCGCTCGGGTACGTGCAAGGTTATTGCTATCGCTCAAAGCCGCGTTTGGAGTTTTTCATATGTTAGGTTTCTATCAAACGATAAATCTGACATTCGCGGCTCATGTGCGGGTAGGACTTAAGAAGATACACTGGCCCTTAATGTAATCTCTCTATATGAAGGTGTAGGCCTGACAAGGCGATGCATCTCTATCGGCGCTGTCACAGATAGTGATTTTCCATGATATTGAGTCTATCTAAAACAGCCTGACTGTAGGGTTGGCAGGTATTGGGTTACTGGCATGGTAATTTGAGTCTGTGTAAGGTGTCTCGTTCTCAGTGTGGTAAGTAAGGAGATCGTGCTCTCTTATTCATGTTTCTATCAGAGTATCTGTTTACCCTTAAATACGCCTCACCAACATTGTTTATTCATTACAAACTAATCATGGGACAAAAAGAACACAGACCCCCGAGAGCACAGTGTCAAACCTTGTTGAAGAGAAACTGTATTGTAAGATTAGAGCAATACTAAGTGTTAAACAGTGCTGTGGTAGAACAGAATTATTACGACTGAGCAGAAGATTTCCAGTTCCCAGCATGCTTTGCATGAGACTGCATTAGGGGAGCAATGCGTCATTTAATGTGTTTTTTAGGCAAGAGAAAGACTTGTTAGTGTTTAATATTCATTTATCTTGTTTTGTAGTTAACATTCTTCATAAGAGTGGTGCTTGTGCTTGTGCTGTGGAGAGGCCACGTTTTAAGTTGAAGTTCTATTAACATAATGTCTAATTACTCACTTAAGTAACATTAAATACAAATATTTGAGTTGAGAGTTTAAATCAAATCTAAAAGGTCTACATAGAAAACTCGCGTTTGTTTACCAACACACATTTTGCAATTTGGAATAAATAATGTTGAATAAACTTCCCTTAATATATGTCTTAAACTTTCTCTGTATACAGGAATAAATGTTTTCAAGTAAAACAGTTCCGTTAGTACTTGTAGTATATAAAATAACAAATAAAAGATTTTTCAGGAAATGTTAGTTTGAAGTCAATACCTTTAGTCCAATGTATTGCACTGTTTTGTTTTTATTGCACCATATCTAGGGAGCACAGTATCTTGGGTGAGCTATTTGATTGACAGCTTCCTCTTTAGTTGTGTTACATCTTTATACAAGCCTGTAATAACATTGGTTCAATAAAGCACTTCAATCTAAGCAGCTGATATTTCTGAAATGTGTTGTGTGTCATCGACTTTAAACCCATGTTCTGTCTTGCCCAGTGTTTGTCTCGCATATCGTATTGACTCATTCGAGCCAATTAATGCTCCAGGCTTATACGCCACCAATGACCTCTCTTCTTAATGCGTGGGAACCTTTGTTCTCTATTTTAGCTCTAAAGAGTCATTATGCGTTGTTTTCTCAGTTTGAACAGCAATTGGCGAACATCAAGAGCCCATTAGCAGAGCACCGGACAAGCTGTGACATTAAACGTCCAGGCCATAGAACATTGATTGTTTAATTAACTTTCAATTAATGGCGGGGAAAGCGGACAGCGGCGTGCGGTCATGCTCACTCTGGTCGCACGCGTTTGATTTCAACCCCTGTAGCGATCGACACGCTCCTTACAGCATGAACTTTAAGCCACAAAAGAAATCGAATCTACGACGTGAATAAGAGAAAAAGGCATTTCCACTCTACATGTGGAGCTAGTCTCTTGGCACGGCATTAGAGTTTTGGGATGCTGTGTTAACTCTATATTTGGATTGCACTGGAGTGGATTAGGAAGTCTTTACCGCAAACCCAGGGGGATTCTGGCTGAACATGAAAAAAAGAAGTGCTGTTTGTATCCGCGTTATACAAATAATTGCAAGTTCTCAGAATCGAGTAGAATTTCGAGGACCCGGCTATATGGGAAAAGTAGCTTTGATATACAAATCCCCAATTCAGCCGGGATTATAAACTCCAAAGGTTATGAGTTGCTAATTACGGGAAATTGGTTCTACATATCTATGGAGCACAAAGCGACGTCGGTGATAAATAAGAGACTTCATAAACCTAACGATGAACAGCTGTGATGAGATTAATTTTAAGAACCAATGACTGCACACTACAAACCTTTGAATTGTTATGTAGAAATCATTCCTGAGATTCCATAATGATGTATTCAAATACGTTTGGATAAAAGGATACGCAAAAAAAGAAAACTATGCAAAGCTGGATAATTAGCAGTGTGCAATTTCAATGGCCCTTGGTCTTTTCTTTTGTATAATTACCTTTAAGTAATTTCTCCCTTCTTCGTTTTTCTCTTAATAAGGCAGGGAAAATAATGAATAAATGGCAAACATGCAGCACAACTATGAGGACTAAATAAGATGGAATGTCGAAGTCATTTTTTACAAGCTCCGTTCGGTCTCTCTCCCGCTCTGCTATTCAAACTACGGCCAATCTGGCCGCTTGGCACATTAGTCTAAATGAAACATGTCCGCATCGAGGCGGATGGTTGCACTGCCCCAGGACACAGCGTTTCATGTCTTAATGAACGTGCCTGGGGGGGTCCCGCCTGGAGGTCTTCTCTCTGAGGGGGCCTGTGTCACCCCTCATTAGCCAGGGGGGTTGTTCTATGTTCTCATGCTGAAGAACGGCCCCCTGGAGCGGGGAGAGGGGTCTCTCAGTACACTACTCATGTACTTCCCCCCCAACCCTGCATTTGATGGCTGGATGTGCCTATTTCCTCCATTCTCTATGATTTAATCAAAGCAGCCGTTTTACAAAGTTCATCTGATGACTTTTCTTTTGTATGGCATTGTTAAGGTTTGATTCAATGTAATTGAAAATCGTTTATCATTTAAGAAAAGAGGAATTATTAATAAACCTCTATTTACAAAGAAAATTTGATTTTAACGTTTACAAACGCTTGATTCTTCCTATTGTGATGTGACCTGGATGAACCATCTCTCTATTGTCCTGTCATGCTAAGGTTATGCTTCTGAATGCCTCAAATGACTCTGTTTGCCAATATTAATGAGGCAAGTAAAGGAAAGCCCAAGAAGGCTTCCAGGTTCCAGGGATTTACTTGTACAGCGAATCAGCTGACTCTAATAGCCTTTTCCCTCTCTACTTAATGTGGCTCAGTATAATTCCACAGGATTTCTGATGCATTTATGCAATCATTAATCTGTCTGTGTCTTTTCACTGGCCGGGATTAGAGTTCCCTGCTTCAGTCGCCAAAACGTTACTACTGAAGCAGGTTCACCTAGAGGTATTGCGCAGACGCGATCAAGTAAATGCAAACCCATGCTGAGTAGGCCTTCAGACTGCTCGAGAATGCTTTTCACATGGGTATATTATACTGGCATCCAGAATGGATCCAGGCCAGCATTTTTATGGCTATGAAAAGCACTCGTGCGGAGGGAGGACTCGATTCTCGTGCTGTGAACTCTGTTTGACAGCAGAGAGCGCGAGGCCATGTTTCACACCGTACGATCGAGGAATGTTTGTCTGCTCAGGTCGTACCGCCGAACGCTGGTGTACTGTAAGAGGTCCGTTTACATCCAGCTGGATGAATGCCATTGCTTTCTAGTCACACAAAGTGTGTTCATAAATTCATGCAGAAATATACAAAGATAAACGATATACATAGATGTTGTTCTCATAGTTTGCAAGATGTCAACTTAACGCTGGTTCAGCGGCACTTCTGGTTTCATTTTTGTATTTTATGTTTTTATTGTACATATATAATTAAGATAGTTTGATATTTTGATTTGTTTATTAACAAGTTATGAATAAGTGTTCTGTAGATTGTGTTTTGTGTAGTGTTGAAAACTGAAACGGGTTGTTCACATCTTACGAAGTGAGTCTATACAGAAATATAAGAAGATTGAATTTGATATGTTGTCAATTTTATCATACCTGGCATAAACATTGAAGAACCACATAAAATGTTATACAATATGTTAGCTCTGTATGTTTTACTACAGTATCTGAGATCATCTTTACTTGCTCTGCCAACATGCTCATTTGTGTTTTTACATCAGTTTACATTACACATTCAAGAGTGAATAATCTCAACGCTTACTGCCCATAAATGTAAGTTTGCTTGGCTGTTTATGTTTTAAGAGGTAAATATTGACATTACTAATCTAATTCTGGTGTTTCTGTTCATAGAAGTGCAGAGTAAATGCTTCACTTCATCCTGAACTATTCGCAACTTGGATGTACTGTTTAATGTACAGTAGACATTTTATTGCCCATCTTGTTTTCCCAGCACCTCTCTCTCTCTCTCCCTCTCTCTCTCTATCCATCCAAAGCAGGTAACCAATGCGACTTAAAGCACATTTTATTTTTTACACTAAAATCATTATTCTTATGAATTAATTTCAATATTTTGTATTAAATTAAATCTTAATATTGACCTAATGGTAATTAAAAATGTACTAAATTGTCAAGAAAAATACTTCACAATACACATTTTTATTGACCTTTCAAATAACTATCCATTTAAAAATTTTGAGGAGCCATAATCAAAAGACAGACGATTAACATCTGAGTGTCCCAAAAAACAGACAGCGAGAGATAGAAAGAGAAACAGAGAGCGAGATAGCAGTCGCCCCAGCTGAATGCCTGAGAAAGCTGCCTTTCGGAGGTCCCATGACGCAGCGAATCTGTGGAAAGGTTGGGTGCGTCTGGTTACAGCTCTATCAGGGCTCCATCGGAGAGTGGCAGGATTCGGTATCGCCTTCTAATGTAACAAGGCCTATTTGTCTCAGTCACACATCTTTGCAAGTGCCTTGGTGAAACCATTGATGTCATTCATCTAGCCTGTCCTTGACTGCTCTTTTCCTTCACTGACAAGAGAGCAGCACTCTCAGGTAGCTGCAGGGAGGAGGACGACAACGTGATGGAGAGAGAGACAGAGAGAGGGGTGGTGTAATGCTTTCTCATCAAGGCTAGAATTACCCAGTGTATTGAGTAATGAATCTATTGGCTTATATACACAAATGCCTTTTTTTCACAAATACAAATAAACACACCCACACACCAGAGATTTAAATGGCGAGAGACCACAGGCTTGTATTTTTTTTCAATACAGCTAAATGGTGGCAAATATAACTATTACTGCGACCCGGAGAAACACTTTCTGCCGTCTTAAGCACAGTCAGATTTGTGATTTTTACCGAAACAATAACTCCCATAAATGTTCATTGAATGAGAGAATTATTTAAATTTTTGCCAGTAAGCAACTCACCCAGAGCACCATAGAAACCTCATAGCAATGCCCTGACAACCACCAAGTACACCTTAGAAACCTCATGACAACCATCCAGCATTGTGCACCTTAGCAATGTGCGCACAAGTTTACAAAACAACCACAATCAGTTTGATTATTATTACAAACAAAAGTCAGTGGTTGAGTTATTATGCTTGTTAAGCACACAACATGTGGCACACTAAATGCAGTGACTGAACCCGCTTTGACCTTGGAGACCAGGACACTTTTCTTGTTATGTAAACTGATATGATGGTTAGCAGGGTGACACAATTCGAGAGGACTGGAGATGTTATTGAGGCTGACAGACAGGGCCAGCTGGGGCAGGGTCGGCGAGTGTGCCCTACTGTACTCGCAAAGACAGCATGGAGGCCACCTGACTGCCCGGCAATAGACAGCCGCTTTGAAACGATCATTTGCATTGAAAAACAGTTGGGCGCAGACTCGGGTTCAAGGGAATAGCAAGGAGTTGCGAACTGCATGCGAGTTGGGCAATCGAGAATGTGAGAATAAGTAGACGTTTTGGAAGGAAAGGATTGGCTAATGATTTATGTGCGAATGCAGACTTAGATGGGAGTGGAAGGGCTGAGTAAGGAAGCAGGCCAGGTGTTTGGTCTGATTCCCCTGAAACGTGCAGAAAAGCAGAGCTGGTCTCTGGGTAAATGGAACGCTTTATCCCTCAGCTATATCAGCAGAACCAAACATGCATGTATGCATGCAAATGTGTGCATTTTCTTGCAACAGTTTGCCCCATAAAACAGGGATGTTATATAGTATGGTACAAGTGGTTTTACAACACCACCCGTGTTGATATTTTAAGACACTGTCAGAAAAAGAGTACAAAACTGTACTTTTTACCGCCACCCCTTAAAGGAACTGTTCACCCAGTTCCTTAAAAAATTAAGAGCGGTTTTCTACTGCTTACGCCAAACGTCCTGATCGCACTTCCTGTCGCATAAATGACGTCTTTTAAGATCTGCACACGCATCATCACTCTAAGTTGCAAACAAACTGGTGTCTGTTCACTTTGAGATAATTCATACGTGATTTACAAGACAGGAAGTGCGATCAGGACACGTTTGGCGTGAGCTGTAGAAAACCACTCATAGTTTTATAAATGGCATTTTATTGCAAATGCCGATCGATTCGCTTCACAAGACGTTAATATGTCACCAGGAGCCGGGGGGATCGCACTTGTGTTGATATGTGTGCATTTTGTACTCTTGAAGGCATGGCAGCCATTCACAAATATGAGGCACAGAGGGCTGCGGATGTACATACAAATTTTCTTTATCGTTCTACTTGAGAAAAAATGTCACCTACGTCTCAGATGGTCTGGGTGTGAGTGAATAAACAGCAAGTAAATTTTTTATTTCGATGAACTATCCCTTTAACTCACTGTTGATCTGACTTTACATCAAATTCAGCTGTAATGCCACACTGATGTTCGCCAATGAAAAAAAATACGTTTGTATTTGTTAGGAAAATAAGACATGACTCATTTTTCAATGGTAACCTACCCCCACTTGAATTGAACCTGGGATATTTCTTGACAAATAAATAGATAACACATGAATATCATACAAAATATAACAAAATGAAGCCCCTTTTTCGCTTTACAGTACCTTATAGTGTTCACCTCCGTCTTCAATTCATTGCACAATGTTTACAATCTGCACAGTGTTTGTGTGCTGAGTGAGTGACAGCGTGTGGTGCTGGAACATTGTGCAGTCAGGTATTAAGAGACCCAGCTGTAGGTCGAATCCTTTTGTCCGATTGGCTGTGTCCATTAGAAAACCCTGCTGGCTTCCGTTCTCTGTAACATGTTTTCCCATTTGCGTTGATCAGGTTTATGATTGGTGTGTGAGGATGGTAAAAGCAATGAATACATTTTTAACATAGGAATTGATAAGTAACAAATGTAATTTAACCGTTCCTGGTATAGCATTGAAAGCACACAGATGATGCCACATACTGATCAAATGTATAGTCTGTAGTCGCTTTGGATACAAGTGTCTGTCAAATGCAAATGTACAACTAGTATTTTACGTAAACATCTCATCTTTTGCATGTCTGAATGTCCCTAAAGAACATTCCCGCACGCGACTCAAACCCACCAGCCCAAGTCAGAGACACACTCTCTGCGGTACTACTATTACATTTATGTCTTATTGTGAAAATTATATTCCGTGAAGATCTACAGCCGCGACGCTTCTCGCAGAATTGCATACTAATGCAGCAATTACAGGGCTAAAGCATCAGCGCGGCATGGAACGAGAATTCCCCTGTGCGGTGAAACAAGCCTCTTTGTTGTTGTGCAAAGGTTTTCTCGGTGTAATTGCGCAGGCTGTTTTTAAACCTTTCATTACATATATTCATACCGCTGTTATTTTTTATTGTGTTGTCACCCATCGAGCCGGATTGGCTCCCCTGAGAACTCGCCGCAGTCTGATTGGTGTTTAACTAAAGCACTCAGCTGCAGGAGATTGAGGTTTGGAATCGTAGATTAAATCAGCCGTACAGGGCTCAAATTCATGTTGCATGTTACACATCATGGCCGGCCTCCCCGGCGGTGAAGAGAAGGATACGGGAGAAATTTGTGCTGGCAACCTCCCATTCGTATTCGTAAGCTTGTCTCGATACCGGTGAGAAAAAAGCCAGACTGCCGAAACAGAATTAAACAGCAAGAGCATGACTCTAAAAATGGCTTCTCTGATGTTTGAGCTTCAGTGATTCGAAGTCTCAGCGATGTGCAACGTCAAGCTTTGCCACACATGGCATTCGTAAACAAAAATAGAATATGGCGAACTCTTGCATGCCTCAGTCTTCACTGCGCTTTACTGAGTTTCCTTTCAAAATGTTACGGGTATTGCGATAGCTTACAAAATAAACAACACATTTAAATGCTTAAACTCCTGTAACGTAGGTAGCATATCAGGATTTCAGAAGGACAGAGTCAGAACAGGGCTCCCTGTTACATAATGTATTGAGTGCTGCATTTTAAAAGGAAGATTCGGCCAAAAAGAAAAATTATTTAATAATTTACTCAACCTCATGTCATTTTAAACCTGTATGACTTTCTTTCTTCAGCAGAACATAAAATATGATAACGTTTCAAAGAACGGTAACCAAACAACATTGTATGCACACAAAACCACGGATACATTTCTCAAAATACCTTCTTTTGTGTTTCATAGAAGAAAGAGTCCTATACAGGTTTTAAATGACATGAGGTTGAATAAATGGCAGAATTTTTATCTTTTGGGTGTACTGTCCCTTTAAGCCTGTTTTGCAACACCATGTGTTTGTTTCCGCATGCCTAAATTTGTAACACTCAATATTTTGAGCTCAAGCTATAATTGTCAGGGCCGATGTTGGTCAGGGCCCCCCTGTTAAACACATTTACATTTAGTTATTGAGCAGACGCTTTTATCCAAAGTATAACACGTTTTAAGCAAAGATACATTTTAATGTTTGGGAAGGGGTTTTGCATACTTTGATTTGTGTTTGTTGGAGCACCGCGGAGACGTTGACACCATGCAAATGCACCTCTCGCTTCTTTCTCCTCTTTATCATGCCGCCTCTCCGGCTCCAGGGATTCAGGTGCACAGTGAGATGCGACGTGCCCTGTGGCTCCAGAGTTCCTGCTCTGATGGAAGTTCTCTGCCTGTCACTGAACAGGGGAGGATGGGGGGAAAGAGAGTGTCATAGAAGAGGAGGCGAAAGCTGTCTCCAGCATAAACCCCATCCTTTTGTTCTTTTTCACAGTTCACTCTCACCCGCAGCTAAGAAAATCCTCATCGTCTTTGATATGACATCAATTGATATAATAGTTAGTACTAGGACTATTTGATATACATATTTATATTGGAAATATATATTTGGAGAATAATAAAAATTATAATTCTATATACACACTATTGCTAAATATTATGCATAATAATGGATGATAAATATAATATTTTATTTGCTGTGACATTAATTAAAATTTTTGACTTGTATTTATTTATTATTGTATAATTATTTACATAAACATATTTTTTTTACATATTTGACATCATTTTAACAGAAAATGCCATTGGGGTCCACATACAGAATCTTAAATTAAAAAGTATAAAGAGTGAAGTGAGTATCACGTAGCCCTAAGTAGTTCTTAAATTGTTTTGCAGCACAAAATAAATAAATAATGGACACTTGAAGTGGGAGGTCTCCTCACTAACAACTGGGAAACTCTCCTGCTCTGCACGGATCGGCTGTATGTGGCATGTCAAAATGCATTTGACTGACTCACTCGGGTACATCTAGAAATACGGTAACACAAGCTGCTGTGTTTGCTGAGAAGGATCTTGAGTTATGTGTATGGCACTGAAAAATTAATGGCCTCACACGTAAACAAACACAGATGCATGCATGAGTTCACGCCTGAACGCTGCCCAAAGGCAAGCAGCCAGCCCTCGGTCCAACCCACCACTTCAGGAGCTACAGGAGGAAGGAAAAGCTATTGTTTTTTTCCCTCGATCATCCTTATCTCCTCTGATCTTCTCAGCTCTCAGACGGTCTCGAGTGACTGTGAATCATGACAGCGGACTGTGATTAAAATCTGCGAATTACGCACGAAGCGCAAACAAACATGCGCGTGGAAAAACAAACAATCCCACGTGATTTAAAGGCTTTCTCTGCCTTGATCCGCATGCTTGAAATCTTTCTTTGTTGCAAGGTCCAAACCATTTTTCTTTTTACCGTCTCATCCTGCACTGAACATGAACGATGCCTCAAATGTTAGGGGTTTGATTCCAAGTGAATACACGTTCAAAAATAAACGATATAAAGAATCTGCCAAATGCATAGATGTAAATGTGAACCATTTTTAGACCATTTCTCTTTTTTATTAAACCGTATCTTATGTTATAAACTAAGCCAAAAAGCTCCAGACTGTCTGTACTGACACATTTTTTCAAACCTATACTTAACGCATCTGAATAGCACCAGCGGTTTGTGTTGTACCACACAAGGCACTCGGCTGCATTACTTACAGAAACAATCTGAAACAGTAACGAGACATTTCAGAAGAAATTTGATTAAACTGCTGTTTGTTTCTGGCGTTTCTGGAGTTTTCTGGCCTGAAGGGCTGCTGTTAATCCTACTGTAATGTGGCACTGTACGCAATTCCAGCAAGGCTGTCCAATCGCTTACATAATCCCATGACATGAGTCCAATGGCTTTACGTCATGTGGTCAATGACAGCTGTCAACACACAACCATATTAGCAACCTCCTACACACACATATACACACACACACACACACACAGTAATGGAGAAAACACTGCGGGCCAATGGCATTTATACATTTAAAGCTACAGCAAGTAATTTCCTCATCCCTACCAGCGACACAAAAGGAAGCTCTGGCCTCATTCAATTGGTTGATCTATACTGGGTTGCATGAACAAACTGCAATGCCACTTGCTACCACTAGTGGTGGGACGTTTGTGGTCACAATAATGGTCAGCCATGAGTCTTCTTTTAAAGTGGAAACATGAAAGAGTCACATACAGGTTTAGAATGAAATGTGGGTGAATAAATGATGGCAGACTTTTGGGTGAACTGTCCCTTTAAGCTCTCTACTTCATGGCTTGGCCGTTATGCGTCCACATAGCATAAGAAGATAATCCTAATCCTGAACGTGATTTTAGCTCAGAGCTGCATTTTATATTGATTTGCATTGCTAGCTCTGGCCATTTGCTACTGGTTTTTAGCACACCAAGCAATTTCACTGATATCTACGTGAGAACACACCGATGTACTGAATGTTTTATACCACAGAGCAGAAAAATAAACCTAATCATTTTGTGTCCGTGGACGGTAAGAAGCACTCTGGTGAAGTTAGCAATCAACCCTCCCCCACGCACATGTCTAGAGTCCTCCATTAGCGAGGGAACGTTCTGAATATTTCACACGCTTTCACTATATTGTGTCAACATCACACTTTCCGCCTCACTCTCCGAATGAAGTTCCTCAGGTACAAATGAGGCTAGAGCGCGTTAAAAAAGCGCCAGGCTCGGAGAATCTGCGCCTTTGTGATGCTGATGTCAGCACTAATGTGCTAAAGAATACAGAGCCACCGTGACAGCTAGCGCCGAGCCGTAGCGAGCGTTACTGTAAAATGATTATTGTCTCGTTTTTGATGAGGCACCTTTGCTACGGTTTTCATTCTTTGGGTCTTTATCGCGGAGAAGAAAGACTTGTACAAATTAAAATGTGAACGTGAGCCAATTCCGCAGAAGAAAATAATGGACACTTTTAGACTAGAAAAAGGGAAACTCTCGGTTTCTTTACATCACAGTGTACGCTAGAGAACTATTGCTAGCAGGCGGTGTTATCGTAAAAAAAACGCCGAAGTCACAGTTAACACAAGCAAGATGCAATGATTTTGACGATATGATATGATTTCTTTCAGAAATGATTTTTTTATAGAGAAATTACTGTCACATTCAGTGTTAGGTTATGAAATATGACCTCAGTCTGAATTTATGTGCATGAACTATGTGCCGGACCAATTAAAGCGGCCATTTGGGTGAGCAACTGACAAGTGTGTTTGATGTTAGCCGAAATGAAGGAGCTTCTGAAAGCGAGAGCGCAGGATTTGCTCCCATGAGGTCTGATTTGAGGGCTGCAAAGGGCACGGCAGAGACGGGGTCTGATTGGGACCGAGACATAGAGAGGGAGAGGGATGGAGGGCGAGAGACGTAAGAGAGACGGATAGCGTTAAGAGGCAGAGGGGACAGCAAAGTGACACGTCACTCACTCCTCAGGGCTCGGTCTCGCTGTCGGCTCTGACTCAGTGACCTTGAAGTGGGCTCCAGGAAGTCACAACACAGAGGACCAATCTAACAAGCTGCCTCGGATTTGCTCTTTGTCGCCACGCTTGCCCAGACGACAAATGCGTGCTTTGGCAGTCATTTAGTGCCAGGGTTTGCTCTTTAACATCACCCCAGCACTGTGCCCTTTTAGTTGTTTTCATTCCTGATGTCTTTGATGTAGAATGTAGATGGGGGCTAGCTTTACCAGCAGTGGTGTGACTAGCATTCTTGTGGTTTAGTGAGTTTTTTGATGGTTTCGGAAGCTACAGTACATGTGCGTGTGAATGGGTTGGTAGGGACTAAATGTAAAGCGGTTGCCAAAGTAAACATAGTAAATGGTGATTGTCGGGAAATGTATAAATGCAGAAAGATGTGTTTGAGGATTAGGGGAAAGAGTATACAGTTTGTCTATAAAAACAAACATATGTGTGTGTATAACATATGCTGTGGAGGCTCTGTGTCCTTAACACATTTTCCTTTCTAGTTAAGGGCAACACATACTTGTTACTTGTATCTCAATATTGGGTTGTCCCTTTGATTTATTTAAAACCCAAAATGACACTCAGGGTGTTAAAATGTCACAATGTGTTAAAGTTCACAAAGATATTTATTTTAGGTTATGGTATGTTGTGCCACAGATCAATTAAAAATAATAATTTTAAAATTGTGGTTCCCACACCTGAAAGTCAAGGAAATATATTTTGAATCATGGTCTTGAAAAGCGGCGAGTAAAAATGACAAAATAATTATTTTTACAAAAACTACATCCTCTGTCACAAATGACTTGATCTAGAAAAATATTTCTTCCTTTACCTATGCCTAAATTTACCTTATATTATGGCTGTACTGTTGCACAGTGATTAAATGAAAATAATAATTGACTGTCATGTTGTTATACCATAGCACTCCTATAACATTATGGTATCACCATCATGACAAAAAAATCGATAATGTTGCAAGGGTAATCATGTTGTTATCCAATGTAGGGAAGTGACACTGTAGACATGTGTAACACAGCTGAATATATCCACACAGTGTGTTTCTACTGTAGCTGGATGAATTACTCCCCGTCCTCCCCTTGCTGTGAGGATTTCTTCAGCAGAACAATTTTGGTTTTGTGCTCTCCGTAGACAAAGGAAGCACCAATCCGGCGCAGCAACCCGCAGCGTGAGCCAGGCGGGAGACAAAGAGCTTTGTGAGCGTTTCATGTGGAGGCCCGGCGTGAGGGAGAGCGGAGAAATATTTACACTAGTCAGACCCAAACTCCATTGGCCGACGCAGCATAATGCCCTTTTCACTTCCTGCGCCTTCCCCTGATGTGGCACGAGCTTCGTCAGCGAGAGTACCTGTTTCTCTCCGGCGAAAGCGTAGGGCCCTCCAAGCAGTGCCTGGGGAAAGTCAGAGAGAGGAGCTGGCGGAGCCTGTTCACGCAGGTCTGAACCCACAGCCGGGTAGTCACAGGCTTGTCTGTGATGGCAGCGGTGTGGAGGCGCTAGCCTTTCGAGCCTGTAGGGCAGATTGTGGATGTTGAGATGGAGTCTGCAGTCACAGCCTTGTACTGCCACCTACTGGCGGGGCCTTGAACTGCATCTCCTCTTTTGGACCTCAACCACAGCCAGCCTTAATTACAGCATGCTTCAGTTGTTGTGAGTGCATGTCAGAACAAATTATGTAAGTAATGAGGCTGAAAATGCTAAAGGAGTAGGAACACACAGGCGTGCTAATGCTCATGCCGAGAGAACACAAAACAAACAACAGAGTGCACAGCCCGCAATGTTTCCTTTTGTACACAGGCGAAAAACAACAGCAAAAAAAGATGGTGTCTTCATTAAATTACTGATAACAGCAAGATCAGTAAGGCATTTATATTAGTTTATATTTAGATTCGTTGCTGAGTACGCACTTAGCAACCTCGGACCCGGCAATGCGCACGAGGCTCTCCTGAGAACAGCAGCGCTTTATTATCAACATGAAATGTATGCTAATATGCCGTTTAAAGGCTGTGTAGACCGAACGGACAGTGTACTGGTTGTGATCGTTCTCGGAGAGAGAGAGGGAGACCAGTGGCCCCAGTGCCCCACCGCGGGTACGTCCACATTATCCGAATGACACAACAGGAGCTCGAGGGCGGATGATGAAACACGCTCGTGGCCTTCGCTGATGCGCTCAGCGGTGGCAGATTTGATGCGCGCAAATTAATTCCGCACGATTGGATTTATAAGGTTCTCTAAAATATTATCGAGCCACAGTATTTTGGCTGGAGGTAGGCAAGTAGCTGCGGGGAACTTTGGCTCGGGATCTGAGGGAACTGGAGGGAGCGATTTTTGTCAAGTAGAAATAAAATGCTTAGGCTACATTAAACAGTGAGCGTCGAGCTCTAATCCGGATAAATATAGAGAGGAGCTCTTGCATGGTAAGGTCTATTTTGCAATGGCCACGGGTTCGGTTCAGGTCCTTTTGATGCGATTATGTTGCCGTGGCCTTCGCTTCGAGATGCCCAACTTTATCAAGCAGAGTCGGCTAAGCAACTGCGCTTAGTGTTTGTGGAGTGTTTTATATGTCAGAAATAACACCAGCAGGTTGAAAAGTGGCCTTCTCTGTATTGTTCAGACGTGACTCGAAATTTCCAGCTGAGGTTTTTCTCCTCAAACACAATCGACTGCTGCTGAAGCAACTATGAGCTGCGATAGTTAAAGGATTGTTCATCCAAAAATAAAAATTCTGTCTTTATTCAACCTCATGTAAAAAAGAAGATATTTTGAGAAATGTGTGGTTTTGTGTCCATACCATGGAAGTCTAAGGTGTCCAGTGTTGTTAAGTTCTTCCAAATATATCCTCTGGTTTTCTGCAGAAGAATTAAAGCTGTACTGGTTTGGAGGGTGAATAAATGCACTTGTCACTTGTAATTTCATGTTATAATATTTCCAGCTCCACAAATTACACAATAGGTAGTTTATCGTTATGGCATCACATCAAAATGCAGGTCTTTATCGTTTTCCCTCATAGTAAACCACACAGCACAGTTGGACTGCATCTCAATGATGGCCAAACTTTCATTGTGGGTTATGTGCCTTTTAAGTTTCTCTTAGCTGATATTCCACTGGTAAAAGGTCCAGTCGTGTGGTTAATAGCAGCTCCCTGTCACGCTGTTCCTCTGCTGATATTATTACCCAAAGGCTCTGCGGGATGCAGCGGTGTTTCTTCTTACATGTCTTTTTTTGTGTGTGTGCAAGCTGACATCATGATCGCAGCACTTTATAAGGGTTTTCTGTTTAAAGTCAAGATAGCCTCCTCCAAACACGATGCAGCTGAGGCTGGGTGGCAGGGATGTGATGCGTTTGAAGCTCGGCGCCGTTTCATGTCGCAACATGCAGCCGTGGAGGAGGTGTTGTGCTGTGACTGGTGACAGTGAAAAATCCTGACAGTGTCTTCTCTCTTTTCTTTTCGCGCAGCTCAAATCGAAATAATTCCCTGCAAGATCTGTGGAGACAAATCATCAGGCATCCATTATGGTGTGATAACGTGCGAAGGCTGCAAGGTAAGAACCTAAACAACCCTGTCAGTGGGTATGTGCGTGACAAATACAAAAGCGGGGAAAGTTAACAAATGACACGCTGTAGAAAATAACAGAAGTTCCCTGTAGAAATGATCGCCATATAAAAGAAAAAACACACAGACAATTTATTTAGAGGACTTCACAAATCATCAAAGTTCTAAAAACGGCATTTATGTTGATGTTGTGTGAACATCACAATTACAAAACGATGGGATTGTCTCCTAAAGACAGGAGTCGTCTCCGCCGTGCCTGACTTTTAAAAATAATAAAACCATCAGAAAAGGAAGCGCTATGAATCAAAGCATGTCGTTAGCGGTTTTGCTAGCACGCCCCCCCACCTTTTGTGCATTTTTCAAACGCGCCGTCCACTCAGCAAAGAGGAATTTTGTGCTTATTGTGTATTCTTGTTTGCCGCCTGTCACCGGAGCGACTCGTTAGCATTCCGCGAGCGGGCTCGGCAGAAACAAACATGCGAATGCTGCTGCTTGTCGCTTTTTTGTTTTTCGCACAATAGACTCTCCGCTCAGCATCTCTCGCTCAGTCGCTCGCGTCGCGGCGGAAAGAAAACGTGCAACCCTGATGAATAAACTGCTGAAATGTATCTTTAATGGTTACTAATTACACGAGGCAGAGAGACATTTAATGATATGTGCGAGCACACCGCTCCGGCCCATAAATCATAGCATTATTAAGGAGCGCCGCTTGTCACCAGCAGTCCTACCCCGCTTTCATAATGGCTGCCATTAGAAAGCAACTTGGCAGCTGTCAGCTGTTTTCTAGTAATTAAACAGCCAATGAGCAACTAATTAAGACATATGTGTATGGAGCTGTGGAGTGGGGTGTGTTAATGACGAGCTGGAATCAATTCATTAAGTCAAAGGGATGAGAAATCAACTCGACGTGGGCGCCCGCTCCTTCCCCCTCGCGGCACCCACCGGGTTGGGGCCCAGTGATTCAACATTAATAACCTCAGACAAACTCGCCATTATTTACTACCTTTCTCGTCGCTCTCGGAACAGGCCGTCACCGCATTAACAATCCAAACTGCTATTTTCCCATTAACTGATTAGGAAATTTGGCAAATTTCATTAGATGACATAGACGACAGTCTGTTTCTATTCAGCTCATCAGGTCGGCGATGTATTAAAGTTAATACTGTACATTGACGTGCGAGGTTCATTAATGTTTTTAAACCGATTTTCCGCACTTTAATTCTGTAATTTAGCTATAAATAAAGTCCAGATGGCGTCGTTAACAAGCTTAACAAGTATGAAATATTATATTCTGTTTTACAAACATCATCAGATGTTCACACATAAGTTTGCTTACAAACTATAAACGTGTTGCATACCTATGCTGTTTGAGAAAGGTATGCAATATTCATACCAAAATTGTTATTATAACAGGGCAAATATGATTATATTGATCCAATCAGGTGTTTCTTACCAAATTGTTAACCATTTGATAAAGACAAAGTATTGCAAAAATAGCACCACCTGCTTATAAAATGTGTTTACCTCATTGTTTTTTGTTGCTTTTCCCGCGTAGGATTGTCACAACATGATTTTTACTACATGATTACCGAGGCCAAAAGATTTTATAGTATTATTATAATTATTTTACAAATAAATCATGATATCAGCAAAATCATCATCTTTCATTTTTGTCTATTTTTCACATTCAAACCGACTCTTATGGCTGGAAAACACTACAAGACTTTTACAATCTGAACAGATCTTTTTTTAAACTAGACATCATACACTTTTTGAAAGTTTCAGATAGAAACACACTAACTCTTCAAATCTGCAGACCGGCACAGACTTTCTAAAACAAGTCAAGACTGAAAATAAGTCTTCTAGTGTATTTTAGCCTTTAAAGAGATTTCACCCAAAATAAAAATTCTCTCATCATTTATTCACTGTCATTTCGTTCAAAACATGTATATGACTCTTTCTTCTGCAGAGCACACATTGTGAATTTGAGAAATGTCTAACAATGGAAGTCAATGGGGTCAGTGTTGTTTGGTTATCGACATTCTTCAAAATATCTTGTTCTGCAGAAGAAAGTCATACGGGTTTAAAATAATAAATGATTAAAGAACTTTCATTTTTGGGTGAACTTTAAGGCAACATAGACATAACATAAAAGGGTGTTGAATTCCTTACGATATGATCTTAAATGTAGCATAAACACAATATTGATTATCTAAATAATCAATTGTCAATAATGGTATGTTGTGACACCCCTATTATAACCCAAGTGTGTGAATATAACCACACCAACAGCTCAACCAAGTGGCTCTCATTGTCTCTCTCTGTCTCTCGGGGATCTAGGGTTTCTTCAGGAGGAGTCAACAGAGCAATGCGGCGTACTCGTGCCCGCGTCAGAAGAACTGCCTGATTGACCGGACCAGCCGAAACCGCTGCCAGCACTGCAGGCTGCAGAAGTGTCTGGCCGTGGGCATGTCACGTGACGGTGAGTGCATGTCCAGTACAGCAGACACAGAATATCAAACGCATGCGAAATATTGAATACAGCAGCATATAAAGTACTGTATATGCGTAACATAGAAATACATGAAACTGCATACAAACGTGCAAGTAGACTTCAAGAAAAGGCAATAAAAGGCACCAACAAAAACCCCAGTCTGGCCATGTCATATAAATTAGACTATCTGCTCTTTGTTGGCGCATTGCTCATTAGTTTCTCAACAAACTTGCAACAAGATGAATGTTAGAGGCGCTTGTAGTTCGGGACTGCAGGGCATCCTCACTCAGGCTGGGGATTCTGACAGCAAGTAGCTTTTATTAAATGAGCATCATTAAAACAGGCTCATTAAAGCCAATGCAGGTGAGCAGCATTAACGGGAACACAGGTGAGCGTGTGTTTGTGTGCGTGCATGTGTGTGGAGGCCCCCTGCTGGGCCTCCGGCTGGGCGATGTGACTACGGCCCGTGACAGGAGGATGAAATCAGGCCAGGTCTTCCGAGTGTACCGGGCTGCTCTCTCGCACGCAACCAGGACAGACAAGGTGACTTCTGACTTCACTCTGTCTGAAGCTCACTGGTCCCCATCTGCCTTCCTCACAGTGAGACGCAGACCGTACACAGACGAGTCTGAGACCATGTTAGGTTTTCGTCCAGAACCCTTTCCAGTACATCTTCCAAACAAAAGCTTTTTTAAATTCTGAGTTTCTTGCTTTATGGCTTTTAGCACTTTTAGCAACGTTCAAAATCATATTTCCTGTCCTTTTTCTCTTCTTCTCCTCTTTCTTTTGTTTCATCTCTTTTTTGTGTCCTATCTCATTTAGTTTTCTTCACACTTGCTCGCTTCACATCTACTCGACTCACCCTCATCTCATTTTTATCTCTTCTCCTTTTGTCTAATCTTGTCTTCCTTCCATCCAATACTTCTTTGGCTCATCCTCTTTCAGACGCCCTTCATTTCACAGACAGTTGAGCTCCACTTATACCTGATCCGCACTATATCTGCTCCCACAACATTTTTCCAGTTCAAAGACTAGCCGAAGCTGTTGCAAACTCTTTCTTTCTACATCTCCGCTGTTGTCTCCAGGTGCGGCGAGTGAGGGTCTTGCCTGTTTGTGAGTGCTTGTAAATTGCCGATTCATTCCAGTCAGGTCGTCTGTTCTTGGATAATTTTGGCAGGTAGACAGCGGAAAGCTAATGCTATTATAGAGTAGAGCACTTTTTCGGACCAAATACACCGAATTAATACCCTCGCAGAGACATTAAAACCTGCTCCCTGGAATTAGGCGTACTCATCATGCTGCTTCACTAAGCTTCCCTTCAAAGGCCAAAGTCTTGAGGGAAAAGAGATTGTTGTTCAGAAACGATGGCTATGGGGTAAAGTTACTTTTATTTCCTCGAAAATAAGAGGACTGTACGGATGTATCGCTCGATTAACTATTTAAGTTGTAAAGAGGCATGGTTTGGTTTAGTGGTTAAGACTCACGGCTTTTAACTGGGTTGCTGGTTTGATCCCTGCATGGAGACATCACTATTACATTTCTCCAAACAAGACTCACAAAAGGTTTTGGAAACAATTTCCACCAGAATAAATATTGCTCACTTGACTGCATCTGTTTATATTTGTTGAAGAAGTCGATCAATTCTTATGTGTACCATCTTTGTCTCAACAGCGGTGAAATTCGGCCGCATGTCCAAGAAACAGCGGGACAGCTTGTATGCAGAAGTGCAGAAACACCGGCTCCAACAGCAACAGCGGGACCACCAGCAGCAACCCGGTGAGGCCGAGCCCCTAACACCAACCTACGGCCTCTCCACCAACGGCTTGACTGAGCTCCATGACGACCTGAGCGGCTATATGAATGGCCACACGCCCGATGGCACCAAACCCGACTCGGGCGTCAGCAGCTTCTACCTGGACATCCAACCCTCTCCCGACCAGTCCGGCTTGGACATCAACGGTATCAAGCCAGAGCCCATCTGCGACTTCACCTCTGGCTCGGGCTTCTTCCCGTACTGTTCCTTCACCAATGGGGAAACATCCCCCACCGTTTCCATGGCTGAGCTGGGTGAGTGAGAAAATGGCAAGAAGGATTCTGGTTAGCCGAGGGGACTGGGGGAAGAACTCAACCGTGGGGCAAACGTCGCTAAAGGTGTCTTAAAATAGCATTAGGTTGGAGACTCATCTCAAAGACTCATTAAAAGTACCTCTTTTTTTCTAATTAGTTTCCATTAATTAGGGCCAATCAGGATCCAGCAGGGCACGCGCCGTGGGAAATCATTTTTTTAGGTTCCCCTCCTGCTCTGGGACTCTCTTTAACAGATGTGTTTTCAACATGATTGAATTTTATACTTTGTGTTTTTTTTCTTCTTTCTCTGTCGCCTTCATTTGCTCTTTCCTGTTGAAAGCAAATATGACCTTTGTTTCCATAAATTTACACACACACACACACACCTTGCTTTCATGCCATCATTAAAGCATTGCCCTATTTTCATTTCTATTGCTTGTTCTGGAGACAATTTTATATGCCGTTTATGTGCGTTGTTTCAAAATGGTTACATTGCAAAAATAGAGGAGAAGAAAAAGCGACAGAACCTGCAACCAAACATCTCATACAAAGCACTCAATAGTCAAATATTTGTTGGCATTAACCTGGAAAACAAGATTAGTTTAGTTGAGACATGTTGCGTTTCCTTACTTCCAGAAGTTGCATACAATGTAGACCATTCTGCAAGAAGTCAACACTGGTCCACATGCACTTCCTGTTTTGGTTTTTAACAATACACTAACATTACAACAAAATACAACCAACAGAACATTTGGAAATTAATGAAAATGTTAAACATCTGTAAAACTTAATTATAAATATGAAACCCCCCCTGAAAAACAAAAACAGGAAGTGCTTCTGAACCAGTGTTGTTTACTCGATCTACAGAAAATCTGAATGTAAAAGGTCAGCCATGTGGCTGCAAGGTTTTACATCGACTTGAAATAATAATGCACAACCACACTTCACTCAAATATGCATTTGCTGTGAGAATCTTCCCAAGGTACGACCTCCATATAGCGCTAATGCGAAACAATTGCCATTGAGCTCATGTATGCATGAACACACGCAATATACACCATATGCATACATATACTGTATATAGAACATCTCGATATGTCTGTACATTAAATGCAGCCAGGCGTCACGAAGGCTTTTGACGTGCGTTGTGTTGTCTTTCAGAGCATCTGGCCCAAAACATATCCAAGTCCCATATGGAGACGTGTCAGTACCTGAGAGAAGAGCTTCAGCAGATGACCTGGCAAGCTTTCCTTCAGGAGGAAGTGGAGAGCTACCAGAGCAAGGTACTACACACATACGTTCCTGAAGAGCGAATGAAGCTTTGTGCAGTGCTAAAGGATATCTTAAACTTAATGATGTAAATGTACATTGTTGTGGCAGTGTTGTTTAGTGTATAAATGTCCTAGTGGCTGTTTACATGTACATGCGGTGCAGCCACTTGAAGGGATAAACAACGATTTATTTCTACTGATACTTAACAGGATCTTTGTTGTGTTTCCCCTCAGCCCAGAGAAGTCATGTGGCAGCTGTGTGCTATTAAAATCACAGAGGCCATTCAGTACGTGGTGGAGTTTGCCAAGCGCATCGATGGCTTCATGGAGCTCTGTCAGAATGATCAGATAGTGCTACTCAAAGCAGGTAAAGCATTTGTGTGTGTGTTTGTATCACCATCATCCGTCCTGGCTTATTTCACAGACTTTAAACAGAAATTTTCCTCTGCTCCGGTGTTGCTAAATTCATTCCATACTACCATACTACTTACTTTATCTGCTTTATGCTCTTTATGTGAATGATGTATGCATGGAATAACCTACATAATCTTTTATAATTGCCAAAATTTGCAAGCATGGACTCTCAGCTCTTAAAAATAGAGCATTATTGACATGCTATCCATGCTGTCTCCTTACAAGCAATGTGAGATTTATGACACACACACAATGTCCCCATCATGATCCCAGCAGCTCTCAATGTTTCTGTTTGTGCCACGCTCAAGCGAAATTAATAACAAAGTGAGTGAGAGCTCTTGTCTGACATGACATTTTAAACCACCAGCATCTTGCTAAAGCTTTGTAATGGCTTCTGTTACGTGGCTTTTATCCGCTAAGCAGCGCACTAAAGCACTCTGCTTTAGAATTACTGCTCCCACTCACAACAATAACAGCAACATATTCCACCTGAGACGCACACAAGCGTAACAAACGCACAGATGTGTTCTTAGGTGACAAATATATTCAGCTAATTGTCAACATAGCAAAGTAATTTTTTTCACTTTATGATGCGCAAGTATAAGAATGCAGACGTGTGTGCTTAGCTAACGCATTTCAAGGGTGTTTAACGTGCGTTCTTGCATTACTTGTGGTAACACCTCATTGTTAGTATTCAGCTAGCTGTCTTCATTTACATTTCCGCGTCTGGCAGATATTTGTATCCAAAGTTACTGGAGTGCATTTAAGGTGTACATTTTATTTGTATGCTATACAGAGTGCGTTTTCGTAAGCAGCTTGTCTTAAAAGACGACCTATAGCCCGTGCTTTACCAGTTGAGCTACAGGAACACAAAAATCGCTGCACACTAGGGCTCTGCCACAAAAGTGTTTGACCTACAGTACAAGAGTGTAATGTAATGCCCACTATAGCATTTTTACATCAAGAATCAGAATGCTGATATTCAAAAATTTGGTTCACTGAAATTCACGATTATTGTCAATACTGGTATGTTGTGAAATCCCTTGTAAAGTATATTTCCGGCTGTTGCTATCTGTCTCTCTTCTGGACTATGAATAATCCTCTTGTTTCTCTTTCATCTGTGCACAGGCTCTTTGGAGGTGGTGTTTGTCCGAATGTGCCGTGCCTTCGACCCTCAGAACAATACAGTCTATTTTGACGGAAAGTATGCAGGGTCTGACGTCTTCAAATCATTAGGTGAGTTACGGTCAGTTAGTTTAAAATGTCGTCCCCCTGGTGTGAAATGTTTTAGAAAAATTAATAATTTGAAACCATTGCAGAGTATTTTCTCCGTAAAACTGCAATGTTCCAAAGTACACCACGATCGGTGCTGTTTCAGCCCTTTTCCAAAGTCCGTTTACTGAAATCGCTCGGCGGCCATGTTTGCAACGCCTCTGTGCAGCTATTTACATCAAAGCAAGTCCACAGTCCTATCTGCTTGAA
Organism: Triplophysa dalaica; assembly: GCF_015846415.1. Classification (NCBI taxonomy): domain Eukaryota; kingdom Metazoa; phylum Chordata; class Actinopteri; order Cypriniformes; family Nemacheilidae; genus Triplophysa; species Triplophysa dalaica. Next base: position 9,977,886 of record NC_079565.1, on the reverse strand, counting down.
TGGGGGAAGGCAGATATTTCTAAAGGGCATATTTTCGATCAGTAATTAAACACGACATAAACTGTATCATAAATTTGGTTTGCTAAGCTTAAATTGTGCTAAAAATCCCCTTTTTCGAGATCGGCGGTCATGACTGATTACCGATTGGCTCGTTTTACTGGAAGGCGGTACCTTCCTTCGCTAGAGTGCCCATATTGAGCATAGCATTCCTCGCCAGTCATTGTAACGCCGGTGGCGCATCTTGTTAATATTATTAACTTTGGCAGTGCTCACACATCAAATGAGGCATCTATGTACTTTTATAAAAAGGTCAGTTCTGGTCCTTGATTCTGATTGGCTGATCCGAGTTCTAAGCCGTAACAACATTTTTATTTTAATGCTTATAGATAAGTTTTGAGTTATAAAATTATCGAATGCATAGGGACTTTCAATACTGAGTGAGGCACACATGGTGACAGCATTCAAATGTGGTTACAACCCAACCGATTTGCAACCAACTGGCAACCGAAAGTCATACGTGTGCAAGCAAACAAGCTTTCCAGATTCGCCACACAAAAATTCAAACATTCCTCGCTTAAAATGACACATATAGTGGGCATTTGGAAACAACATAAGCAAGATTAAGAGTCTACTGAGAGTGTTTTATCAAACATGCTATCCACACAACCGTAACCCGTCTAGAGTTTCTCTTGGGTAAGCAAATAGCATTTATGTTTGAATGCCATGACATTAGTGAAATCCTGTCTCTGTGGTTACTTGCACACATTTGAAACCTTTAGAAGCAGAATGCCAAAAATGCCAAATGCCAAAACAAACACAAATATAAGAAATTAAGTAGGTGAGAAAGGTGTGTGCATATGGATGCCACGGTCTGGAAGCCAACACTCAATCAATATTTGTGTCTGTTTGTGCAGATCTCATTCTTATAATAACGATGGCAATTTCTTATTTCTCTGTCAGTTGCACAGGGCTTTTTAACAAGCCTGCATCTGTTCTCCGAGCCTTTGAGACAAAGGCATGCCAGAGACTATCTCTTGTGTGAACTCATGAGTCACGGGCTTTACTGAAAGTTTCGTTAGTGACCCCAGTCATGCTTACATAACCCATCTCGTTCGCCAAAACATGATTATTCCAGAGAGAGAAAAAAAGTGGGAAAAGCATTCTGTATTGCATTAAAAAATGTATTGTTTTACCTCGTGTCAACGCAAAAACGTCAAGTGTCTACCAGTGCTGTCTACTGCTACATCTCAAGCCTGTCTGTACATCTTTTTCTTTCTCTCCGATTCACCGTGACAGGCTGCGATGATTTGATCAGCTCCGTCTTCGAGTTTGGGAAAAACTTGTGTTCTATGCACCTCTCTGAAGATGAGATCGCCCTGTTCTCCGCCTTCGTGTTGATGTCTGCAGGTAAGCCTGGCTCAATGTGTTAAACGCTACAAACGTGTTACCCACAATCCCTTATTTACCACTTCCACACAGGCTGTTTTAGCTTTGAGGTTAAAGATATGGACCGGTAACCGAAAGGTTGGTGATTCAAATCTTACAAGTGGTCCGTGAATGATTGCAGATTTGAACCTTGTGGTGTGTTTTATGAAATCAGACTAGTGTCCGTGAAGTAGTAAAACGTGCATGTGTCGTTCCCTAATGGGACATTTCAATTACAGCCACCTAAAAATGATACAAACCAGAGTCAACCCTGCTTCTTCATACTCCACTTAAACACCATGTGTGTGAACCGCAAGGTCACAGCTCAGATTGCGATGAAGTGTGACATCCTCACTCGTCTGTGCTCGTGTGTTTAGACCGGTCTTGGCTCCAGGAAAAGGTGAAGGTGGAGAAACTCCAGCAGAAAATCCAGCTGGCACTTCAGCACGTTCTGCAGAAGAACCACAGAGAGGACGGCATACTGACAAAGGTACTACTTAACACAAAATGAAGCAGGATATGATGTCATTAAATTTGATCTTTGTGTATTATTTTATGTATACTAATGCTTAGTTATTGTGATTAAATTATGGCTTTAAAGACAATATAGATATTCTTCACAGATTTGACTTTTATAATGACTTATATCCAATTAAGTGGGGGAAAATGTAGGATGGAATTTTCCATCTGGATTTGATTGGATCATGAAATGTTAAGCTGTGATGTTATTGGTTAATATTATTTTCCCTGCCCGGTTGGCCTTGGTTTTGTCAGCAGAAAAGATAAGTTGTTTCAGGTGCAGGGAACGTTATTCGATTTTGATGAAAGATTAGACAAATATATACATATTGTTTTTAGAATAAAGTGCACTGATGTATTGAGCACAATAAGACCAGTGACTTGCATTACAGGAAAGGAAATAAGTGGGACATTTATTTTAGCTGTATGACTCTTTTAGAAAACTTAAGAACAAATGTCACTAGATTTAAAAGGCAGACATTTACCCCAGTTCCAAAAGGTCCTTTAGAGCAAAAAAGAATAACAGACCTCTCTTCTCTCTCTCTGCAGTTGATATGCAAAGTCTCCACACTGCGAGCTCTGTGCAGCAGGCATACAGAAAAGCTGACGGCATTCAAAGCAATATACCCAGACATTGTGCGCGCCCACTTCCCCCCATTGTACAAGGAGTTGTTCGGATCAGACTTTGAGCAGTCCATGCCCATTGACGGGTAACGCTTCCCGCGCCCGTCCCGCCCGGGGGATTTCACGCCGTGGGGAATGTCAAGCATAAATCTGAGACACTTTACCAGTGCCCTGCACGTACACATACACACACCTGGACAGCCGACACTGCACACACACCCCCCTTTTTCCTTTGTGTTTTTCGAGCGGAATGAGGAAGGAGGCAAAGGACTGGGTTTGACTCCAGCGGTTTATTTTTGGGGTTTGTTCCCTCCATTTACTGACACAGGTGGGACGCGCAGCCCAAGGGAGAGGATGAGAAGACGCTTGTTTTTCGTACGCTTCCTCTCTCTCTTTTTTCTGGCTGAACCTGAAGAGTCCACGCGTACGGTCCCATGGAGATTTGTCACGATCAGCATAAATCGTTTTGACTTGTTTCCAAAAGGGAAACCATTCCCTGGGAGCGTTCGCCTGAATCTGGCGTTTTAAACATTTTAAAAGGAAGCCACATATTTTAAAGTCCCCTACAAGCCAAGAAAAAACGAAATCGAACGAATGTTTTACCTGTGATCTGTCTTCACGATCAGAACTGCACCAGTAGTTTATGTACCGAAGTGTGTATGTAGAAATACTCATAGATGTGGTGTGCGTGGCTTGGCCAGTTCCTTTCTCCTGTGGGTTTGATTTTCTTTCTGGGAACGCTTGATGTCAGAATACAAACCAGCAGCAAAGAGGAAGACGACGGGAGCGAAAGAGAGAGAATGAGAAGTGTTAAGCAATGTCTGTCGGCATTTGGTGACATAAAGCAGCACCTTTCTACGGACAATCGTCTAAAAAAAGAAGGAAAACATAGAATTCTGGTAATTCTAGTTTAAATGACGTAAAAAGCTCAATTACTTTTAGCTGTCAGAGACTTCATCTACCATAGTTGCTTAGTGATATCGTTTAAGGCCATCTGCTATTAAGTCCCTCTCTGGAATGGTGTTAACGTAATGGTCCGACCACCACCATCGATGCAATGAAAGGGTCCATTTCACCCAATTTCTAACGTGTTACAGGGTATACAGTCATAAGTACAAACAATACAGAAAAAAATATGTCTATAGAATCTATTTTAAATAACATGTATGATATTAGTAGCTAGATTATTCTTAATTGTGAAAAATTGATAAGGCACTTTTATTTGCACCTTTCTTTAATTTAAGACTTGTATATTTACCTAGTGATGTGTTGCATGTATAAATACCACGATTATGGAAAACAAGTGCTGGAAACCCTAACGCTGCTGTGGGTGGGTGCGTGTTTGTGTGCGTGTTTGTGTATTTATTCGCGAGGTTGGTGCTGGGCAAAGACTGATCACATCGGTTCCAAAAATATATATTTTTAAAAAGCAGCTTTAATGCTGGGATTCTGTTCCTAGACCTGCGTTATGATTTTGACACCCAGCTAGTCCTTTTAGGAAACTCCTAAAAGATGTTTCAGGATCAGAAATCCCTTCTTTTTCAACGTTTCTGTTGTGTAACGTAATCAGAAACGGAAGTACCAACAGACCTATCGTTTCATCATTTTATTCTATTGTTATTTCAATCTTCAGTACATTTATTTGTACGTTTCAATCTGTTAAATGGTTCCATCTAGTGGTGGTGTCAGCACAGTTTATGCCCCTTTTGAGGATGATTCTGATCTTATTTATCTGGCAACCATTTTTACCATCCTTTCATCTTAGATACACAAACTGGAATCGAGATGAAAGTGTAAATTTTCTTTTTAAGCAGCTCTTGTGAAGGTATTTGCCCAGCAACAACGCCCGTCCGGAACGTAAGAGAGAAAAAGATAAATATTCAAAGCCTTGTCTGGTCGAAATCCTCTATTTTTGTAACATTGTACAGTGCTTATAAAGCCTATGAAAGAAAAAAGGGAACGAAGGATGCTATAGCACTTAATCCTGCAATAACGAATTAGAATTTGTGTGTTTTTTATGATTTTTCAAAGAACAAGACGATTATAGGAACACATTGTTGTGCGTTTCGTATGTTTGTAGGTCTCTTGAATGTGCCATAGTGGTCTGTCATGCTATTTTGAGTCTGAAGAAATTATGTTTGTAACATTCCAGTAAAACTATGTTGTGACATTTATGAAATCCCAATATAATCCAGAAAAACTTTGAAGATAACTTCTACGACCCGCTAACAGACATTTCGAAACTATTGAAGTAGATCTTGGTAGCTTCTTGTCGCTCTATTTTAACGTCACAATTCCCCCCCCACAATTGTGTGGTCTTTCCCATTACACAACGTATGATCCTCAGGGAAGAGTCTGTCTAACTCAATTCTGAAACCAGTAGTTTAAACGTGTTAGTCGGCTCTGTGTTGTATCAAATGTTAACATCAGTAATTTAATCTCAATGATCAGCGTCAACATAATTAGTTATTTTATCGGGGTGAAAATATCAGTCTTGTTTTTATTGGTTGTGCAGTTTATTCATTTCTGCCCGCATCCCCCAGACGTCCTGATAATGTTAATACATCATTAAACTGTGAATGACAATCCAGGTTCATGTTTAGTTCCTTGTAAATCAGCAGTGCTTGTACTACAAGGCTCAGGGAGAGTAATATTGTGATAATTGAGAATATCAAGGGAAAATAAGATATTAGCTCTGTCCTATCCAGACAGCGTTTAAAGACATCTTTGTCTTTTGACTCATTTAATATTATGCTGCTTTCTAAAGGTACCTAAAAGCATAATATTTTTCCAAATATTTGTGTGTGCTCATTTTTATCTGAGCCACATTAATGTTAAACCCCGTGTGTGGCGGGCTATTTGTGTAGAGTTGCTGTCTATTAAGCGCACTCAAGTTCACTTCTTAGGTTAGCATGCTGTCTAAGGTGGCTTTGCAACAGAACGAATTGGATATTCATGTTAAGCACAATTCTCTGACCAGCACAAAAGAACCTGGTGGTAATATATAAAAACGTTTAATTGGGACTGTTAAGATGCTTGTCATTCTTTATTTCATTTTTAAGCACAGCCCTTTGGGATATTTTCTCTGTTTACCCTTTGCAATTCACATGCTCGTGTCATTCCGTGTTACTCACTAGCATAAATTCTGTCAAGCCCACAGAAGACGGCGATACATCATAAACAATGCAAATGTGTCATTTAATTCAATCGAACCATAGGCCACTGGTTTTATCTCATCACACAGCAAGCTCCAAGATCTAATTCCCAAAAAACAAACCGAGAAAGATAACAACCTCAAGCGTACCACTGTGCGCTATGCTATGTTTTTAGTTCATTTTTCTGGATGGGAATTGTTCTAACTGTCACTCATAACTCAGTCTATGTGCCAAATACCTCTTCATGAATCGCTCCACCGTCAACGTCCGCGCGGGCTACTTAACGTGCGTTACAAATACGGGTTTCTACAGGGCAACCACTGCTGTGGAGTCCCCTTTTAATGAACAAGCTTTGATGCACAGAAGACCGTTGTGTTTCTCGTCCAACGATCCGTGTTCATCTAGTTGCACCACTAGCGCTGTAGTAAAGTCACGTTTTGCCACTTTTTACATGTTGTTTTTTGTAAGTGTAGTTTGTATTTGACAATTCAAAGCAATATAGGCTACGAGATAGAACTTTGGACAAATTTATTTTTTCTAATACGAGCAAAGGTACTTAAACATCTCTGGATCTGTGGTATTTTAGATCTGTTTGCTTCTCTTATCGGTGGAAGATCCATAAAGTTTCCCACATTTTGATTTTGTAAGTCGTGAGCTCCCACTATGTTTATTCTCGTGAGAAGCAATATATGTCTGAACGTGCGTGCGAGAGCGTGCATACAAGCAAATACGTTTGTCTCTTTCCTACGGTGATGTTTGCTGAAGGTCAAACCCCAGACAAGGCTTTAAAAGTTAAGATGCAGCAGGGTCAGATGGTGAATTGTATGTGAGATCTTACGTTTAACCAGGATTTAAAATGTTTTATGTAGCACTGAGTTTGAACCCCTCGATGAGGCTGTACAAGCATGACAACGTTTCAATTAGATTTATGCAAACGCAACAAGGCCTATGCACTCACATATAAACGTTGGTGAAATTTATTTTCAGTGGTTTCAACGGCACGTGTCATGCTAACAGCATTTTGATCTGAAGGTGTTTGGATTTACATCAACGATTTTCATGCATTCTTATTTATAAAATTGAGAGGTTTCTTTCCTAAAGCACAGCTGATACGTTATTAAAAGTGAAATATGTTTAGATAATAGAAGAAAAGAAAAAAGTCTTTAGCCATAATCGAATGTCAAGCAATAATATATATGGTGTATTATTATTCATTTTTGTGCATAGGCTTTGAACATCTGCATGTAAATACATCTCTTATTTATCGCTTTTTCGTTTGTTCGTTTTTGCTTTTTGCTTTTCATTTTCCTTTCATTTTTTATATTGACTAGTTCTGTTCCCGGGTGGAGAACTACGAACGTCAAATGGCCTGTAAACTGTACAGCTTCATTTTTATCCTCTCTTTTATCCTCTGCTTTTAATTCACTCAATATTTAATGTTCTATTGATCACATGTATAAAAGTAACTTTGTAACTTCTGTCTGTATAGGTAAAAGAAAATACTGCTATTAAGACCTGCTCAGTGCAAATATGGATCTGTTTATCAGACACATCATGCTGTACAAAATCTCTGTTTTAGGACAGTTCTCTCTTTTAGACTTAGTTGGATTAGCGCTAGGGTGTGCTGACCTTACTTTTTGTGTTATACTGATGTGTGGTGCTAGGTAAGTTACTTTTGTGAACAAAAATTATGGATTCCTAGATTAGGCCACCCTTTTAGTCCATTCATTTCGCTGAGTATTGATGCATTATTGATATTAGGACTCGATGAATAATTATAAGAATAATGATAACAAATAAAGTTAACAATAGGTGGTAAATATCCTTTTGAATACTCAGCAAGTACCTGTATCAGTGTGCTTGTCTCGGGACGCGGCTTGTTTCCTTCTCACTTTTAAGATTATTAGCAAAAGCAGTATGGGATAAGTCAATCTCTATTCAACGCGCTTCTGAATCTTTGCGATGAAGAAGGTTGGTCATGCTTAAAAAGGCAGTATTGTGTTTATTTTCATTGCTCAAAACGGTACATTTGTTGTCTGGAGCTGGAAGGACTTTGGATACAGCAAAGTACTGGATCGTCTATAGCCACTTTGGCGCTCTCCATTTTCGTTCATTCTTCCCTTTAGTTTTTAAAGACTAGCTTTGTAAGCATTTATGTTTCTATTCAAAATCTGCTTACGCACGTACAGTACACACACATGCACACATCGGTTATGTGTTATAACAAATTGTACAGGACAAAGACAGTTGTACGAGGTTCGTGCGAAACTTTCTCTATGTAGCAAGGCAGAATATACTTGCAATAATGCATAGCAAACTACACTGAGTGCCTCTCAGTGGTACAGGATGCAGAAACTATATTCGTATGTTGTTGTTTTCACTGTTCTTGTACTCAAATGACTGTGTTTGCACATGTGGGTGACTTCTGTCTTGTGTTACCAACCTTTCTTTTCATTGGCTGTCTTTTTTTGTAAATGAGATTTCACGTTTGTTTATAGCCATGGAAGCAGCATTTTATTGTCTCCTGTGGTGTCCTGTATTTCTTACCGACAGTGCTCTGTCGAAACTCTCTGTCTCAGATGTTTTTGCTTTTCCTTCGAACAGCAGATGAAACGTGGTTATGGGACTTGCATTTTTTTATTTAGTCAGTTGCACCCTGGTTGGATGTATCTGCTTGAAAATGAATGGGAGAGCCCTGTTTGGATATCTGCAGAGACAAAATTACAGACAATCCACTCTGTGTCCCATTTTTCCTGCCAATTAGGTTTAAGTTGATAATAACAAATCAAAATGACTAATGCAATGTATCTTACGTGTTCATATGTGTATGTATAATGATGCATACTACACATCTGGATCTTTTTCCTGTTGTCTGTTAAACGCGAGGAAGGCTGGAGCGGGCCGGGTTGGATTTCGCTTCTCGCGGCATCATCAACTGCAGGAAAAAAAGCAGTGAACAGTTGTCACATATTTTTACGTCACATGTTTGCTACTGATCTTAAAATGGGGACGGTCCATCATGTATCTTTCTATTCAGCTCTTTGGAACTCTCTTTAGGAGACAGTATCTTAATAGTGGTTTTACTCCTTCTGTTTGTCTGATTCTTAAATATGAAAATAAGTATTTTGATTCATTTTGTAAATACCGCTGTAAAGAAAAATAAGAAATTTAATGTTGTCTTTTAAATACTTTTCATTCTAATATGAATGTTGTTATATTGTACTTAGAAACTGTACCTTTAATATTATCTTTATTAAAAGTGCATTGGACACATCGATTTTAGATGTGCTTTATGTGCTGTTATCCCATAATAAAATTTACCGCTTGTAATGAGGTCTTATTCCGTGTCTTGTATTTCTTTACTGAATGTAGTACTTGTCGCGCTAGCATTTTAAGTTACACACAAAACTGAATGATACAAATGTGGTTGCTTCCGACATGAAAGATGATATTTGTGTGTTTTACTGTAGCTAAAGCACATACATAGTGTTTTGTTTATACTTCTGACTTTGAAGATATAGTACAGTATTATTTATAAGTCCTCATAAACCACACAAAAAAGCATTGTTAGGGGATGGTAATATTATTTTTAAATAAATACAGGCACTACTATTTTGCCAATTGTGTGGGAAAATATTTTCACATTAAAGAATTATATTGTTTAGTCAGTTTTAGCTTTGTGTCTGTGTAACCTTTAAATGTTAACTAAATTATATTTTATCATAGCTGGTTTCATAGGACGCACGCGCAATACACAGATATCTAATGTAACTTACCTTAAAATCGTGATTTTTACTTTCAGGATAACTTCAAGCTCTTAAAAGTAGTCATGGTATAATTCTGTATATAAGACCATGGTGTCTTAATGTTATAAAAGGATTAAAACCAAATTTAGCAAAGTATATCGCAACCGTATTCACGTCTTGCGCGAAACTGACAACTGTCGCGAGCGCAATGTTCAACGTCATATCTGCGTCACACCTGTTGATGCCTTCCAGACACCTCGGATTTAGGATATTTACCACATCAAACACGGAAATAACTTTGTGATCTTGTAATATTAAAACAACATCTTTACTAATGATTTAGTGACATTTAAACATTAAGTGCCGGTTTACCGGACAGGGGTTAGTCTAACTCAAGACTAGACCTTAGTTAAATTTGGATATTTAAGTCGTGTATAAAAACATACTTTACAAAGAGAACGTTGCTGTGTGTTTGTTGAGACAACTATAACACTAATATATTTTAAGATATGTAAGTTGTTTTCAATCAAGACACCTTTAACATTTAAGTTAGTCTGGGACAAGACCTGTCCGGGAAACGGCCGCTAAAAGTGTTTATTAATTTCCGTGTAGAAGTGGGGAATATCTTAAATCCCATGTATTATTCGTTCCCAATGAGGTTAACTTGCGCACTCACAAAATAATGGAAATCATTATTAAAAATAGTAATAATACAACAATATCAGGAAAACATATAATTATTTATTGAGTAAAATGTTTTCTAATAGTTGAAACAAGAATCTGGATACGTTGAATGTCCAAAGAGGAACCTTCGTTTGGCGTTTTAGTTCCGGTCGGAAGATTCATGTTGGTGCACTGTTATGATGTTACGAGCGTCAGCGTGCAAGAGGCGTGAGAGAACCCCGTTATATAAAAACATGGTGTGAATTACGTCAAAACACATAAAATGGAGTTGAAATGGTAAGTGGCAACGCATTTATATAAATAAATAGTCTTATTGGTCGTTACAAGGTCAGTTTTTGTCTGAATCAGAATTAGACTATAACTCGAGTTGTTCCTCCTTAGGACTGATGGTCCTGTCACTGGACCTGTTGTGTTCTCTAGAGATGTATTTGACAAGTTCACTTTAGCTCCCACCATTAAAGAGCTGTATGCTTTGGTGCAAAGGTACGTTTAAATGTCGGATTTGTTGTTAATAGTCACATATAAAACCATGGATGACTTTTTATAACAATGTTAACAATTAAGTATGTAACAGTGGCTACTATAGCATAACACAAAATATAATATTTCTAATCAAAGTTGAGGCAAAATATTTTTACTGTAATAAACCCATGGTATATTAAATAAACAACTAGAAATAAAATACATTATTCAGTAAAGATTACCTTTCCATGATGAGGTGTTTCTGTGTCTTATTTTGTGGTCATTTATTTTAAAGCCATGATCCAGATGGATCCTCCTCAGAATCGAAATCTGCAAAGTGTGTGAGAGAAGATTCCCAGAACGGCTCCAGTACCAGCCATGCCTCGGTTGAGCCGCCTGACAGCAGACAAACTCAGAATAATGTTGAACCCAACCGTGTGAGGATTGTGAAAAAACCTTTCCCTGAACCCTTGGTGCCCTACACAAGCTTCACAGCCCTCAACGTAAAAGAACGCAATTCACATCTCTCCCGCTTAAAAAACAAGAACTATCGCAGAGCTCCAAAGGTAAACCACACATCATCACCAGCATTTCATATTGGGATTTAATAGTTCTTAATCGTAATTGTTGCTCACACTTCAGCATATGCCGGAGCGTATCAGCAATGAGATCACAGAGTTTATGAAGTACCTGCAGAATGTTTCAAGGGCATGTGCTGATGGCTACAACTATGTGCCACCGGGGGGCAATCGCTACATTGAGGTATAGTTGACACTAAACAGTTTAATGATTATTTTCTGTCTTTTCTGGAGTATTTCTGAATCTTTTCTTTGTTTTTGAAGCAGTTAACTTAAAGTAGGAATGGGCGATATATCAGTTATATATATATATATATATATGTTATAATATGTACCAGAGTAAATAAAATATATATAATCACATAATAAAGGGTGGTAGCACAACCAATCGCCTTCATCGGTAGCACATCCAAACGCAATTTTCTCATTGTTATTCCTTTACTATCAATAGTCTACATTTTTAAAAGGGTTTTTGCATTAAACGATTAAAAGTTTTTTTTGTGCTTTTCAGGAGTACTTTACAGTCTGCCTGGAACATATTAAGAGCTACCCACAGTTATACAGCATCCAGGAAATAACCGGCCTGACCACTGCAAAGTTTGTGTGTGAATTATCGCTCAATTTCGAGAAACAGCTCCTTGCATTGGTAATTTCTTTTATACAGTATGAATGTTGTTTTTACATAAATGTGTGATCATTGTGATTCATGTATCTGAATTGTGTTTGTCGTCAGGGCAAAATAGATATGGTTGATCAAAAAATTCTCCCTGAAAACTCTCAACTTGCCGGTGACTATGAGACGGTCTCATCTGTGACTCCTCCAGCTAAGAAAGCAAGCTCTCTGCACACTGTAAGAAACATTTGTATAAATAATGTTTATATATGGCCTTGTCACGTTCTGATTTTTGAGACCCATTGTAATCCTGGCTTGTATAACAAAAGTAGTCTGCATGTGCTTTGAGCGGCCTTACCCACCAGGGGGCACTGTTGCGTTTGGTTTGAATTTTTTACTTAAGAGTCCATGATAATATATTGTTACTGTCCGTGATAATATATTGTAACCACCTGAGGGCTCAGAACTTGATATGACAGCCTTGGGTTATTAACTAAAAGTAGTTTGATATTCTGATATTTCTTGTAGCCCATCAGCAGTGACAATAATGCAGAAAAACTCAGCGCTACATACGAGCCACATGTGTGTCTTTCTAAAGAGGCCTTCCTTCAGCTACTCAGCAATGACCCTGAGTTCAACGAGGCATGGGAACTGCCCTTTTGGATCAAAACGAACGCTACAAGAGGTCAGAGGTCACTATGCGTCAATCCTGTTCTTTTAAAAATGCACTTAATTGAATTGAACGTGCTTATTTATAATGACAACCGTAGTTATATTTGCATGTTACTATAATTAGTTAATCTGCAAGATTACGAAATCCAGGAATGAAATATTGTAATCGGGAATAGTCACTTAAACAACATTGTGGTTGTCTTCAGGCAGTGGTCAGAGTAAAACCGCATACATCGATCCTCCATTGTTGAAGACCGAGATGAGCTGGAGAGAGAGAAATCTGATGTTTCACGAGGAGAGCGTGAAGGTAGCGCTCAAGAATACCGTTTCCCGTCAAAATCCCGTATTTTTACTCGCCTCTGAAGATCTCTCCCTAGAAACCGACCGCCCACCTGAGGTGAGATAAATCTATTGAGCAAACATTTTACTTTAACACACAACTCAATATTTAACGTGAGCGGAATCACTTTCTTTCGCTCAGGAGACAATCTCCAGAAGTGTGGTGGCATTTGATGATGCTGGCATGGACTTTGAAGCAGATTTAACAGACCTGGAATCATTCGGGGGGTCCTGCAAGACCAATGTAAAAGTGAAGGCACAGAAAGAAGCAAAAACAGCTGCAGGTCCCTCTAACGTCATCTCAAGCCCTAAGAAACCAACTGATGCTCTAGATATAACTAAAGACAACCCCAAAAGTACACCATCTGAGATCCAGGAAGAAGCTGATGGGGAAGGTTGCGCCCTGGATTTAAGTGTGGCTTCTGAGGAGGAACATTTGAGGGGAGGTTCAAAAGAGAAGATTGATAAGCTGTCTCACGTTCAAGGTCCTCCCACCAAGCGGTCTAGACGGATGATGAACCAGGAATCAGATTCAGATGATGAAAGGCTGGTTATAGATCAAATTGCTTCCCCGCAAAGACCCCAAACCTCGACTCAACTCAACCTGGCCACATCGACCCCAGCAAACCCTTTAGGTAAAGGAATGAGGAAGTGTCCTAAAAGGCAAAGAATTTCCGGGGAGTGCGATCAGCTCGGGCAGATTTTGAAGATGCAGGATGCCATGATGAAACCAACTCCCAGTAAGATCCAAGAACCTCAGAAAGCGGCGGTGTTAGAAGATAAACCTCCAGAACATAAAATGTACTCTATGGTCAAACCGTGTGTCACCTCGTACCTGGAGTCCAGAGAGGGTCAGGGCGAGGACCCCACATTGTCTACTGTAGTTCCTGTCCACGCAACCAGAAAACGTTAGTGCTTTCTTAAAGGGATAGTTCAACTAAAAATGAAAATGATATCACACTTGTGTCATTCCAAACTTGTATGACTTTCTTTCCTCTGCAGAACACAAAAAAAGATATCTTGAAGAACGTTGGTAACCAAACTACACTGGACCCCATTGGCTTCCTTTGTGTGGACACAAAACCACTGAAACATTTTCCAAAATATCTTTTTTGTGTTCCACAAATGAAAGAGTCATTTACAGGTTTTGAACAACATGAGAGTGAATAAATGATGGCCAATTTTAATTTAGATTTTTTTTTTTTTAAAGGGCTTTTGAAGGAAGATCTTCAGATCAGGGCGGAGGATGAGGTTGACTTTGATCCTCCAGCAGAGGGCAGCGTTCTGTACAAACTCTACAGCCTGCATGACATTCTGCTCATGGTGCGCAGCAGTGTGCTGATCGCTCACCCAAGACATGACAGAGAGACATTCAGGGTGAGAAGAACCGTGGTTGGGAAGCCAATGAAATTCTTAAAGCAGTGGTGCTCAACCTTTTCATGGTCGCGCCCCCCTGTAAGGCCATTTAAAGAACTATATATATATATATATATATAAAGAAGCAAAAAATGCTTGTATATGACTGATTGATTCTCAAGAGATCAGATTATAAGTGTAACAACCCTGCTGATAAAAACAAAAGTAACCCAAAAGAAACCATCACAGAACTAAAATACCATTGTGAACCATAAGCTTTTGCATGAAAACCATCACAAAATAATATTGTTTTGGGCATTATTCCAAAAGGATTAATCTGGTCGATCACAAGAACGGTGTGCGTTTCATTGATTTTAAAACGAGCGAGTGTTTATGAGCAGTTTAAAATACAGACACGGTGTGGTGTTACTTCCCGGTGGAAAATATCGCTTTACATCTTTTATAACTTTCAACAGCTTTAAACAGTTTATTTACACGCCACTCCCTTCACACGCACTCTGACCTCATTGGGGAGAGAAAGACTTTAGCTTATTCTGAAATTACAGTCTGAAAGAAACATGCTTGTATGATCTACCTGTTTCTATAGATGATGTGGAGGTTATTGCTGCAGCTTACTGAGTGGACGTTTGCCTACTTTGTAGAAATTAAGCTTTTGTGCGCAGCCTAAAATTGCACTGCCCAGCTTCAGATGGAACATTGACCTCCGTCAATTTGCAATCACATTTCTCTGTGCATTCACGATAGAGTTCCAAAGGTTGGGGTTTCGGGGATGCTTTGCACCCCACCTGCAGTATCTCTGCTCCCCCTGGTTGAGAACCACTGCCTTTAAGGGATAGTGCAGTCTGTATAAATGTCTTTGTTGTAAATGAACACAGAAAGGATATTTGGAAGAATGGTCAATGGTGAAATAAGTCAATGGTGGCCAAGAACTGTCTGGTTACAATTATTCTTCCAAATATCTTTCTCTCTCATTGAGTATTTATATATAAATGAATAATTTATACAGATTTAGAACAACTCGAGGGTGAGTAAATAACAGATTTTTCATTTTTGGGTGAGGTGTCACTTTAAGTATATGATGGAGTTTTTTTTCTCTAGTTGAAGGCTACGCCTGAGGTTCATTGTTAGACTGTTCACCTCCTGTGTTAGGAGATACTTCTGTATTTTATATTTATATTTACTTAAGTCTTCTGTGATTTATTTGTCTATATAATTGGATTTAAATGATTGAGTCAGTTTGCCTATATGGCAAACATTATTATTTAAACTATAAACAGGAGTGAGTTTTGTCCAACCCTCCCTCTCTTTAAACATTCTTTCCTGTGTGAATCTGCACAGCCTGCGTTAAAATCTTATCGCTGTATATACAGGAGCCTTTAGACAAGAAGAAAAGGCCATGAAATCTTGATTTTACACAAGCACAACTTCTGGTTTTCTGTTCTGTGTTATTTAAAGTTACTCATATCTGTGTTGTGTGTTGATAATCATTGAGTCTGTGCTTGTGTAGGCTGTCCCTTTGCACGTTTTACCCAAACTGGAGTATCAGCTATGCTACGGAGCAGAGAGTCTGACCCATTCTGAGGTCTGTCAACTGTGGGCCGAGAAACTTCTGCACTCCAGCGCAGTGTCTTTTATAAGTAAGAGACCTGATTAATGTGTCTTGTGGGGTAACAAAGGGATGTGTTTAATGAAGTTACAGTGAAAAGTTAAAGCACCACCTTAAATAAGTCCCTTAGGAAAATTATAATGTAAATAAAAGAAAGAAATAATAAATAAATACATTATATATTAAAGGAGCAATGCTGAGATTTTAGCAGCATCTAGTGGTGAGGTTACGAATTGCAACCGATGGCTCACTCCCACTCCATCCCTCCCTTTCGAAGCGCTACGGTGGCGCATACAGGACTGAGATGTCGCCACTTTTTCTTTGGCAAAGGAGATAACGTATTTACAAAATGTGCTCTGTAGAGCAGTTTGTCCATTTAGGGCTACTGTAGAAACAACATGGTGAATTCTATGGAAGGGGACCTGTGTAGATAGAAATATCTAATTCTAAGGTAATAAAAGCATAACGCTTTATCATGTAAGGTCTCTATACACCTCTGGACACATAGTTATGTACGTAGATTATATTGCATTTCTGTCAATAGATCCTTCAAAAAATTACACACTGGACCTTTAAGACTTTCAAATACAAAGGCAGCCGTATCCATGTTTTATCACCGAGTCTTAGTTTAAGTCAGCAAAAAGAGAACTTCCCATAAACTCCCAGCATGCCTCACTCGTGACTCACTGTTTGGACCCATGTTTGCCATAGCTACCGGCATTTTGGTGTTGAAAGGGCTGCTCAAGAATGCAACCACATGTATTATAACTCAGTCAGGGAGGAGGGTTACTTGGGTTTCACAATGTAAAAGAGGAAAAAGGGTACACTTTAGTTTTGCTCTGTGGATCAGAAACCAGTGACGTTTAGCTGACTAAACAGAACTTCAGGATTATACTTTAAGTGTTGTACATTAAGCTTGTATTAAATTGACTACATGGACATGGAATGCCTCACTGCAGGCCACGCCTGAAGGTGAAAATCACTTCAAAATCAGAGCAATTCTAAATTCTTCACATTTCTCTGCTATTGACATTCCTCAAGGCTTAGTAAAGGAATTTTGTCTCTTTTTTTCTTCAGATAACATAATGGGCCGTTATGCTCACTGCATGGTTGCAATAAACCTTCTGCGTCAATGTGACATTTGGCAAATGGAGGCAGATTAAATTCTTTGTACCACTGATTGTTCTGTGGTGAGAGGTGTAGTCGTGTTTCCATTCAAATGTGATGAGAATCTTCAAAGTTTGCAATTACAGAAAAATCTAATGCTATGTTGGTTTTCCATCAAGGGGTATTGTTAACATGGTAACCAACAGTAAATAAAACAAGACCTGAAACCGGAAAGACAGCATCAGTGGACACATCCGCTTAGTCACCTGGGTTTAATGTTGGCTATGTACATAAAAATGTCCTCAGAGTTGTATAAAGACCTTAAATGATGAAGTATTGTATTTTTAATGTTGTCTTCATACACCGCTGGTGCCCTCACACGGAATTGGTCATGTTATTTCTACAGTAGCCCTAAACGGACAAACTGCTCCACAGGCCGCGTTTCCTAAATACGTTATTTCCTTCAGCAAAGAATCGAAAACATGACAACATCTAAGTCCTTTAATGCTTAAAAAGGGAGTGGTGGACTGAGCCGTTGGTTGCAATTTGCAACCTCACCACAAGATGCCGCTAATTTCATACACTGGATCATTAAGATATTTTGCATTTCACATGTTTTTGATGCGAAACTTCAAAATATGCATAAAATCAGGGTGATGGACACATAGCTTATGTTTCAAATGGTAAAAACTGCAGACCATAACTTTTGTCTCTATATCGCTTTCTCTGATTAAAGCATAAAAATGCAATCTACTTTGTATACTCATCTTTACATGGGTTAAAATTCAATGTCATCCATCAGCTCAAATGATCAATCATAATCACTATCCCTTCAAGACAATCTAATGTAGCGTTAACTAGAAAAGGCGTGTCATTTGGCCTCGAGCAGTTACTCCCATGTTCAGATGAACAAATAGGGGTGGAGATTCATGGGAATAAACTCTGCCTTCGATATTTCACAATGATGTCGTTATTCAAAGACAGACACTGGGGGAACAGTGATTGCAGGACTCCATGAGTAATGCTGCAGGTCGACACATGCCCTGTTTGCTTAGTCAAGGTTTGATAGCTCAGCATCCACCTGTTTACCTGGATTAAGATGTTTTTAAAGTCATCCGAAGCATACGTGTATTTAACGCTTTGCTGCACACTGACTGATGACTGCTGCAATTATTTAGCTTTTGGGTGTGTTAAGTATAATGGAGGATAAAACAACTATTATGAATGATGAATGACAGCAACTTATGTTTTAGTGAGTTTGTGGCTAATTTGTATGTCAATTTGTACATTCTGTTCCACCTACTGACATTTGTGTTTGAGGGTGGACCCGTATGAATTCCTTATCAACATTGGAATTATGAAAATTAGATGCCTCAATATAGTTGCATGTTCCTGTAAAATGATGCTTAAGTTTTACGAATGAGATTACACACTTATAAAAACTGTTTATGGTGATTGTGTATTTTTTATCTAGTAGTTCAGTAACTGTTTTCTCTTGTGTTTTTGTAGGTCGTATTAATGCCCACACATCAGAAGTGGCCGAGATACAGGAGCTGGAGGCTGACTGGATTCAGAACATCACCTGTAACTTCAAGTGAGTTCATCTCATCCCACAACTCAAGCATTGAAAGTGTACAGTTTTAGTTCATTCTTTTAGAAAACATTCTTTTTAAAGGAAATAAAACGTCTTTAATCTAGAAGTAAAAATGTTTTATCTGTCCAAAAAACTGTATTCAATATTTTGTTTTTCAGCCCAGCTCGGTGTTTAAACATCCTCTATCACTTACTTAAGAAAGTCTCAACGTAAGTTTTATTTTATCTCTTTATAGACGATTTCATTGGATGTTTATGCCTGGCCCAAAGTTAGTGTGAAGTAACAGTGTTTGGCTGTATTTAGAATTGAATACATATTTTTATATTCATTTATATTAATTGTATTTAATTAAAACTACTCAACAGTTATTGATTCTTTGCGGAGGTCTCCTAGAAGTTTGGGCCACATAATCTTTATATTGTTGTATGTATATTTCTATTGTAGTTAAATCTGTCTTTCGTAAAGTAAAATCTAATTTATGCACCACTATTTGCACCAGTGGCGGCTGCTGATCTTTTAAAGAGGGGAAGCTCATTTTCGGCCTAAATCATAAAAATTGTCCATTTATTTATATGTAAATTCTGCCCTACGTTCCTTTTCAAGAAAATGCTCTGTAACCCATGTCAAGAGACAAGGCCAACAGTACATTTTCTTTTTCACAGCACTTCCAATCAGCCAGCTAACTTTGTCATACAAGGAGAGCTGAAAAGACCTGTTACTTTTCCCTATCTTTTGCACTAAATCAATCTTAGGTGTTGATCTGCCCTGCTGTTTAATTCTAAGTTTCTCCTCGTAAGGAAGACTTTCTAATGGCTTTGCCAAAATCAGGTCGACAATATTAGCACTGTATGCCACCGTGTGCAGTTTGCTAGCTGGCTAGTTCAGACTATATGAATTAATGAACAAACGATCTAATATATATATATATATTTAACTCAACGGGAGGAAATGTGGGAATTATGTTAAACTGAAACAATGAATGTGGTGTGAAATTGTGTGAAATATACGATGAAGATTGCAGCAGTTTGTCTTCCGACTACACATGCAAAATCCGCGATGGGACTGAGTTGGAAATGGAGACACAGAGTGATACGCGTCATAATCTGAAGACCACGCCCACACCAACCGTCTCTTTGCATTGCGAGAAGCTGCCGCCTCCTTATCATTTATGATTTATAAAAAAAAAAAAAATGTCTAAAAGCTGATATGTGACAATGTGTATAGCAAACAACCTAAAAAACAAACAAGAAATACATTTTTATAGGCTGTCGACCCTATGTCCGCGTTTTAGGACATAAAAGTGGATTAAAAAGAGATGACAGACCCTCCCATCATCACGCAGACGCTCGGAGTCCGGGCCAGCCCACTCCTCCATTCATCCCAGAGACGCTGAGCGTCCGTGGGTGGGACATAATCGCAGCATTATCCAATGACCGTCTTGTTTCTAAGCACTGAAAAAAACTGTTTAAAGCAGCCCCATTGAAGTCAATGGACGCTGGGCTTCAACAGAGTAATGCACTGTACGCTACGGGAATGAATGAGAAGGAAATCGAGTCAGCCGACCTAAGTAGCTGATTCTGAACGAAATTGTTTTCGTTCGAGATGAACGTGTTTAACGCATTTTTAGTCAGTAAAATGTTAACATAATAGTACATATATTCGACCATTCATTTTTTGACAATTATAGGGGAAGCTTAGCTTCCCTTGCAGTCTTAAAGAAATCGCGTCTGATTTGCACAAAGTGAAAAACATCCCCACACTATATCTATACACCATTGGTTAAGTCATTATTACCATATTCAGAATGCTTCAACAAACAGAGTACTGTTGGTACAGATTCAACCTATACTTTTTATTGTCTCCCTATATTTATCTGAGACCGAGAAGTATTTGAACATCATTTTAACAAATTTGACAGTTTGAGCCTGCAGTTTTGTAAATGCAAGCTGTGGCTTGTCAGCTATAGCTAACTGGTTAGTATAAAGTCATGCTTTGAAGCCGCTCTGCTAGTACATACAGCTTTACTCAGTCATCAGCAACGAATTCACTTTATTTATCAGCTGTCAAATCTCAATTCATTGTGCTAACATCTTTTCACACCTCCCCCAGACTACAGGAAGGACGATACCTGCTGGTTCACAAACCTCGGGAGGGCTTCGTAACCATCTTCAAAGCAACCGACGGTAACAAGGCCGCTCGCGGTGTGTACAACCTGCAGGCCGTGCACTGCGGACCCCCTGCTGTGGCGTCAGTGCTGCCTTGGGTCCCCCTGGACCCCTGGCACATTCTGCCATTTCACCAGCAACACAACAGACCGCCCTGCACCTTCCCCCCACGACCGCCTCTTCAGGTATGACGTAACTACTAAACCTGATGTTTTTAAGCGGATGTTAAAACCTGATCTACAATTTTTAACCACTAACACATGCTTGCACAACAGAGTGTGCTTTTGGATTTCCCAAAGTGAAATATAATGTGTTTCCAAACCCAATAAGCCATCAGAAAGGCATATTTGTCTTGTTAAAGAAATGATTCAAAACATTGTGGCAATGAGTTTCGCATGGGCAAAAATGTAGATTTTTCTTAGATGAAATATAATAATAACTTCCTGTATGATTGTATTGGATTAAACTGGCTACGTCATGCCATATACCCTTTTAAGTGCCCCTCCTGCACTCATCGCAAAACATTTGTTTTTCTTCGGCTCTCATTAACTCATAATTAATTCTGCTCAACCCTTCGCAAAAGGCTTGCATCATACAATGCAGGTCCAGACTGTACACTGCCTCGGGAAACGTGACGCTTCAAATGTGTAGAGCAATAAATTCTTGTCTTCACTTACAACTTCCAAAGCCTCCAAGGTGTGTGTGTTTGTGTAATTCACTTGAGCGCTGCTTTCACAAGCTCCTGCAAAAACACGCCTTCAGGCCCAAGGCATGCAGGGATTTCCTAGCTAGATTTACAATTTAAAAGCAGACCCTACAGAAAGGTTATAGGTATTCTCCAACATGTGTGTGTAAATTTCTTACACTAACCCATTACGTTTACAAGCATGGGGGTCTGTTTGCATACTCTAGAATGGCAATGGCACATGTAAAATGGTTGGTCGGCACAGGAGACGTCTTGTTATTATAAGATCTCTGTAATTCTCCATTTTATTGAAGTCCACTTCTGGCGTTCGATCCAACAACCTTTAGTCTAAACTAGTCTTCTGAACTCCTGTTGTTCCCCTCGTCTTCTTCTCTCACAGTCAAAGAAAGGGAAAAGGGCACAGAAGGGAGCACAGCAAGGACCCACAAACTCTGGAACGGGCTCGACACCAGCAACCAATCCGAACCAAACACCGAAGAAAAAGAAGAAGAAGAAGAAAAATAAAAACAATTATCAGAAACCCAAATGGCAGGAGAAAGTGAGAGCCAAGATGATTAATGAGTCCAAAAAAAGCCAAACCCATGAAGGTGTAAAGAACTCGTGATATGTTTACTTGAACTTTAAGAATGGCTGTACGATTTCTATTAATATGTTTGTGTATTTCTTACTTTTTCAAAGCGATGATGACTATGTATACATACAATTCACATTTAAATCAGACAGTGAGGTTTAAGTTTCATCTTTGTTGGTGTTCATGTTTATGTCAGCAGGAAAAGAATAAATTATTGTTTATAACAGTTAGTTCTGGTACTTTAATCTGATTGGACAAGACTGTTAGAGGTATAGTTCACCCAAACATTAACATTCTGACATCATGCGCTCACCCTCTCATGCCTGTATAAGTAACAGGGTTCGTAGGGGTGCTGGAAATCCGGAATCTTTTTTATTTTTAATGCAGTGTTTTCAAGGTTTTAAAAATGCTTGGATTTGGGATAAAGGGCTTGAAACTGCTTGAAATTAGTATGTGACAATAATTCACTTTTTAGATTAAATAACTGAAAAATTGACTGCGTTTGCCGTTCCCATTAAAAACGTTGTGCTCGGGCCCTGCTTGCCGTAATTTTGCGCAAGTGGCAGGAAGCTACATATGAAGAGTTCAGATGCAAACCCTCTTAAAGCAACAGCCTCTGTCAAAAATGAGATTATGATGTTGAAGGAACACTCCACATTTTTGGGAAATGTGCTCATTTTCCAGCTCCCCAATTGAGTTTTACTGTTTTAGAATGTATTCTGCTGATCTTCGGGTCTGGCGATAGCACTTTTAGCACAGCTTAAGCTTAGCATTGATCATTGAATCCAGTAAGACCAGAAGCATCGGGTTCAAAAATGACCGAAGAGGTTTTGGTATTTTTCTTATTTAAAACTTGACTCTTCTGTAGTTATATCGTGTACTAAGACAGGCGGAAAATGAAAATTTGCGATCTTCTAGGTCGATTTGATAAGGAACTATACTCCCATTCCGGGCTTAATTATCATATTCATAAGGAAGTTTGCTGCCGTAACATGCGCAGTGTTACCCCACAGCACATGTGAAAATAGGTTAACTTCAGTCAACATATACAAGTTACCTACAGCCTGGGACTAACTTCTGGTGCTGCGTGATAAACTTTGCCTGCTGCTGCAATGATTTCCAAAGGATTCCATTTAGGATCTTTTTAGCACAATATCATCACTTATTGTGATTATTTACACTGGAAAAGCATGAAAACACACATTGTAAGTACACATTGTCTTCATCAGAACAACAAAATATACAAAAAAATGTCCAACTATGGCAGTGGATGATGTCACAGAACTGACAATTGCTAACATTCTTACGAATATCTTTCATGTGTTTAACAGAACAAAGAAATGTATATCGGTTTGAAACAATCTGAGGTTGAGTACATGATGACAGAATTTAAATTTTTGGGTGAACTGTCCCTTTAAGAGTGCTTATGTCACTCCACTTGTCTGTGTTTGTGTCGGTCTGCGCCTTGCCAAAGTCATTGTGGGAAGTCATCATCCTATCTGTATTTGCGAGACTTCAGGGCAGCTTTTTCAGGCATACTATACCAAGTCATCTCTTGCATGACCGTAGACTTGTATTTTTTAAATCGCTCCATAAAACAAATTATTTCTGACCAGCAATTAAAACATTAAAGGAACAGTTCACACACAAATCTTAATTCTGTCATCATTTACTCGCCCTCAAACCTGAGTAGTGATTGATAATTGGCTCTTTATTCTGGAAGGCGGAGCTTTCTTTATTCATTCATAGAAATATCACCACAACATTTAGTTCATTTCGGGAATCTCTTTCTCAACACTCATTTTAAGAGATTGATCCTGCTTAAGCCAATCAGAAGTAAACAAAAATAAAAAAATATAACATAATGTTCACATATTTATAAATCTGTTTAATAAAAACGTGTTTGTCTTTAAATCCTTGAAAGGATTATTGGTCAGTTTTGTTTTGGTCTAATAATAATCTATTCTAAGCTTGCTGGCAGGTGTGTTTACAATAATCATATCATCCGCACACAATATGTTTACAGGAGCATGAATCATCTGTTCAAGACACGAAAACAAAATCTAGTCCAGTTTGGTGTTTTTGGACTGATTTGGTATTAAAATTCATCACATAGTCGACGGATCGCTTAACGTTAATGACTGTGCATTTAAAGCAGTGCAGTAAAAGCTTTTCTTCACGTCAGTTTGTTCCTTTTTCTTTTTAACAAATGCATTGTTGGCCACTTCCTTTAAGATGACGTGCGAAATTTTATGCACAATGGCTATTTGAAAACATGTTAAAACTATTTTGGACTGAAAATAAATGACCATAAAATCTTTCTCTAATAACAGCCGTTCAAGCTAACATGCATTCTCACTAAACATATCAAATAAATAAATATATATTTTATTATATTTATTATTTCGTTTAAAAAAAATATTGCAAGTCCCACATTAAAAGTGAATGTTTTGCGTTTTTACGAAGGCTCCTTAAAACGTTAAAGTATAATTATTTCTCTTAGCAATCTTTTGTCTCTGGTAAATTTCTTGTGATCTATACATTCCTTTGATGCCAAACAGCATTGTCATGATATTTACCCGAGACTTAAAATAACAAAACATTTTGGGATGTACGCTTCAGACAGACACTGCCATAGAGATCAATAGGAATGCTAACAAATCTCTCCCATATCAACATCAACATGTTTATTCTTTTCCTTTTGTTCTCTGCACATTCGACTAAGTTCAAAGTAACTGTAGAAAAATAAAAACACTTAAATTCTCACTTTCCAGAGGAGCTGTCTCTAATATCCTTTATGTTCGTAGGTTACTTAACTCTGTGAAGTTTACCCAGACTATGAGCTGGATAGTGTTAGCGGGGTGTGTCTCATAAGAGGTGGAGCTTGAGTCCCAAAGCAGAATGTGAGAGGACGTGACCTGTGTTTGATGGAAAGAGAGAAAAGACTTTTGGCATGGATGATAAGGACCGCCTCTGGTATTTAGCCACCACACCCATCTCACACTCCACTGAAGGGATTGTTCTGCACATCATCGCAGCTCTGTTGCTCACCAAGGTCAGTTCACATCTCCCTATTTTAAAATACCGTAACTTTTATAAGAAATGCTTTATTTTGTTTTAAATGAAACATTTATGTAGCAGGAAGAGAATTTCTAGATTTATGTTACATCAGATTAACTTTATAAACGTTCTGTGCTGTGATTTTTATTGCGTAGAAAAGATTTCATTTAGACTTGTTTAAAATGTCCCAGACTTCAGGTTTGTGTTAAAACTCTTTTCATGGCTGTGAGACATGATACGTGGATTTGCCTCGCATGCTTTGGGGAATTTTCCCAGCAAGCTCTTTCATGGGTGTGTCTGTTTGCCCGGGTTTATTAAGTAGTAATTTTGAAAAATTACCGTGTAGCCTACTTTATTTGTCTCATTGCTTAGCAACTAAACGTCATGTGCAACACATTGTATTGTGTTGTATTTTCAAGTTTAAGCAGGTTTTGGTTTCCTCATAATTTGAGTGATTAACTGTGAGGACAATAGTACAAAAGTCTTTGCAGTTGGCTTTTCTTGCTAGTGTGACAAAAGAGTTTTAATGTTAAAAAATTTTTGTCTTGTGACTCATGGATGGATATCACACAGGAAGTGACTAAGAGCATTAAAATAAAGTTCTTTCCGTGCCCACTTCTTTCTGCAACTTTGTATTACATAACTAAAGCATGTGATTATGAGATACTCCATGTGTCCAACTGTGCCCTCGGTTCTCTTCAAGTTGCAGTCAAAAGCAAATCATTAGGTGATATAAAAGACGCAGTATTGCTTTAAAAATGAACAATGCCATTGAAATGAACAGACGTGGCATCTCTCCACAGGAATTTCAAGATGTCTCTGATTTCTGAGTTTCTGGGTCAGCTGACTTTGACACTGGGTGGTGTAAGTATTCATAGTTTTTTTACCATGTTTATGATGCCAAAATGTTATTTTGCTAGCAATGTTACAGAACGACTGTTACTTTAACATAAAGCACCAGTGAGCAGTCAAAACACCTACTCATTTATTATTGATAAGATTTTATTCTTTTAGAATAACAGTGAAGGGATTAAACTATGAAGTGGAACAAATGGAAATGGAAAGAAAACAATTTGTAGGCCTAATCAAAATGATTTTAAGCTTTATTCAAAGGATCCATCCTTGTCTAAAGTGCAGCTCTGCAAACTCTGCCAAGAAAGTGCGGGTAATAGTAACGTTGAATCAATGTTAAAAGCGTTGCCATTATCTTTGCGGTCTGGCTAAGCGTTCTCTTGGCTAACTTCAGAGTGCATTATAGGACGTTTCCATATCAAGTGTGTCCAAACTTTTTTGTCTGGGAGTGTTTAAACGTAATCTTCTAAATATAACATTGTCACATTGTTGTACCCTAGGGAGAGACCACCTACCCTACAGTGGTCCCAGATCCTAACTTTGATCCCGATAAAGATGCTGCAAGAATCGAGACCGCCATCAAAACTAAAGGTGAGTGGGCTCGACAGCGGCCCCTGGTGGAATCACAAACACGACACCAGATCAGATGTTTGGTCTTGTTAAAGCTTAAATATCCGGTTTCACAGACGAGGCTTAAAACTAGTCCCAGACTAAACTGAATGTTTGAGCTTTCTAAACTGAAAATAAGTTGCCATGACATATCTTAAAATATGTCTGAGCCAGTTTTTTGTCTTTAGATGTTTCTTCTAAGGCCTTTTATCTAAACCGGGCCATAATGTAACATTAAAGAAAACACACTCCCTTCCTTACTCGCTGCTTTTCTTTGTGAGGCTTAAAAGCTGAGCAGCGCTGGTAGAAATGAATCATCATCCTGTTTGGAAGCCCTTTAACCATAGAAAATTTTCCAGGCCAACGCCTCTGCAGCAGCCAGAAGGGGAGGCACAGTGGACACAAGTGATGATGTTGGAGTTCACATCTTATGAGCTAGCCAATCATTTCATAAAACATTTTCCAATTTCAATTACAATTGCTGTTTCGCTCAAATTATATTATTTATTTCATGGGCAACAATAAATACTTTTATAAAATAAAAGTGTTGCCACATATTTTTATAAATATTACAATTATAGCAATGTGTTCCAATTAATAATGTATTATTTGTTAAAATTAATGAGTTACAGTGTAACTATTTTAATATGGCATTATTTGTTTTAGGGGTAGATGAGCATACCATAATCGATATCCTCACTAAACGGATATACAGCCAGAGGCGAGAGATTGCTTTTGCATATGAGAAGAGAGCCAAGAAGGTCAGCATATTGCTGTGTACTTCTGTATATAGAAGTTATAATATCGATCTTTATTCCAGTAATGGTCACTGGTCATATTTCCTCAGGATATGATCACAGCTCTTAAAGCAGCGCTGTCTGGTCCACTGGAGACTGTTATTCTTGGTCTCATGAAGAGCACCTCCCAGTACGACGCCACCGAGATCAAAGCATCCATCAAGGTAAATTTTAACATCCAAGACAGAATTGGCCCAAAATTGTCCTTTTTATGGATTCGTGGGTCTTATAAGTGCACATTTCATATTGACTTTAAATTTGTATGTGGAGGCGAATCAATTAGTTTATATTTCATATTTATTAAAGCCGATATATGTACAAAATGTTATGTATTATTGTATTTGTCAGTCAATCATTGTCAATTTTGTAACTGTTTTGTTCAAGACGCAGGCTGAAGTTCACTTAATGGCCACTGGTGTCACTAATAACAAGCGTTTCTAAATTCTACACGTAGCTCATTTAATGTAGAAGTGGCTTTGACTAAATACATTGGTTGACTATGACTTTGTGTTAGTGTATATATGCTGTAATAAATGAAAGCTTGACACAACATTTGGTTGTTATAGGGTCTGGGAACAGATGAGGAGTCTTTAATCGAGATTCTCTGCTCTCGAAGCAATGCTGAGCTCCTAGAGATTAAGAAAGTCTACAAGGAACGTAAGTACTGGACCTTCAGAGAACTTCAACGCGGCAATAACCATACGTGCGTTTGTGATGGAACATGGATGTTTATGTCACAGTGTTCAAGAAGGACCTGGATAAAGATGTGGCTGGAGACACGTCCGGAGATTTCGGGAAACTTCTGCTGGCTCTGGTTTCGGTGAGGTGAACCGTTTTTCTGCTGTGGCTGATTTTGTTTATTTAATGTTCATTACTCCTTAAGCCACCATTTATCCACATTTTTTGTTTAATGTGATGTTTAACTTTGTTGACCTGTCCTGGACACCCGATCATGTTCCACATCAGACCAAGAGAGATGAACCCAGCTCAGTTGTGGACTACCAGAAAATCGACGAGGACGCCAGAGTGAGTTTCTGTGGTTCTCTTTCCTTGCAAACAAAGCAACTGTTTTTAAATCAACATCTGGCTTTAATAGACTGGTTAAACTCCACCCAGGAATAGAACACAACACAAAGTTGGCACGTTTTAGCAGCTGAGTAACAAACTAAAAACCTCGTCTTAAGAATGCTGTTAATTCATTTAAGTTCATTACAGCTGAAATAATTTTGTTGATTTGGGTCAGTACAAATATCTAAGCATTCTTAAAGAAACAGTTCAGCCAAAATGAAATTTGGTCATACTCACCCTCAAGTTGTATAAAATTTCTTTGTTTGGTCACAAGCATTCTTCCAAATATCTTTCTCTTTGATAAACAGAACAGTTTTTGGTCACCATTGACTACCATAGTAGTAATTTATTTGATTTTTTATTTCTTTGTTCAACAGTAGATCTGGAAACCAGAAAGGTAAAATCAACGGTGAAAGCCACTTTCTTTCGTGGCTTTAATGTTCGCTACGTCAGAATTTAACCCATTATTCACTTTAACTGAGAAAAAAGAAAAACACCTCAAGCAAGCTCTAATATTTTTGCAAATTCTTTATTTGGGAATTTGGCGTTTCATTACTCGTTTCTGACGGAAAACTTCAAAATGTGAATAAATGAGGGGTGATGGAAACCCGGCTAATGGTGGCAAAAAACTTTTTGATCACAAACTTTTCTCCAAATATCTTTCTCTGTGTTCATCAGAACAAAAGTGATTAAATGGTGACCGAATTTTCATTTTTGACAAACTGAATCAAGTTCACCTAAACTATTCGGTCTTATTTTCTGGAGGGAACATCAAAATTGAGTAACAAGACAAAATATCTGCGAATGGGGTAAGAAACATACAATTAAATGAATGAGAATTAATACATAAGGTAATTCAAGTTTCTTTTTCTTACCCTATTGGCAGATATTTTGGCAAGTATATTTATTTTTCTTATTATTTGCTTCTCAAATAATTCTTCTTTATTTAAGAATATAATGATATTTCTATGGAAAACAAGACAAACATACAACGCAAAACTGGAATTGTACCAATGCCCTGGCATAAACTTCTCCATGAGCACTAGTCACAATTTCTAGTCCTTGACTAATATCTATATATTAAAAACATAACATATTTCTCACAGGCCCTGTATGATGCTGGTGTCAAAATAAAAGGCACTGATGTGAAGACCTGGATCTCCATCATGTCACAGAGAAGTGTTCCCCACCTCCAGAAAGGTTCTAGAGCCCTTGACCCTTATCTTTCCATCTTATAAGAAGATGTTCAGAAATTAATGCAGGTTGGTGCTTCTTTTGACAGTGTTTGAGAGATACAAGAGCTACAGCCCATATGACATGCAGGAGAGCATACGCAAGGAGGTGAAAGGAGATCTGGAGAAGTCTTTCCTCACGTTGGGTAAGACTTGGTTTTAAATGAAGTACTTCACGTTTGCTTTTGCTTTATTGTTAAAATTATTTTACCACTTGGTATGAACGGGACTTAAAGTTTCTCCAAAGTGACTATTAACCCCAACAGCCATACCTAATCTCTTTGTCCTCTCTTCCTCAGTTCAGTGCTTTGAAAACAAACAGCTCTACTTTGCCAACAGACTGCAAGACGCTATGAAGGTAAAACATGTTTCATCCACCAACACTGCTTGAATGTAAAAACCTATTCTTTAAAGATTATGAAAGTATTAGAAATAAGCTGGTGTTGCAGATGGTTTGCGCTAGAATTGCATCAGGCGGCGGCGCTACGCTTTTTATAACTTCCTTTGTTGCTCATTTCTGTGTTTTAGAGCAAAGGAGCGAAGGAAAAGGTTGTGACCCGCATCATGGTGTCTCGATGTGAGGTGGACCTGAAGAAAATAAGACAAGAGTTTAAGGCTCACCATGGAAAGTCTTTGCATCATACCATTACTGTACGTTGAAATAATATTTTAAGCACAGTAACATGCCGTTATTAAAAAAAAACGAATATTTTTACTATTTTATAAACCCCAAGAACTTGAAATATATATCTGCATCTTTTTTAGGAACACACAAAGGGAGACTACCAGAAGGCCCTTTTGAGTCTCTGTGCAGGAGACGATTAAAATAAACTCCTGCAGACTCCAGGAAGGACCACGAGAATGACTGGAGTTCAGCACAGAAATCTATGTCTTTGACCTTGATATAGTCCCTTAGTCCCTGCAGTTTTAGAGACTGTGCCGTTTTTGTTTAAAGGCTCTTTAGTTTTAACAGCTGACTGAAAGTGAACCAATACTGGTGCTTGTTATTGCAATATATATACACATCTGCACTCTTCTGGGCAGAAATTAGTACTTTTATTGCATTTTGTATACTAAGAAATAAAGACGTAACTTTTCTGCTTTTGATTTTTTTGTCCTGAAGCTACAACCATAGACTTTTGTAGAGTTGTTGGATAGATGAATAGATAGAATGCTGAACCAACAAAAAGTGTGCTAGTGACATTTAAGTTTTTATTGACGGGTAGATGTGAATAAGGTGTGGCCTACTAGTCCACTAGAAGGTCAATGGTGCCTTTGAGGGATGCACAAAAAATCCATAAAAAACCCTGTAAAATTTCTGTAACTGGAAAAACTGAAATATACCTTAAAATATATTTTTCTGTAAAATTATAGGATACAAGGATAATATTAAATAGTTTTCCCCATCTTTCTTGTACATGTGTTGTCTTGTTCTGTAATTTTATAGTTTGTGACTATTTAAAAAAAAAACGGTAGCTGGGACACAGCTGGCCACATGTGGGGGCGCCAGATATCCCCTGTAAAATTACACTTTCCTCCTGTTTCTCTTATAAATGTGCGTTTTTTTACCGTATTTCAAAAATACATTAAAAAAAGCATATTTTTTTAGATCCTCTCCGATGACAGACCTCGCCTTCTTGATAAGTTTGTTCAGTCTGTTGACATCATCCATTTTCCAACCAGTGCCACAGCACACCAAAGCATAGAAGTGGGAACTGGATACCACTGACTGGTAGAGACTATTATTATTCACATTGAAGGACTTCAGTCGACTCTGGCCCTAAATTGCCTCCATGTTTTTGGACTAGTTGAGTTTTTGTCAATGTGGACCACTAGGTTTTTCGTAAGAGTCCACAATCAGTTACACAGACAGGGATGGGTTTTGTTGTTTTTGTGTAGCTTCACACCACTCCACAAAGCTGTTGATCTGTGCCCTGTATTCCATCTTCAGTCCCTTCTCAATACCCCGCAACAGCAGAATCATCAGAAAATATTTCTGCAAGTAAGATGACTGCGTTGTCCTGGAAATCAGAAGTGTAGAGGGTGAAAAGACATGGAGACAGATCAATTCCCTGTGGAGCACCTGTGCTGCTACCTGCTGGGACACACAGTTTCGCATTCTCACAAGCTGAGGTCTACCTGTAAGGTAATCAGTGACCCAGAAGCAGGGCCGTGCAGAGACCTTTAAAGGGGCAGGTGGAAAAAGGCTTTAAATAGGGCTGTGCTCAAAACGTCAACACAGCAATACTGTATATGTATGACGCACGGATGCTTTCTGTGTTGATACAGCAGAAAATGCCACGATGCAGTTTTGAGAAAGAAACAGAACAGAAAAGACCATTCTAATGTTTAAAATTTAAAAATGTTTAATTTGCACCCAAGTCAAAAGTTTACACCCCCTTGCAGAATCTAGAAAAGGCTGAACATTTGGAGGAAAATAAGGTTTATTTTTTATTTAGTCCTGCCTGAACCAATTATTTTATAAAGGAAATGTTATCATAAAGTTCACACTGAAGAATAATAAAAGAATTTCTAAAATTAGCCCAGGCCAAAATTAAAGTCCCACCAGGCCACCATTCATTTAAAATCAGGTGGGTGTTAACCTGTGAAACGGGTTTAACCTGTAATTGTTTAATTTATATTTTTATTTTTTCATTTAGTTATGTCTTTCAGAAGTTACAAAAATACATATACGTTTCTCAGGAAATTAAGTATAACAATTTACACAAAAAACATATTCAGAGATTTCAACCACCCGAACTTAAAGGAACAAATTATCAATTAATATTATTCTTTTCCAACCCTCTTCTGAATTTCTTCATTTTTCAAATGATATTGATACTTAAAATAGAATTGATAAGTATAATTCGGAGAATTGGCTCCCATTGACATTTCCATTTACATAGTAGGAAAAATAAAACAAACAGTTTAAAATATCTCATTTTGTGTTCGATAGAACAAAAAATCTACTTTGGTACTGAATGATGTCCCATAACTGAATATAGCTAACATTTTTCTAAATATCTTTGTGTTCAACAGAACAAAGACAATTATACAGGTTTGGAACAGCTTGAGGGTGAGTAATTGAAGACAGACCTTTCGTTTTTGGATTTTAATAAGAATTTACAAACCATTTTTGCATTTACTTTTACAATAGTAACTACTTCTCTCATGGAACATTTTGTTGTTTTAAAGTGTCAAATCGTTTTGAGGGTCACTGTTATGTACGTATAACTTTTTACATTTCGTATGTTTATCCAGCAGAGGGCGACAGAGCCAAAGGATCTGTATGTGAATCCTACAGCGTTATCTGTGGGATCTCTTTGATGTTTGTGTCTGAGCTTTAACTAATCATTTTTGTTTAATAACAAATACTAAATGTTTAATTGAGAAATTGAAATATTTTGTCCGTATATTTCAAAAGAAATTAAAAGTTGTGACTTTATAATTAAAGAGCATTTTCCCTAGCAATTCTGTCATGAGTCGCAATTTAATTCGAATAAAAGCTTTAGAAAATAAATGTTCTTACTAATGACTAGAGGGAATCAGGCATCATATTTTGACACTCCAGTCATCCCCATAATAATAATAAAAAGGTTGTCAGTCGTTTCACTATAGGCCTAATAATCTACCACTGGCTCATCATTCACATGAATTTGCTTTATGGTTGCAATAATGGTTTACACGTTGCATTCTCGAGCTCATTCTTATAATTATGTTTTGCTGTGTTTGTTTGGCGTTATTTTTTATATTAAAATGTTATTTAACCTCCAGCTAACTCAAGAAGCATATAGCAGAAAAATGATTCTCGAGATGTGTTCTCTGTTTAGTTTGCGCTCTCTGAAGATCAGTCAATGCATTTATATATAGGACAAAGGCTCAGCAGGCCTTCAGAGAGGTTGCAACATAATGAGACAATAACAAAAAAATGGAAGATGAAAAGGAAGAAAAATATTTATGGAAAGGGCCAAAAGAGCACCCACCTTTATACTCAGAGATTCTCCAACCCGACACTTCTGGGGATAATGTATACAAACAGACCCTTAGTCCTATAAATAAAGCAAAATTGAACAAAACTGTAACTGTAAACTACATAGAAAAACTGTCCCTTTACAATAGTACAAAAATGATGAACAATTATAGCCTACAGATTATTTACTGAACATAAGACAAAAAATCTATTCCAATACAATTGTCTATTTTTATAATACAATGTTGGTTAAAATCCTGTATAAAACGGAAATTTGAAATCAAAGCATTGTGATATTTACGTAGATAATAAACATCAAATTATTCAGATTCATTTTATTTCATGAGTTTTGATATTGTTAAGAACCTCAGCAGTCCTGTTTCACCCGAGGACGAAATTCTTTCCCCAAGTTTATGCGCCTTCACATTTATCATCATTTTGTGATAATATTGATGAGGACATTTCCCCTTTGTGCTGTTTTATGTTTATTGCCCATAAAAGATAAAATACAGAGTAAAGGAGGTTAAAACAGTATTTTGCAAAGCAAGCCTCAGATTTACACCCGGCTCCAGTGACAGATTAATTTCTGCATCATAAAGAGGAGAGTACCTCTCATATTTTTTCCTTTTTATGTGGATGTACAACATGCTGTTCTTCAGGAAAGCTGGCCCACGGGGACCGGCGCTGAATCCAGTGGGAACGTTCTCCCCGGATTGAAACGACGCAATTTACCGTAGCAAACGCCGGCATTCAATCATTCAGATAAGACCCGGAGCCCATGAATGTCAAAAGGAGGCCACAGCAACGACGAGATGAGCTCTCCGAAGAAACGTGGAGGTAGAAAGCAAATGATTGACGTTATAAATGGCAAGTGGTCAAGTATGTTCAAATATGATTACGGTAAAGTACGCATTTGGAAAAGGGGATTTTTCCGTTAAAGTCCCAGTGAAATTCAAAATGACAATGTCTATTTTTCATGAAATATTGCATGAAATAATACTTCAGTTAAAATCTGAAATTGTACTTCCTGTAATGACAATCCATCTCAAAGGACAGGTAGAGCAGAGACATAGAGAGAGAGAGTTGCGCCAACGGAAGTTCGAAATTTTCGCGTGAAATGTGATTCGTGGAGCCTTCAGATAGTTCCAAGAAGTTAAGTTTTCTCTTGAAATGCTTTTTAAAAAAAATTTATTCATTAAATGGCTTGTCTTTATATGGGATAAAAGTTGACCTCAGTTGGTCTCTTTAGTTGCAGCTTCATGCGTTACTAGTAACTTCCGGGAACTATAGAGGGAATGCACGTGTCGTCACTTTACCACGTTAACACCACGTGAGCGCGCCGGAGCGTGCCCTCCTGGGTGGCAAAACATTCAGCAAAATGGCTGCTTACAATATCAGGAAACGCAATTAACATTCAGTGTCCAGAAACACCTGATTACTCTGTAAGTCGCAGTGAAGCCGTAAGCATAAGCGACCGTAACCGTAGAGTCCCGTTCCTTGTAATTTCAGCAATAATTGAGTGTTTTAGTCCCGGTTTCTGTTTCCCCTGTTCTCAGCCATTTTGCCGCGTGTTTTACCACTCAGGGAAATGTGTCCCAGTGCTCAAGGGGGGCTTGTCCCGGTGTGTTCATGTGGGAAAGTGATGTCAATGCATATCCTCTATTAAGAGCCTCCATGAACCACCATTGCTATGAAAGAACTGTTCCAGTGGAGTCGACAGAGATGACCCGACTCTCCCTCTCAATGGCTCTGGGGCGGAGCATTCGTTAACTCCTCCCCTTCAAATGTCAGTCTCCTGCCAGTTCCATTTCAAAATGCAACAGCTGTTATATACACCCAATCAAATCGCAAATAAAAGACGAAAAACACGCCCACTATTTTTCTCATTAGAAATTCAAATTCACTCGGAAAGGCATCAAAAGGATCGCACCTTCCGTTTCACAGTGACTTTAATATTACAATCGCTAGGCTGTTTCAGTGGCAACAACATTACGTTGTGTGGCCCAAACTTAACTTCCGGTACACCTCCGTAAATATATCAATAACTGTTGCGTAGTTGTGTAATTAAATACAATTCATGTAAATTAAATATCTATATAGGCCAAATTAAATATAAACAATAATCAAACACAGACCAGAAGTTTACCAGGCGGTTTCATCTGACGCACGCGCCTATCTATTCTGGATATTTAATTATGGACTAGATGGGAAAAATACAGTCATAGATGGACATGTGTGTATCCTTGTATCTTGTGTGTGTTCCGTTCCCATCCTGACATCTTTGAAAACTATGGGGAACAGTAGGCTATATCTCCACAGGCCAGACCAGAGGATCTTTTCAACCAAAAGCCAGAGATCGATTAATATTTCCTTAATTCTCATTATTTTATATTTGGGAGGTCTTGTGGGTTCATTAGCGGCGTAGTCGGCTGTGCGCATGGTAAACAAGGACCCCAGCCTCAGCTTTTCTACCCTCTGGGCTGAAGTACTGACGTGTTGAGAGGTGGCCCGTCTCCAGCAGGCACTCTCTCTGGATGCGGGGAAGGGTTTGGTGCCTTTGGCGTTGTCATGACAGCTTCCTTTTATGAGGCTCAAACTCACAACAGAGAAATGTCTGCTAAGAGTCATTCTGTCACTGCACAGCAAAGGCTACTAATGATTGCGTGCGTTTATATTTTCCTCATTTGCGAAGTAACGTTACCTCGTATAAAACTGCCTTTCTAGGTAAATAAAAAATGTTGTCTATTCTTTGCGGCTATGTTTAAAAAAGTAATGAGTGGCCTACATGGATAGGATGTTCCCATATTATATAGCAAAAAAGTTATTAGGCAGACATGGCCCAGATGGGAGATAGAGTTAAGCATGATGTCAACTATATACATTATTCATCAGTAAGATAAATAATGTAAAATAAAATAAAATGTAAAATATTGTATAATAAATTATTTGAATTATTTTTCTTAGCATGTGTAATACAGTTCAAAGTAGAGAAGGAAGGAGTAATACACACAATAACACGGAAATAAAAGACCGGCAGCCACCTCACGGAACATAAATATAAACGTAAACATATGTCTAGGCCCGGTCCTCTCTCATCAGCAGTCCTGTAGCCCATCGTATTATGCTCCCGATTTCCTCCGTGAGATATGTGGGACCGGTGTGCGCACAGCTGATTCCAACTATCACTCACGCCACCGGCCCCGCCTCACGGCTCCCGTCCCGCCTTCCTTACCACAGCATGTTACTAAGCTAGCAATTTAGTTGCTAGCTTTGTAAAGTTTTTTGTTTAGTATTTTGAATTTGAAGGTAGACAATTTGATTTCAGAGGCAACAACATAACAAACGTTATGAGGCCCAAACTTAACTTCCGTACCGCTGCAAAGATTCAAATAACCGTTAAGTAGATTTAATCAATCTTATACAATTAAAGGTCCAGTTGTTAATATTTTGAAGGAAATAATGACAGAAATGCAATATAATATCCATAACCGTGTTCAAAGTTGTATAAAGACCGTACATGATGAAGCGTTATGTTTTATTACCTAAGAATGGGGTATTTCTATGTACACACACCGCCATCTGCTTGCATAAAATGTTGTTGCCATGTCGCCATGTTGTTTCTAGCTCTAAACTGAGAATCTGCTCTACAGAACACGTTTCGTAAATAAATTAACTTATAGAAGCACTAAAAGATGCGAATAGGTGAGTAGAACTTAGTCTTCTCCCAGCTTCCATAATGTCTCGAAAAGGAGGGTGGAGTGAGTCGTTGGTTGCCATTCACAACCGCTAGATGCCGCTAAAAATGACAAAATAAAATATGAATATAAATAAAATATAAATAGTTAATAAAAAAAGTTAGCCACTAAATCAAGACCCGTGACTAAACACAGACCGGACGTTAAATTTGGGCCAGATGCAGGAGTCCGGCAGTTAGCAGACGCAAAGCATGTACTGTAAAATTATTTTGTTGTTAACAGTATAATTTTACATAGACTTGTTTCTCTCATCTTAACATGTATTGAAAAATCTAACTTTACAACTTCAGCCAAAGAAAAATCGTTGCAACACAAACTTATCTTGATGTGCTCAACAAAGACAGGGGAGGGCGGGTGTGATCAGCAATATGTAATGCTTTAGGCCTGTCTGTTTGAGGGCTGCTACAGGGAGCCCTGTCTCTCCTCTCCCTGTGTGCTGATGCTTTGAGATCTCCCTGTGGCAAAGCCTATAGTTCATCCTCTCTCCTCCTCCTCTAGCTCTGTCTCAGCCTCTTTTCACGCCCGAAGCCAGATTATATCTGCATTACTGCATACTGAAGACTGCTTATGCTCCAGAGGTTTCCAAAACAATAAGTCATTTTCTTGACGGAATAAAAATACTTTGCATTTAAAAACTGCTTGGTATGATGTGAATTATTTAAAACATTTATTAAAGCATTTAAAATTGAATTAAATTGTGCTTATTTGAAGCATAAGGAAAGAAATGTCTAAGTGGTGCAGCTATCTGACGTTAGTGTAAAAAGTCTTAAAAGTCTTAATAATAAAGGTTGTGGCAAACTATTTAATACATTATTTCATTTATTTCCATATTTCATAATTATTTTATTGAAGTTTTCTTTTCTTAATGTTTAGCAGTATCATTAAAACTATTAACAAAACGTACATATATTTTAACATTTAAGGAATTTTTCGCACATTATTTGTCAAACAGGTGAAAACATTTCCCCACGTCCAATATTTTTAGGGACCGTGTTAAAACTCTATGCTGAGGTATCAATGTGAAATCTTTTGGATAGTATCAATCACCTATCATTAGTAATAATGTAATAATGATCAGATATAGTGAAGAATAAAGTACATCCTGACACTGTTGCCTGTGTGGTGGTCATCGTGCACAGTCAGTACCGGTGGGTGGAATGGTGGCCCGAAGCCAACGACGCTAATCATGATCACATGTGAAGTGGCTCTAATCATCTGTGCAACTGCCGCGGCTCTCCGGCTTGTTTGTACAAGCCAGTGACTCTGTGATAATGTGTACAGATGATATATTTGTCATCGTAACTTCCTGAGAACTGGTTAAGGCAAACATTACGGGAGGTTGCATATTAATACAGCCTTCTCCGCTATCAACAGATTTAACGTTAATGAGGGGAGGCTGAAAATCTATCTTATCCAGAAAAATTATCACTACAGGGATGTAACGATTCACTCCGCTCGCGATGCGATTCCCGATACTGATCTCACAATACGTTTTTTTTTTACAAATGAGTCTAGACAAATTAGAAATGAAAAGTGCTCTTTAATTATTTTTCAAATGCTGCACATTTCAGTGTAAAATTACAATTTATATTTTATAATTATAAAAAAAATTAAATAATTTTAAAATATAATTTTTACAATTATATTTTATGTTAAATAACAAATGTTTAAACATATAAAGTAGTTTGTTTATATTAAAGATACTTTTCATAACTTGGATTTTTTTAAAGAATTATCAGCATATTCACGTTATCCAAGTTTGCAGTAAACACAGTGGCCACTGCTGTTCAAAACATGTATTGCGATTCATTTAACATCTCAACTGACTTTATTTGTCACATATATTAAAATCGATTTTTCAACTGGCTGACTGTGAATATACATCCCTAATGATCACATTGGTTTTCTCTTTCAATATATTTTACGATATAAGTAAGGCTAATATAGTATAAATTATAATAATAATAATAATAATTTGATTATTTATAGGGGCAATACTTACAAAATGTCATTTTATAACATATGCTCAACAAGCTAATTTATTTAACAAATCATACTTTGTATAACATTTATGTTGGGCTAGTGGTGCCCTATGTTTTAATTAAATAATTGAACAAAAAAATAAGTTTAAGGACAAACCCTGACCAGGAATAACATGACATTTTTAAAGAATATGACTTTTCGGTACCAAAATGTCCCCTTGTGTTTCTGCATGTGTGAATTTTACCATCTGCCATTGAACCCCTA
Source organism: Triplophysa dalaica (assembly GCF_015846415.1). Classification (NCBI taxonomy): domain Eukaryota; kingdom Metazoa; phylum Chordata; class Actinopteri; order Cypriniformes; family Nemacheilidae; genus Triplophysa; species Triplophysa dalaica. Next base: position 9,938,353 of record NC_079565.1, on the reverse strand, counting down.
ACCTGTGAATGCAGTGGGATTGGGCCCAAGTGCTTTTAATACACGATTGTCACGCTACTATAATCCCATAATCTAAAAACAGGCCCGCCGCCAGTGTCCTTGTGAGGCCGTGCGCTACACCGCTGCAGCAACCCCCCTCACACACAGCAATACCGTCATGCAAAAGATGGAAATCGGCCGCACATCCACTCAAGCATGAACCAAATGTCAGTCACAAGCTAGTATACAAGAGAAGAGAAGCGCGTATTAAAGAGTCCACTAAGAAAATCATCTGTTTAACATACAAACCAAAGAACTAGGAGAACTAGGGTGTGTTAATGTAATTGACACATCTCATGAGATGTTTTGTGACTCACAAAGTGCCTATGTTGAGAAAAGCGTATATAGGTTTAATGTGCAAAACATGCAAATTTTCAGTACAATGTCTAGAAGAAAATAGGAAACAGAAGTTCTGTTTCTTATTTGTTTGTACTTATTTCATAGTGTCTGTTTTTTAATTGGATAAAAATATTTATTTTATAAACAATTTTTCACATAACTGGATATTAAAAATTAACAACGGAAAATACAAATGGAAATATATAGAGAAAGAAACAACCTTGTAAAAAGCATATAAACAAAGATTAAACTTAAGGTTAGTATGACTTAGGTTAGTATGATTTTTTTATATTTTGGTAAATGGAATAATGCTCTCAGTTACCAAAGAGTATAACACTCAGTTTCACTGAACACATTTTACTATTTTTAGTGGAATTAGACACATTTTCCTATAAAATTGATGTAGAAAATGCAACACAAGCCTGTAAATTCCATTTATAAGTATTACATACAAAATGTCTAAAGAAACTGATAAAACACCGTCTTGTGTTTTTTTTTCTTGTGCAGCAAGTCAGGGAGGAAAAGCGTCTAAGTTTGAATCCAAAAATACTCTCTTTTTTCCAAGCACCGTGAATGCAAAGTTTTGAGAAAGTATCTGTTAATTCATCTACTCATAAGGCTTTGAAAAGAACAAGGGGGTTTGGGCGGGAGGAATCCGTGGCTGACAACACGCTTCCCCTGTGACACTTCACCTATGGAGCTTTTGATTCTCTCTGATCACTCAGTGTTTGGTACATGTTAATTAACCCTAGGGCATAGTAGAGAGATGTAGCTTTGAAGGAGAAAATATCAGAGACACATCAAGAGGTGAGATTAAAAAGAAAGAGACAAAAAATATCTATATCACTTGCTGTTTTTTCATATTCCGCTCACTGTAGTCTTGGCTGGTTTGATTAAGCTTCTGGTTTAAGATCTTCAGAATGGGCAGGTAGATGTAGAGATTAAATGTTCTGTATCAAATATCTATATATAGACTAGAATTGATGCACTGTACAATATTGTAATTTTACCGTTTAACTTTGCAGAATTTCTTTGTAATTTAGAAATGCTATGAAATTACAGAAATCGACATAAAATTTACAAATTGAGTGAACATTAACATGAAAAACATGTAATTTCACTACAAAACAGGACAAGAGACCTAGGATTAAGTCTCAAGGCCATATCATAGAGATCACAAAGTTGTAGAGGCTTAAGTGGCTGTGCGTTTGTCTAGTAGACTACACTGTCAAACAATCCCGTAAAGTCCAGTAAAAACTGACATTTTCTGGCAGCTAGGGTGCTACAGAAATACTTTAAATAGAAAAAAATGAATGTTCAACTTTTTCATGTTTTACAGTAATTTATGTTTTTTTCCCGTATTTCAAAAATATGTGAAAAATCTGCACAAAATACAAACCAGTACAATTCTGTAAAATTACAGGGTTTACATGATATGTGAAATGTCTGTTAAAATAACAGTAAAATTGTGTAAAATTAACAGTGTAACACCAAAGCTCCATGCTAAAAAATGTACGAACACCTTAAAAAAACACATAGCATTGGCCTTACTGATTTTGCCAAGTGAGAGTCAACCAATCGGATTTGAGGAATAAGTTAATGGTTACTGTGGAATTTAGGCTTAAGTGTTCCTACACCTTTTTTATTAATGATATTATCACTTTTTTCAGATTTTAGGGATATATGCTGCATTGTTTGCATAATCAAATGCCAAAAACACTTTCTCTAGAAATTGACAATACCTTATAATGAACTTTATGAGCGAATCACAAGCCAGCAGGTTTAGTATTCGGAGTTTCTCTCAAAAGCACTCGATTGCAGAGGAAGGTGGGGGTGGGCCACTGAGACCACAACACACGGCATCACCTGCAGGTGAAGTCTGGAGGTATTAGTGATCAAAGCAGTGCCCAGGGATACTCACTGATCCTGAACTAGCACATTTTCAATGGCCAACAGCTCTCCCCTCTCTGGAGAACCTGGAGGTAAAGAAATAAAAACAGATTTAAACGCACGCTTCTTCTGTGCCTTCCAGAAAGCTGTCAGCAAGAGACTTCGCAAAGAAGCTCTACATAAACAGCAGAAGTATGGTGTAGAAAATATTATTTTGAATTATTTTAGCATTTAAAGCTGCGATTCGTTACTTTTTAGGTTAAAAACAAATAAAGTACAATCACGAATGGTGAGCTTCTAATGAGGATTTATAATTTGTGCTCTCGGATACGATTTTGTGAAATGTCAATCTGACATCACTTGACTTTAACCCTTGTAAAGTACGATATGTAACCTGAAATTTTAGGTTTCAAATAGCGATACAGAAGTCAAAGTTAGAAATTAAAGCCTTAAAATGTCACTTAAAAAATAAATACAAAACTACATATCATTCCATTCCATTTTCTACCGCTTATCCGAACTACCTCGGGTCACGGGGAGCCTGTGCCTATCTCAGGAGTCATCGGGCATCAAGGCAGGATACACCCTGGATGGAGTGCCAACCCATCGCAGGGCAACTACATATCATAAACAAGGTAAATATCTCACCTTTTGTCACTAAAGTATTGTCTTTTAATAGCTAAAACGAATACATTTTTAGACTTACAATCATTAATATCTTATTTAGTTGTGTTCTTTTATAACCATATTCTTGCTCTTTAGCATTGTTTGTTAGAAGTGTAATAGAGTGGGACCTTTACTAAGTTTAGTTAGAAGTACCTCTACTCAAGAAAAAACTGCACCGACTGGAGAATTTCCTTGGGTTTTTAACTGTCTTTTTTGCATTATAATGTTTGGAAAAAAAACGTACACAAGGAGTAAAATACAGGAAGAAAAAAACAGAAACATCACCAGTTTTGTTTTCCTGTCCCGAAGCGGTATGCACAGCTAAACTACTTTATCTGTCAGCACTGCAAATACAAACTACAACAGGGAATTTAAAGGCATGTTAATTAATGCTCTTTGTAAACAATAACAGTCACTATGATATACACACAGAAACTGCGCACACACACACACTTTTTAGATTTTTTACTCCTTCGAAGAACGCATACGCATCTCTCATGTTATCGCTTCTATAGGTAAGATGACATCATCATTAGATGTCATTCTATAACTATATCCTGTATGTACAGTAGTGTTTTTTGACAAGTATTTGACAAAATAATATGGCACAAAAGGGAACTAAAACGTATCAGGGGATATTTCTCTAGATATTAAATAAACAAAAATTCACATGCCCCAGCATCAATTTCATGTTTAAGTTTAAGTTTGATTTTTTTATTTATTTGTCAATAATCATTAACATTGATAATAGCGGCAAAAACGGATCTATATGCAATGTAGGTCTATATGCACTTTAACCAGTCCGAAAACACAAATTCGTACCGTACTTTCGCACACAAATCCATGTCCGCGCACATCTGTGTTTTTCCTTCCAACAACTGCAGCATGCAGTTGCGCAGTGCGCACGCAGGCACACAAAGATGACGATACGCAACTGAACTAGGCTATGAACTTAGTTTATAGATGATATTGATAATCTTATTTTATCTTGATCTTAAATAGCCCCTGTAGATGGACATCAGAATTTGTTTGGTGCAAAACAGGGAAATGGAAGCAGAATGGAGATGAGTTTGAGGGAGATAAGACCTGATAAACAAAGTCTGTAAAGTGTAACTGTTGCTTGTTCTGTAGTCTCAGAAATGAAATGAATATTTCATTTACTAACTCTAGTTTAGGAGATTATAAAAAGTTGGCAGTAACTGGCTGAGATAACTATATGCTAAAGCCATGTACAGTTTAATGCAGTAGTTGCTTCAAATTTGTATGGTTATTATTTCCATACAGTGCATGCGAACATTTTAATAAAGATTATGTTGAAGGTTCTTAAATATTTTTAATATATAAATGTTTACCTTCCCCCAGTATTGTTGCACTGTATTAATAGTGGCTTAAGCAAGGGAAGTTGGTATAGTGCATTGTGTTGCATACTTCTTGCACACAGCAGGTTTTTAAGACAAAAGTGATAGGGTCTGTGCCCCAGTACAGCTTTAGGTCTAGCAACGCCCCTAGCTTTATATTTTATTAACATTTTGTTGATTCTCTCGTTTCTGACTATATAAGTTATTCTTCTATGTCCGTTTTGTGTTATCTGTTAGACTACTTCTCTTCTTCTCAAAGCTGAGCTTCAGTTTATACATTATAAATACATATTTAATAGTATATTTGAATAAAAGACAAACATGTCCATCTAAAAAAAAAGCTCTGAATGCAATGGGTCATTTCTAGAATATTAAACCATTGGCTTATTATCAGCATTCTAGTTCATTCTCTCTCATTTTCATCTTTTGTACCAATGCTAATGACCTCAGATCCAAGATGTAGGCATTTTTAAAAATGTATCTCGCTTCACCTGATCCCCACATTTAATCATGGCCTACACTGTCTCATCTTTTTTTTTGAATATGCTAACTTTTCTAGACTTTTGTATTTTATTAAGGCATTGCTGGTCTATGAGACGGAGAGAGAGAGAGAGAGAGAGAGAGCAAGAAAAAAGATAAAGCAAATCAGGTGTACTTGGAGCCCGAGGGCGCAGGTGGGAGAGGATCCTGATGAAGGACCTTCATTATAAACATGATTTAAGAGGACCAGACCTCCGTGGGCATGTACGGGATACCGGGAAATCAAGAAGAGGTGCTTTTGATATTCCGACATCAAACTTGGCTGCTCATAATGACAGTATGAGTGCTCTACTTAATTTTTTATTGTCTTTTTTATTCTGTTTTATTTCTCCAATTATGAATGAGTATGAATATTTTTGTAAGACAGGTAATACATTTGAAAAGATCTAAAAATCTTACTAGGGAAGACAGATACCTGGCAAAAGTCGTGATGCAAATTTCCTTGCTTTATCTCCTTTAACAAAAGTTAAAAAATTATATTTTCAACCAACGAAAATGACCATAAACACATGTAAAAAAAGATATCTATGATCTCAGTTGGCAATATAGAGATAAATTCATCTCTAGAATCTATCGAAAATCAATATATGCGACATTCAAATACCCCTTTTTTCAAGGATTTATTTGTTAAATTAATTTTTTGTATTTTATTTTGAATTTGAGACGTCGTAAAACTAGTGTTGTAGTACTTGAGACCGGTCTTAAGACCATTTTTTAATGGTCTTGGTCTTGTCTCGGTCTCAACCGTCCTTGGTCTCGGTCAAGACCACATCTGTGGGAATTACACTAAATTGCTGGTTCATTGTCTGATGTATGTGTTAACATCATTCATGTGATTGGATGGAATATTTCTGGCTTTGAAAGCGTTCACCACTTGTTCCATATTTGATTTTTATGTTACGTTTGTTACTCATACTGCTGGTAAGAGAAGAATGGGGGATTGTCTTAAAGAAATCTTTCACACGAAGGCACACAATATCCGTGATGTTATTGCAAAAAAGGTACTTGTATGAGATGTTGTTTTGTTGTATTAATATTTTATAAAATCTGATGTATTATTGATTATCTATAATTATTCAATAAACATTGAGTGAATAATTGATTTAAATTTTAGAATCAATTATTTGTAGTCCCAAACAAATCTGAAGTTTTATGCATTTCTGAGAAACATACAGCTTTTTTGCTATTAATTAGATGAAGCAATGAAACTAATTAAGTCACCAAATGTTTTGTTTTGTTGAAGGCCACAGATTTAAATTTATCTTTCCTATTAAATGTATAGTTTTTTTATGTGAAGTTGTTGGATTTTTTATCTGCACAAAAATAGCAATATTTTACACTTGGTGGGATTAAAAATGGAATATAAAATATCCCACGCATAAATATCTGCACAATAAAATATTAACTTCTATTATCATTTTATTATGACTTTTTAGTGTTTTGTTGATCTTTGAATGAATTTTGGTAGTGCTGGTCTTGGTCTCGACTCGACTCTGCCTGCCTTGGTCTTGGTTTGTCTTGGTCTCGACACCCTCTGGTCTCCGTCTTGTCTTTGTCTCAGTTTTGGTGTTCTCGACTACAACACTTCGTAAAGCCAACTGGGCCAACTGTATGCATTTTGTGAAGAGTTACATTTTACATTTGTTCAAAAAACAACATGTTGCTGTGTTGGGGGAACACTGATTGTCAATTTTTGTTGTTAAGAAACAACATAAGTCAAGAACCTCTATATTCAATCACAGGCTGTGACTCACAACTATCTTTCAGAGCTCTGCAACAGTCAACATGACAAAGATGTTTAAGAAAGGTTGAGAAAACATTATCACAACTGAGCCTCAACAGATAATCCAAGCTCCTATTTTCATCCTTTCTCTCGAGTGTCACAACGCTTCCTAATTCCAGTGCTGAAATGTGTATTTCTGCCAAGGCCTTGTGAGTCCATTAAACTAAAAATAAATAAATATATGCTTACATTTCATTTCAAAGCACTCCGCAAAGCCCTTTCTGGCAAGAACTTAGCATATGGAGAGCTTAACTCTAGGAAACAGATCATTAAAAGCAGAGGGAAAGATTAAAAAAGGATCTAAAAGCACGAGGACGTGCCCGCCGTTGGCTACTCAGCAGCTCTTCAAAAAATATCCCCTTCTCAGACCTCTGCATTCCTTCGCGATTTGATTTCTCACTGGCTCAACGCTGAGGCCTAGTGCTGTGGTGTTTTGTTTTGAATAATCAATCAAAAAGAGCTCGGCGACAGTGCACGGCGCTTTCATGTGCAGCCGAAGAAGCTTACGGATGAAGGAAGACAGTGGCAGTGTGGCGTTTCGCATCATTTCACCTTCTGTAGTCCTCTCTTGTCTTATCTGAAGTCCTCACTGTATCAAAATGCCATGTTTGGGGCCCAATTATACCAAAAATGCAAATAATTTAGGGAGTGTCTAAAAACCGATGTATGAAGTATGTAGTGTTAATTACCTGATCTTGAGTCTTTGTGGAGTTAGGCTTCTGACAGGTCTGACCAAAGAAAGGGTGAGAGGTAGTCCATTAACACTTTACTGATAGTCTCTCATGGATAATGGAACAAAGTGTTCATTTTAATAATGAACAAAACGACTGCGAGATGACAGGGATCACTCACGCCCAGCCCCTCCCGACCCCATCCTGCAGGACGGTGCATATGCAAAACACAAGCAAGCCTTTTGGTCTTCAAACCTTTCGTCTTCGTGTCTTAGAGGCATAAAGACTATTACATGTCTACAAAACTACGGCTGCTTCAAAGACGCTCAGGCTAATGTTGGGCACTGGTCTGACCATTGTCTCGACGACACTCAACTTTTTTCTGAAATGTATTTTAATGACATGCCAACTTACCTCTTGTATGGTGTAACCACTGTCAGATATCAAGGCTACTTTGACGTGTCGCATATATGAATATATAATAAATAATTCACATTTTTGCACGTTATACAAATAAATAAATAAATCGACGTATGCTTAGCGAGACCTTGTGAAAGCGTGGTGCATCGTGACTTTTTTGTGCTGTGGAATTGCACCTGTAATGCTGTTTACCTCTACTGTTTATTTTGATTTGCGGTGACTTTTAATTCAAAACAAACTACAGATATTTCTTACTTCCGAACAACACCTTAAGGGTGCCTTGTTTAGGTATGCGCAACTTGCACAACGATGCTATTTCAAGTCACCTCAAATACACAACCCAGCTAACCGAACATCACAGCCTTTGAAGATGCTGTGTTTTGATAGGAAGCTAAACAGAATAATGATAGATAAATATATTGGTTAACACATCGTTATATGTGTATGGAAAAATACGGTAATTACATACAATCACTGCGAAGGTAGAAGTGACAGGGTGCTGTTGATCCTTCATTATTTTAAGAGCAATTGTTGGGTTTACTTCAAATGAAGTTTGAAGTTTTTCTCTTTCCTCCAGTGTTTTTAAAACGCCTTTTTGAAGATTGCAGAGGTGTTGCAAAAAAAGCTTTGCCTTTTCAACAGGGATGGTTTTCGTTCTCAACAGACAACCGGGCAGAATACGTCCGTACGCTTTTGAATTGAAAATATCAGATATGAAAGTTTCACTTTTAAATTATGTAAAAGCCTCCTGCTACATGCCAGCTGGGAGTACCTGTTACATGCTCCTGTTTCCCTTTTTTTTCAATAACGGGATGGTTGGCCTAAGATGCCTTTGGTGAAGTTCTGCAGGAATGGGAATTTAAGCTTGATTAGAAAGAAAAGTCCTACAGTCACAAATCTCTTGTCGTTTACACATGCTTGTAGCTTTTATCAATGTTGACCACCTTGGCTTGCACATGTCTTCAGCAGAACCACCATTGGGGCGAGTACCCTCCCGGTTCTTTGCTGACAGGGGTCAATATGCCTGCCAATGTTGTATCCTGAGAAAAGGCTAAGTTAAATGTTCTGAAGGTATGTATGTTTTCACAGTAAAAGAGGTGGGAACCTTTCTTAATAAACCTGGAGATAAAGAGGTATAGCAACACTGCAAACTTTGCAAAAATTAAATTCTTATATTCTAGTAAAAATATTTCAAACTTCTTAAACTGCGATACATTTAAACAACAAGAAAAGTGACCTACGATTTAATCTTGTTTCATGAAAGAAAATATAAGAAATAGCAAGTTTCTGTTTAAAACAAAATAGTAAATTAAATCTACAGTAAGTTACTGGAAAACCTGCTGCTAAACTACAGCAAAATTTTACAGTGTTCTTTGTGTGCATTAAAGGGGTCCTTGGCCTCTTCAGAAAAGTCAGGTGATAGCCACATTTATGAAATGTTAATTCTCCGAAGGGTCATCCATTTACTATCATTACGACAAGCAAGCATCTTAAGTAAAAGACCATATTTGCCTCGCTTTCTCTATGCATGCTTCGTTCCGTCCCCTCATACCGCACTTCGCAAAGACACGTTGCAACTGCATTCAGCACCGCCGAGTCCACCCGGTATCACCATTCGCTGTGGAAATGAATAGCCATTTATAATTCATAGGGTGGCAAGTCCCCAAGTTAATTTTGCCCCGGGCTCTGTTTATTTCTGCTTTGTACTTTGTTTAAAGTCAGTTGTTGACAACTCTTGAGCATGTCAAACTATCACCGCTAATAATTGCTTAAGGAGATGGAACTTTCGCAAATGTTGGTTGCAGCACGAAAACACGTTCTGCTCGCCCCATCTAGAACTCTCTCTGATGATTTTTTGATTCCTCTCGCTTTGACTCTTAACAAAGATTCCTCTGTAATTCAAAGCAATAGCTCTGAGTGAAAGAATAAAAAAGAATAATGTAGCGTTATCCTCAGAACACGGTTTCCTTTAATGTGTGCCGGGAAATTTGTCAAGCGTGGCTCTTTCTCAGTCTCTTTTCACTCGCGCTCGCTTCTTTTGGTATTGACCAAAGCCACGCTATAGCAAAGGCAGGTGGATCTAATATTCAGCCGCGCTCACGCATGAACGCAGCCTACGGCGGTACCTATTTCTGTGGGTCAATGTCACTTCTCTTCTGATCGCGACAGTCACTCAACGCGCCCGGTTGCTTGATTAGTCCCAATTAGACAGCCTGTCACTTTCCCCGTTATGCGGGACCAGAGACCCACCCCGTCTTCGACGCTTCCCGTCTGAATCGGACGTGTGTGATTGCTGTAGGCTTGGGGGACTATTTTGAATACGCCGAGAAAACAAAAGAAGCAAGAGAAGAAGAGGCGCAAAGACGTGACAATGTGATCTCTCGCATACTTCCGAGACGACTGTGAAAAGAGCGTCAATCCTCTCTGCGAATGTCTCCTCGGGGTTCATCCTTCCTCTCACAAACAGCGCCTTCCCACGTCACCTTGTCTCCCTGTGCGCTCGGAAAAAAACATATTTTTTTATCATGCTGTGATTCGTCAAACTATAATTGTTAAGGAACGTAGATGTCATGAATAATTGATCAAACAGATTCGTTATCATTAGTTCACTTTCTAATCGATTTTGCGTTCTTGACATTACGTCACGTGAAATAAGCGCGAAATCGCTAGCCGCCAAAACACCGATAATCTAAGAGTGTTTACTCAATAAGGGAGGAGTTTGTTTAGATTTTCTGTTGTCGTTGTTTTATTTTCACATTTACCTTTCTTAGTGCTTTATAAATCGGTGTTGACTATAAAATGAAGTTTGGGCTGTTTTTATTCGCCTGCTCGCGCTCAGAATAGGGGACTCAAACGCGAGGTGTGTTCTTTGAGAAACTGAGGTTAGCTTTTATGTTACTATCTGCAGGGGAGCAAACAGCAGTGCAGGAGCAAAAACAAGTCGCACAGTCTTTATATTTAATTCTGTTAAATATTCATGAGGGTTTCATTGTGTGCGATATGTCAAAGGGTGTTTGTCTATTAGTATGAGGAGGCAAATATTTAAAACAACAAAAACTTTTGGAGTTTAAAGCGTGCAGTTTCATACAAAATACCTTGGCCCTTTGCAAAAGTGCATTTTTGTAGGAGAAAACAAATCTTTACAAACTCTCTGTGTCGTTCTATCCTTTTTCTAATAATAAATCTCTTGGAAAATTGATGCCAGAAAGATGGTAAAATAACCATAGCAAACCATAAATCTGGAATCTACCCATTACATGAATTTGCTGTTTTATTATTACCAAAACAAACCTAAAATTCATATTAGATAGATTACTAGTACGTTCATTTTGCTGTATTTTAGACAGATTTTTCTTAAGGCAATCTCTGTCAGGCCTTTCATGGTGGGAACGGCTGCCCCCACGTGCCCCCGTTCGTGCCGCCCTGGGGAAAATGTCACTACGTGAGGACAGCACGGCGGGTTTTGGTACTCATAATTGCCATCTATGCCAAATGTGTGCATATTAAAAAACCTAGCTGAACTCAATTCATACCTTGGAGGCAAAACAACACACTCCTTAGGGACGGAATCGTTGTGACTCTGTTTGCGTGCTTTGTGAGTAACGGAGGCCTTGGATGTAAAAACAGGACTATCTGTTTCTTAAAGGGACAGTTCCTCCAAAAATGAGAATTTTTACTCACCCTCTTGTCATTTCAAACCTTTATGACTTTCTGTCTTCCGCAGAACACAAAATAAGATATTTTGAAGAAAGTTGCTAACTGTCCAGCACTTGGCCCCATTCACTACTATTGTATAGACATAAAACCAGTGCCATTGAACGGGGGCCAGTTAACAACATTCTTCAAAATATCTTCTTTTGTGCTCTGCGGAGGAAAGAAAGTTAAACAGGTTTTGAATGACAAAAGTGTGAGTAAATGATGACAGAATTTTTATTTTGAGGTGAACTATCACGTTAAGTTTATTAGGGCTACTGTAAGCAAAAGTTAAATAATGCCACTATGTAAATACAGCAAATAAAAACAGATCCAAAGGTAAAACAAATACAGGCCCCTCTAATATGGTAGTGAAAAATGATAGGCCCTTAACTATAAGTTCTATATAATATTGCCTATCATATTATATTCTAGGGCATCATCGGGGGGCCCATTAAGCGCATCCATGCTGTAGCATACCCATTAGCCCCAGGGGCAACAGGGTCCAGCCATAAAAATATTATCCAAGGCATTTTGATTTCAATGGGGTTCCTAAAAGGAATATATAATGATTATTTAAAATAAACCAAAAATGTCCGGCTCACTATATTTATTTATTGTTATAAAATATTTCATTCACTTTTGCTTCGGATTTTTGATTGAAAGTCTGTCCTGCTATGAAAATTATAGTCTTCAGAATAACCAGAGAAAGCACAAACACAAACAACATGCCATTAGACTGTGAATTACTAGCTATGTTAATGCATGCAAGTAAAACACATCACACCATTTCCAATTAATGTGTCATGCTGTGCGCACTGCAGTCCGCATCAGCTCACTTGTGCTATTAGCGGATTAATACTCGCGCTCTATAGCATCACAGTCATCTATGCACGGGTTAATTAAACATTTACATACAAACACTCAGCAATCTTTTGTCCTCTGCAGTTTATAGGATGTATATGCACTTTTATCTGAACCCAAAGGGGGGGCATATGTTTGCTTCAAACGTACTAATTGGCACCATGCTGACTTGTTAAAAGTGGAGAGGATGAGGACGATGTCTTAATTCACACCCTGTACTAGCGCTTGACAACATGTTAAACAAAATGCAAAGAACACATAGGGCATAAAACGTGCTTTTCGTAAAAACAAATTGACACAGCGTCTGAAAAATCCAAAACGTGTGCATTTTCAATAAAAAACTGAAATGTTTATATAACGTTTATATAAATCACCCTGCATAGCAGGATAGCATCCAAGGAAGCCAATTTTACAGTGAATAGTATTAGTTGTTAATGACCTTAAAATATTTAATTAGTACCGTATTTTCCAATCTGATCTCACAAGAAAACAGTTATTTTACGAGGTAATTTTATATGAATTTGTATGATGTGAATCTTACAAAATGTGCAATAATTTAAAAAAAAAAAGCACGAAGGTTTATCCCAAAATACAGCAGAGCTAAAACAGATAATATAACAAACTACGAATTACATTGTACAAATCAATACAATTTTAAAAACTTTATTAAATTGACAAACTAAAAAATGTGTAAACTTCGTAGGGTCGTGTCAGACCCTTCAAATTATTTTTTCAACTCATTTTTACGAATTGGATGAACATTAAACAGTTTCAGAAGAGAATGAAATGCATTGGGTCTCAAATAAAGCAAAACTGAGAAACGAGGTAATAAAATATCATCACCACCAAAGGATAACATACAATACCTGGACCTTAAGGAGGCATTTTACACAAAAATGAAAATTTTGTCATAATTTCCTCACTTTCCATTGTTCCAACTCTGCACAAATCTCTTTGTTCTGATAAACAGAGAGAAAGACATTTTAAAAAATGCTGGTAATCAAACAGTTCTTGGCCACCGTTTTGAAAAAATACAATGGTAGTCAAAAGTGCTGTATAACTTTTGCTTTACTACATTCTTCAAGATATCTTCTTTTGTGCATTTATATAGCAATTTTACTACTATGGTAGTCAATGGTTGCCAAAAACTGTTTGGCTACAAGCATTCTTCCAAATATCTTTATCCCTGTTCATAACAATAAAGATAATTTGACAGATTTGGAACAACTGGAGGGTTTCGGGTGAACTGTTCCTTTAAATTGTTGGAGAGCAGGGACATTCTGCAGACATTTTTATTTACACATTTTCTTCTGTCAATAAATGAAAGTCCTTCATGAACACTGTATGATGCCACCTTTCCCGACGCCTCTCTCATGAGACACGCCAGTCATCGTGCACTCTCACACCCGTTACTACAAGAAACTCGAGAGGCCGAAGCTCAAAGCGCCTCAGTATCAAATCTCTTATTTTTCTCAAATTATATGGGGTGGAAATGGAATTACATGTTTTGTTTTCTTGCAGTCTCTCAGACTTTTGGGAGAGTGGGAGTGATTTTGGCCATTGGCAAAATCTTTTATCTTTTCTACATTGACTTTTAGATTCAGCAGAACAAACCAATCACATCAGCTTCGATGATGATGTGTAGCGATTTTTATGCAGGACATAAAATAAATCAGACATGTCAAAATGGAAACCGTGTCTCTTGCTGTTCATATACCCTACACTAGGGGCCGCAATACCTTTGAAGCACAAGCTTTAGGGAAGTTTAAAAATAATATTTTTCATTAGAAAAATGTTTGACAATTTTTATTTGAGAGGCGATTCTCATTAATGCATCTAAGATGGCTATGAATTGCTGATGGGCAAACATACCTCATTCTGGACAAACCCCACTTACACACACACACATACATAAAGAATAGCATAGACACAAACAAAGCCAACTGTCCCAAAAGTCTTTTTATATCTTTGCCAAGCACTGGTGCCTAGGGTGAGATTCACAGTCTATCCAAATCCTAAAGGGCTCTTATTGTATACCAACAGCAGTGTCTGTCCCTCAAACATGTGGCATCAGTAAACAACATGTTTAAGCCTAGAACAATGTGCGTCCCCGATGACTGAAATTATTTATGAAATCAAACACAATCCGGCTGTCTGCCACTGGGGGCTTTCCTATCAAAAACTAAATAACTTATCACATTGTCATGGATATTATTAATAACCAAATGTGACATCAGCACATCAGACTCTGATTGTCCATTTAGACAAAAACCCATCCGCGGTGGGTTCTTGCATAATGTACACATTTTTACTTCTGTTGGAGGAAATGCACGATCATGGCAAACCACCACAATGTTTGGTTGATGTAGATGGATGAGTGACGGAAAAGGTGTTGTGTAGCGCACTACCTTCTAGGGTGCTAGTGGTGGTTACTTCAATATCGACACAGTACAATTCTTTCTATACAATATCGGCTGGAATCTATGGTTTTTGTTAACCTACTTTATCATACACCAAAGAAATGTCCTTAAAATTGTGTGGTCATGACTTTACATTGCAAATAGACATTTAATTAAGAAGCAAAATTAGATATTTACATTTGTTTTCAGAAAAGTATCTTTAAAGAGGGCGTTACACACGGTGTTTCTGCCAATCTCATATTAATCTTGAGTACCTATAGTATAGTATTGCATACTTCGTATCTTCGAAGAGTATTTAATTCAAAGAACAATTGTGACCGAGTATGTAAGAGCCATGTCATGTATATTTTTGGGGGTATTTACTGTTTTCTAGATAAAACGATCTGAATGTTCATTAATTCTGTGATTATATTAATTCTGTGAAAAATAACCTTAATATCTTTGATGCCAACTGAGTACGGCCATATCAGATATTGAAATTAATGTTTGGAAGCCATTAAAAAAAGATTAAAATGTAATAAAAAAAGGTATAAAACATTGCATTAATACAATGATTAATTGTAGAATATATCATAATACAATTAAAAACTGTAATTTTACAGAATTTTACAGTTTTATTAGCATACTTTTGAATGCTGTAAAAAGATTAAAATATAATAAAAAGGTATAAAACATCGCATTAATACAATGATTAATTGTAGAATATATCATAATACAATTTTACAGAATTTTACAGTTTTATTAACATACTTTTGAATGCTGTGAAAATATTAAATTAATGAAAAATGTTTTTTGGCGCCTCAGCTGCCAGCATATAACTGTATTTATAAGAATTGATTTACAGTGTATAAATAAAAAATTATATGATATTCATATAGATTACCTTTTTTGAAGTTTTTATGGCAACGGCTAGTAGACTACTTTGATGCTCCTAATCTCATTCAATTAGATAAGGCGATTTAAAGTGGAATTAATATAATAGTTGAAAAATAATATAATAAGGTGAATTCAAGATGTATCATTTTGCTGTATAATTGTGTTTTAAAGATGTTTAGATGTTTTAATCTAGAAAACACAAACATACTAATCAAGATATTAGCATTCGCATTAAAGATGCAACAATAATCGGTATCGTCGATAAAAGCAAATTTTGACACTATTAGCAATCGGACAATAGTTTAAAAGCAGCCGACAATCAGTCGCGATATATCCTGTCAATCAAAATAGGACAGGAAATGCAATGAATGTGTGCTCAGTAAATAGAAAATATTAATAAACATCACCAGTTTGAAGTTCAATGTTAATAGTCATTATGTGGATTAATAACATTCAGAAAGTAAAGAAATATCAATTTAATCTTCAGAATCGGTATCGGCAGATATGAATAATCAGCATCGGTGGAGAAATTGAGTATCGTGCATCCCTAATTTGCATTTATTATAGCAGTGCCGTGATTTAACAGATTGACACAGTAAATAAATACCTGCCCAAAGTTGACATGTCACAACAACAAATGAAGAAAGTCATCTGCATGCGTCTCAAGTTGGTAGAACACCTAATTGGAACACATGTAGGTCTTTCATGTATTGTGTCTGAGACTGTTCACTTCATAGTGGCTTGTGCAGACTGCTTGAGGTTTGAAGGCCTGAATTATTTAACCTGTGGGACGGCTGGACCCGCTTCACCCCACACTTCAGAGCTTGCAGGGCTTGTGTCAGCACAGCCCGCAGGCTCCCAGGGCATTTTCCCTCGGCAAGCAGCTGCTACAGATGGTATGAGCACTTTGTCATCCAGTTTACAGCACTGTGGCATCACAGGGCAATTAACAAGTCCCCTTTAACAAAGATGGAAAACACTCATTTGGCGGCGAAAAAGAAAATGAAAGAGAAGAGTTTGAGGGCTTTTATCAACAGCTCTTCAGAACATCTTCAGAACATTTTTAAGGCAGCTGACCTCGATGTAACCTGTTGTAGGCCATCCATCCATCAACTGGCCAAATTTCGAGCTAGAATTTTTTCATTATTTTGGACTGTGGCTCAAACGTTGAGGTTAAAGGCATAGATTACGCAAAAATGAAAGTTGTATCATCATTTTCTCATCCGCAAATTATTTCAAAACAGTATACATTATATGTAATTTTTCCTGTTGAACAAAAAAGAAGATATTTTGAAGAATGTAAGAAACCAAACAGCTCTAGTTACTACTATAGTTTTTACCCTACTATGTAATCTATATCGCCCCAGATCTTTTGGTTACAAACATTCTTTAAATGACATGTTTGCATTTAGCAGAACAACAAACATCCCTTTAACTATACTGTTAAAAACCTTCCCATTGTAACTCACTTTATAAAAATGAATCTCTACATCCGAATATTAATAATTGTACAAGAAAGTGCATATTATGAAAAAATACGGATTTATACATGGTGCAAAGTGTTAACAACATAACAATGTAACACTTAATATAAGTACATTTCAAAAATGTGCAAAAACATTCTGCACAAACTACATCAGTCATTTTTTATTGCTATATTAACCTCACAAAATAATTTATTTTGGTGTTGTTCAACACGTACAATATTCATGTGTTGATACACCTCACTATAAAAGAGTTGCCTGGCTTTCAGCTTTACAATATTTTTGTATCTTTTTCATATTTTTGTCCTTTTAACATTCTTATGGCCTTTTTGGATAGAAAAGTGTCCATTCGACGCATATAATTTTTTGGGGCGAATAGACCATCCAGGCATTTCTTACATGCTAAAGTCTCTGACACTTGCATACTACTGTACATGAAAGTATGTGATTTTGGACACAACTTGACCATCAGAATTATTTTCATGGTGTTCATTTTACTATGACGCCAGCACTAAAACAAACCGAATGGCAGTGTTAACACATAGAAGGATGTGACTAAAGAAGATTAATAGGATTTAAAGACATATCATCCGGGTTGTTTATCCATGTGTTGTTTACTGTGTCTATCAGTGGTAGGAAGATGATAGGAGGGGTAAACTCCCCAGAGAACATATGACGGTACACTGACTAATTCATCTTCCTCCTCAGCCTGGAAAACAGGTTAAACATACCCCGCATAAACAAATCCTCCAGTCTTGTGAATATGATTACAAAACCCAACACGCTGAATAAAATGCCACTCAGACTGTTTTAAAATAAAAGACAAAAGGTGTTTGCTAAGGTCTATGTTGCTGTTTCTATTGTGTAAACTGAGTGCTTAGGATTTTAAATTCCATTCTGCATGCCACCTAAAAAGATGACTTAATGTTTCAATGCAACGTCCATACACAACAACCTTCCTCTCTCAGAGAGATCTCATCCTTAAGGGCTAAAAAAAGAACAACAATCTTCTGCTCTTGGGAAGGAACCTCTATTAATAAAACAGAGTCATGCAAACTCCATAAATCACGGGATGAAGATGAATATGGGAGCATGGCTAAATTAAATGGTATTTAGCCCTGTGCAAAGAACCTGCAAAGCAGACATAGATAACTTAGAGAGACCGCTATCCCAGAAGCCTCTGGGCTCTCCACTACGAGAGGTCAAAACTCTTGATGATATGCCTTAATACAAGGCCAAACGCAGCGCACCCGACATAATAGTGCGAAAACTCAAACGTCATATTATGCACATTATTTTTCACCTGATTCGCGTGAATGGAGATTTGAGATGATATTCCTATAGGACAAGAACGGGACGCTTTGGCAAAGGGGCCTCTAAGCTGCTGTCACACTTGGCTTAATTATGATTAATGAGTACTTAGGTAGACTTCCTCTCCCGTGAGTTTATCTTCTTCAGTTCTTGTTTTAGCCTATGAGTTGGTTGAACGTGATTCTACAGTATCTATGTACAGTATCTATTAATCTTTGTATCTATGTATCTATGTATCTATGTATCTATGTATCTATGTATCTACCTATCTACGTATCTATCAATCTATCAATCTACGTATCTACGTATCCATGTACCTATGTATCTATGTATCCATCCATCCATCCATCCATCCATCCATCCATCCATCCATCCATCCATCCATCCATCCATCCATCCATCCATCCATCCATCCATCCATCCATCCATCCATCCATCCATCCATCTATCTATCTATCTATCTATCTATCTATCTATCTACCTACCTATTCATCTATGCAGTTACAGTAGTAAGTTATTGTTACTAGTGTAAAATCATATTTACTGCAAAACAGAAACCAGGCCTCAATTTTAAATTGACTGGTGACTTTTTAATGTTTTGGAACAACTGCAAATTGTGGCAACAATTTGTTCCTTAAATTTAGAAAACCTTAATTGAGCCGATGGAAAGATGTAGGTGGAACCATTCACTAGAAATGTTTTGAGCTGAGGCCTGTTTTTTTATTGTTTCAAATTAGAAAAATCTGCAAATAGTTTAAGAAATTAAGAAGTTAAAAATCAATGTAATGAACTTAGTAATTTCATGAAGCTTTTTACCTTAAGTTTTTATTTAAATTAAAAAAGCTTTATGAGTCAATTGAACTTAAATTATTGAACTAATTTAACACATACTTCATGAGAATGTATAATGTAACATGAAGAACATTGGTAATCTTCTATTTTTAAGGTAAATCAAATTAGCTTTATGAGTCAATTGAATTTATATTTTTGAACTGATTTTACTAGATTTTTTAAAGTTCAATTGACTTGATAAAGCTTTGACTTCAAAATTTAAGGCAGTTGAAATTTATGATTTTTTACAGTGTATACATTATACTAAGTATAGAAGATTACCAACGCTCTTCATGTTACATTATACACTCTCATAAAGTATGTGTTAAATAAACAAAAGGGACAGGACAAGGTTGAGTTAAAAGTTAAATGAAATGTGTTGTCCCCAACTAATCACAGAGATGTGTTCATGCAGTCAAGGACCGATTGTATTGTTATATTACAATAGTTGAGTTTAGAGTGTATATTCAGAAACATGCTTTCATGGTTCATTAAACCATAAGTACAAACTAACAGAAATGGAAAAACTATTTTTTATATTTAATTTGTGCGGCAGTGTTGGAACAAGTTTCAAAAGTTTTACTTTCAAATGCTTTTTAATGGTCAGCAAAACTGAGATATTTTGGGGATTGGTCCACGAAAGCCCATGACGATGCATATAGAAGCGCTATAAATGCATATAGGTTAGGTAAGACAGCTCCCATTGGTGCATCATGATGCGGTTTCTACACCTCCATTGTGGGTTTGACAGGCCTCAGGATGGCCTCTGAAGACTGCAAGCTGATACTCGCACAGAAATAGAGCCAGGCCATTGCCCATCAGCAGAAAATCTGCTCAATCAGCAAAATTCTAATTAACAAATGGCGTGTCACCTTGTGTTTTTTTAGCACACAACTCCCCCAACAGTTTATAGGAGAAAGATCTAAATGCCTACACAAGCTTCGCAAGAAGGGTGGTTTTTTATAACAAGAGGGGAGTCATGTGTCAAGTCAAGTGAGACAAAAAATACCCCAATCAGGGCATTTGTACTTATTTGATTGCAAAAGCAGCCCAAGCATTTTACAGATAAACCTATTAAATATTATTACAAACTAATGAAGGTCTGTGTAGATATGCACAGGGTTGCAGTTCGAGCCTGGCGGCTTCCAAACCCTCCGCGGTCTATCCCCGTCCTCTCTCTGGGCCGCAAATCAGCACGTCTCTGGGTCGCAAATCAGCACGTCTCTTCACATGTGATAATTCTCCAAAGTTAAACAGCCATAAAAGCCTTAGGAACTCTGACCTTCAGCATCTAACTAAGCAAGAGAAGCCAATGATGTGTACCGGTCCACTGTCATGCTAGTTGCGTTATGATAAACTACGGGCTTGCGGTTGCTAAAAAATAACAGTATGTCTTCGCTGACATATATAGGACCGGCAATTCAAAGCCATCCCAATTTATTTAGCACTAAAATATTTTATTGTTGGCAATAAAGCATATGGCAGCAGCGGGGAGAGAGGAAGGACGGTTCCTCTGGCTGTATTGTTCACCTCTGAGGAAAAGCTGTCTGAACTTATAAGCCTCTCATTGTTAGCTGTCAGTTTGTGTGATGAGATGCAGGAGTTTTGGTTTCTCTTTGAAGGCGAGCGTTTCAGTAGTGCGATTCGTGGTATTATTGGGTGTTGACTTGTGATCAAGATATATATATTTATTTTTGCATTTGACAAGAAAATGAAATGTAGAAAAATCAGTTAAGTATAACAAAACAGAACACATTATTTACTTTTGAGGGAGAAAGTTCAAAGGACTTTTAATGCATGAAAAAGTGTCAAAGGTATATTCTAAATGTAGACTAGATAAACATTATAAAGGGTGACAATAACAGATTTCCAACCTGATTTCAGGACACTGTCAAAACTGTAATTTTACGGAACTTAACTGTTTTATTTTACAGAATTTTCTTGTATTTTTGAAATTCATAAAAAAATGAATAAACAGAATAAACTGTACATTTTAAAGTTGGGAGTAAAATAACAAGAAAAACAAGTAATTTTACTTCACAACAAATGTTTATGGTTTTCTTCTTTTAACAATGTAACTATTTTATGAGGTGGCATTTTTGTTTTAATTTGTACTGTAAAAAAGTGTATAGGATTATAGGAAAAACGCAAGAATGAAGAACCCACCCCTAAGAAAATGTACATGTTTTTACAGTTCATAGATATGAGCTGCCCATAAAATAGTTACAAATTGGCATCGCATTGTGTTGCATGTTTCTAACAGTTGATAAAGGTTAAAAATATCCTCATAAATTAACAAAAAATGATTATATTTACGTACAGAAATACTTCACACTAATCAGCATTATTACTTAAAACTGTATTTGTGCGTATCATTCTTATGGAGTGGGAATGTAAACACAATCCACTAAACAGTCAGTTATATGATGACTGAGTGCCGAGTCTCCATATTATAGTGCGGGGGTCATTAACAATCCCATAATGCATGCAGACTGAGAGGAAATAAGCCCTGACTGCATCCCCTGCCATCTCTGCCCTTCACAGCTGTCATGGCAGGATCATAAACAGCATTTATAACAATCTGGCTTTGGGGTGAGAGAGAATCCCAACCCCCACCTCACACCCGTTCTTTTGCAATAGAGAGCTTCCATAGATAGATAACAAAAAAAAATATTGGGAATAAAATCAACTTATTATTATATTTGAATTATTTTTTGTAATTTTAATTAAACAAATTATTAAGTATTTCCGTCTCAAATGTATTAAGATAAACCCATTTAAATAGGTCGAATTAAGTTTACTTATTTATTTTGTGTTGAGACTACATACATCCTTTTTGTAGATATAACTAACTTGGCAGCTGATCTGTAGTACCCAGCATGCTTTGTACTTGTACCTATGCTGAGGGAGGCACAATAGTAGTCATGAAGTGTATCGTTTCACTTATTGAGCAGTAATTGTGCTATTACCAGTGCAGAGACCACCAGTCTCTTATTACTTGACCATCTATGTTGTAAAAAAATTATATTTCAATATCAAAGTGAGTGATCCATTAAGTTTGAGTTAGACACATGACTACGTTCAGCTTTTTTTTGTTTGTTTACTTTAAAAAACATTCACTTGATATTTTAACAAAAACTAAATGTATTTAATAAGTAAAATTTACTTTATTCTGGTTAGTTAATTGTACTTGAATAATGGCAGCAAATTTTACAAAAAAATTGTGCAAATTCTTCAAGTTATTTCTTCCAGTGTAGATTTATAGAACCTGTAGATCTTTCAAGCGACGACTTAGGTAGGGACTGTTTGTCACCATTTTAGAAAAATGAAAAGCATAACGAAAGCTAACAAATCTCATATTTTAAAGAAAATAAACATTTGCTTTTGACAACCATGTATTAAATGGATTTCATGGATATGAATAAACAGACAGAAAACAAGGTTTCTGAAGAAGCAGGTCATTGCTCGAATTGGGATGCCGCAAAAACATCCCAAGAACCATTATTTGTGATATTGTAACATGCAGAAAGGTGTCAAACTGTATGTGTCATGAACTGTATAAATCCATCACAGGGACTCAAGCCAAATAGAACATAATTTAAGAAAAACATGATTTAATTATGGAAATGTTCAATTGGTTTTGTGCCAAAAAAAGTAGTCTTTTCAGATGCCTCCCACAGAATTCTCTCATGTCGGCATAATCAACACAATCTGCATAATTTACATTAGTTGCTTAAAAATGCTATGCTCTGAGTGAAAAAGTAAAGAAGTTTGTTTTTTCATGTTTGTGCCTATTAGCCACAAATTAATTAATCCGCTCTCCCAGAACCCAATTAGGCCACTAGCTATATTAATACATAACAGTTTTCCCAGTATGGAAATAAAGTACATGGGGATGTGCTATTATTTTCACAAACATCTCCATGTTTACGGAAGTAGTTGCATGACGTGCATAAGTTGTACTTGTTGACCTGAATTCCTTATTGTTTTATTCATACACTTGTTTATTTTCGAGTGGATTTTATTTGGAGAGGAAGACACAGCCAACTTCCGAAGGGGAAAGCTTTTGTTTGCCCGGGCATTAAACATTCTGGCACTCTACATGTAGCCACAGTTTCCTGCCTGCAGAATCTCTCTTCAACCACTAGGGGGAGAATTGTTCACTTTTAGAGCAAACATCCCCACATAACCTCATACTCCTGATATGCATTAAACATATGCTCAAACACAGTCTCAGAAACTATCAGGGACTGGGTCTTTGAAGGAGAATACCAAACAAACTAAACAATTCTTTGCTAGAGGGAGGTTCCCCCAGCAACAACATTCATGAGTAAACTAGGCGCTTCATTTTTCCCCTTGAGCTTAATTGTCTTTTTCTCTATTTTCTCTCGTCCACATTTTTTTCTCCATCCATCATGATGTTTTAAAATACTTGAGTTCTTTCTTTGGGGAATTGTTTGTTTTGTTGTTTGTAAACATGACGGTGGAGATGTGCTTTTCTAAAGCCGTATGTTAAAGAGGCACCAAGAAGGAGAATATACACAGGGTTACCATGGCGCCCATTGATGTGCAAATGTCTTCATTTAAATATTTTTAAGAGGATCAGGTCAGATTACGCCAAAGTTTGACAGAGATAATTCGATGGCTTGTGTAACAGCTTTGTTCGCCGGGACGATCATTCATGGCACGTCAAACCACCTCAACAGCCCCAATATTTAATTAAGTTTACTTTGAGAAATGGAGTCTTATGAGTATCCCTAGAATTAGGCGCACAATGAGGAAAGCATAGATGTAATCTTGGCAACACTTGGCAAATGAGATCACATTGCTAATCTGTTTTACTTTAGATTTAAATCTTTGGAGCGAGTTCTGAACCAAAGACGTAAATGGATTAAAACCATGTTTGTATTTGGTATGACCATAAAAATGTAATTCCACATTTATCTTGCAATGTCATTTTTGATTGTTTTCTCACATTTCACAAGTTAAATCTTAAAACTTCCCTGAAAACTCGCAATCTGTGACGTGTGGCCATGCTGGCTCTCTCCGTGCATTCATATTTGCACTCAAATTCACATTATGTCCAAACAAGGCATGGAGACCCCCTAGTATCCGGACAAGCCGGGAGCGTTTAAATATTTATGCCCGAACGTCTTGAGGCCCACTGTTAGCCGTGAGATGTTTCACTTTCTCCAACTGTCACAGTACTCCGGCGACCATTAACGGGGCTGACGGAGACCCCTGGGTCAAACATTTTGAGGCGACAAAAGGCTCTGCTGGAATCACTCGGCGAGACCCAAATTACTTCTGTGTCATTGCTGAACAATATTTCCCCCCCGAAAGCATCCCACCCTCTGTTAATGCCGTGACCCTTTTCACTGCATATGGAAATGATTATTTGTATATTGCACTAGGGGATGGAGATACCGAAGGGTTCACGGACAATGTTGTGGCCGATGTCAGGCCCTGACGGGGAAGATTGCAACCCTCCCCCTGTTTTGTTGCGCTTTGTGAGAGCGTTGATAAAAACAGGTCGTGAATGAAGACGGGGAGTTGGGGACAAATGCGGTAGGGTGGAGCGCTGGATTCGGAAATCCAAACATACAAGACCTGACAGAGTATTACGTATAGTAAAGATAGGACAATGGAAATTTCTGGGAAACCTGCGGATAAACTAACTAACTAAGAAACAAAGAAAAAATGTGTTAAAAGAACATGTAAAAAGTTGAATGCTCCTGTTGCACTGCTAACACAACTTGTAAGTGCTAACAACGCTAACGTCTGATTCCCAATGAACATTCAAAGCTAAAAAGGAACCAAAATTCCCAGCCAATCACTTTTGATGTCTGCAAAAATCTACGATTTAGGGTGATTAATCGCGATTAATCGTTTTTTTTTTAAATCTATGTATAGATCTATGTTACAATTATTTCTTAAATATATGCATGTATGTGTGTGTATTATACATATATATTATATATATATATATATATATATATATACACAGCACACACACATTATTATATAAACAAAAACATTAATTGTGAAATCGATTAATCGTGATTAACAGACAGCCCTAGTACAAATTAAATGAATAAAAAAAAGTTAATGTCAAGGTTTGGATTTACAGTCACTGCTGACTTTGTTTAAGCATAAACGTGTCTTGCAAATTCTTAAAATCAACATGAATCTTGACTTCATCTTATCTCCAGTTCATCTGATTCGGACATCTCTCCACACTTATCCACATGAACACTCATTCTTTTTCATCCATTGAGCGAATATTTTTAAAACGGCAGCTTAGCCGCAGGACGTTGAGAAGCAAAGAAGGGAAAGAACCGCAACACAATCGGGTGAACAGCAAACAGCATCCAAAAAGGGGCTCAAGCCCACCACAGGCACGGAAGCTTCAAATCCCCTCTCCAGCCTAAGTGGGTGGTCCTTTCACTGCAAGGTTGCCGAGTGGACGACAGGCATTCTGGGAGGGCCGTGACGCCTCGCTCTTCAAACCCACGGCTCAACAAGGCAGCTCATGCAGCCACAGAATGATATTCACGCTACGCTGGTTTTATTCTGAGGCCGATCGCTGGCACCGGCCGGCGAAATGACAGCCAGAGTTTTAGCCCTCCTGAGGATTAAAATGATTCAAGAGAGAATGACTCGAGAAAGAGCGATTCACGAGAGTTCTCAGGGATTTGCTTTGAAACATGAACTGAAAGTGCAACAGCAGACTGCATGATAAACTGACGTGAATGGGACGTAAAGCGCGTCCGAGAGGTGTCATGTTTTAAATGCGCTTGAAAAAGTGCACGAATCTGCGAAATGCAGATCCATCTTTTGTGATATCCACAAGAATATTCCCCACACTCTCGTCTCTTCAACCTGGATCCATTATAAGGCTGTAACATGGATGAGTAACCCAGTATAAGGCAGATTTACAACACACTGTCACACCCGACAGACCTTGCCATGACAAATAAAAGTCTTTAAAAGAGGAAGGCAGAAAAGAGATGGGAAGAGATTGACAGCTCACAGCTCTGTATGATATGAGAACAGCTCGGCTTTCCAACGTAAGGTTGAAGTTCAAACAGATCTTGATCTGCGACTGAGGTGAACAGAGTAGAAAAAACGGGACTTTTCTAAATCTGATTAATTTTATATACTATATGTAACGCTTGGATTCGTACAATGCACTCCATATAACCATGAAATATAGTCTCTTTAGAATAACAGCACATTAAAGAACATATTTAAAAATGTTTTTAAAGGATCTTTGTGTTTTTAAAGCATGTTTACCAAGATAAGTGAATTGTCACATACATAACCGAATTGTCACATCCATAACGGGCCATATACCTCATAAATTAATATGAAAATTAGCATGAAAATTTAAATAAAACTACTTTTTTTCTCACATCCATAACACATACATTTTTCTCATACTAAGACTGACATTTTTTCTGTTGTGTGGAACCTATCATCAGGGTCGTAGTAAAAACAGATGATTCAATATATTGACTATGATTTAGCTAAAGTTGCTATGTCATGTTTTTAGTATTTAAAGTTGCAGTCTGTACGTTTTGCCTCTATACTGCCATCTATGCATGAAACATAAAATTGCACGTTTCTCCATCTTTAATTATCTTTACTAAAGCTTTTTTAAACTTGTTGTAAATAAAGTTACAAATTGCATCCACTACACCATTTTGTACACAAAAATAAGTTTTGATATGGACCGCTGTGTATCTGACTCTAAAGTAAATATTTGCAAATATTTAGCTTGCTAAAAACGTATGTCACCTCCCATTAAGCTGTGGTAAGTGTGAGAAAGCATTTAACAAAACAAATGATACTGAAAAAGTAAAATCCTTGCGCTCTATCGCTATGAAAAGAATCCAGGGAATTTGACAATACTGTTATATTTTTGTTTAAATGTCATTAACACTTCTCTACAATAAGAGTTTTCTTCAAATCTAATTGCAATTACTAGGTATTATGTAGTGTTTACAGCACCAGCCAACGCAGCCTGCATTGTGCCAATCCTTGATAGCTTTTTTTATTCAGAGAGCGCATCACTAAGACCCCTTCAAAATGCCACAGTGTCAGAATGAGGAAATAATGGGCAGTGAGCACCTACCAGCAAAGCACATTAGAACTGTTTAAATTGTCCCTCACAAAGTCACACATTTCAATTATTTCAAAGCGCTCCCCAATTAAAAGCTGCAAACGTGCCTTTTGAATGCAAACTAACACAATTAAAAGTGTTTCAGGAGTGTATTAGAGGAATCAGTTCTGAATTAGTTCTCTGAATACACAAGCCCCCCTCCGACTTCATCTCCTGCCCCTTTCACTCTCTTAGAAAGAGAGAGAGTTCTTTTTGAAGTCCAAGGGGTTTTCTTTTTTCTCGTCTTCCCTCTTTCCCTCTCTCTCTCAGTCTCTCTCCCTCGCCCTAGTCTTCAGAAGGAAAGAAGATTGAGTCAGCCTAATCTGCTACTTGTACATTTGAATGTGTGGTGAGAGGAGATGATCCCGGTCGCCTGATAATGGCCCAGGTGCAAAGACACTGGCCGTGGCTAACTTGTTCTCGGCGGGGGCGGTATATCACAGAGGGGCAGCCCACCCTTTGAAGATGCATGCCTGCTTTCAGGAGCTGATTTGTGGCCTGCGGAGGCCAGCGCTTTACAGCCCCTCCGGAGCGGAGCTCAAAAGAGTGAGCGGCCCCCCTCCCGGGGACATGGTGTTAGAGGGGCCAGCCCAAGGGCCCCCGGTGCACGCTCAAGAGCCCTTCTTCAAATCGCTGTGGTCTCTGTCGTGGTGATGAGTTTTAAAGGTCAGGAGGAAATTAAAGAAATGGGGACAAATTTTAACGAGAGAGTTTAACGAAACTGTCATTTGAGTTAACTTTCAGGGTAAAACTTGGTTTTGGTTTACCCGTTTACCCTCTATTGACCCACTTGCGCCATAACGGAACCATTGGCATTGTTTGCAGAAGTCATCGATGGGGGCAAGAGAGGTGACTCTGTTTGACTTTTTTTTTTGACCCGGGAGACAAAACAACAGACCTCTCTCTCTCCCACTTTGCTTCAGTGATTTATTTGTCCTGTGCAGTGGCACCTAATGAAGCCAAAGAAAAGAAATTAGCAGAGAGTTCCATTGGCCCCATTGACAATGTCATTAAAGCGGCCCGGTACTAACGCATTGGCTCCCGCATTCCTCTGTTTGTTATTGAGATGGTTATTTACACTGTTCATACACAGAGCTAACTGGCTAACGGACAAGATCCACAATGGTGCCATACTCGCTTGGCTACGTGTCAACTGGCTGTGTGGAAAGCCTTGGATCACTGTTGAGACAACTTATAAAAAAAAAATTGTTCTGGTAACCATAGTAAGACCCTTATAAGTGGGTAAATCCATGGGTGTCTCATTGTTACTCAAAACTACTATACTATAGTTAGTAACTTTGGAAACATTTGCATAAACATTGTGTATGGATTCTGGTGTTTTTCTTCGACCAAATAATAAAGAAAAGAAGCCAATAAGAGTTCAGAATAGACTCCTGAAACACATCTCAGTGTGATTTTATGAAGCTGGTTGACAAAATGCCAGGAGTATTTTTTGAAACTCTACAAAGGGTGTATACAAAAATATAGACGATGCCAAAATATATTAAGCTTATTTTACATGATCTTAAGCCACAACATAATATTATTATCTACACAACCCGTAGATATCCCAGCTTTCTAATAATGTCTACTGTGGAAAAAATATGAATACGTGACCCTAAACTTTTAAATGGTTGTTTATATGTGTATATTAAGAAGGACATTTCAGCTTTTAAAAATATGAAGGTATGGGTCTAATGCAATAGGTACATGTAAACCGAAGCATCACAACAATTATATTTTAGATAAAAGAAATTCTAAAAAAATTCTGCCCCGATTTCACAGACAAGGCTTAAGACTACCATAAAAGTTTGAACTGTCTTAACTGAAAATAAATGGCCCTGCCATATCATAAAATATGTCATTGTCATTGTTTTGTCTCAAGATGCACACCAGTAATGTTTTGAATGAAAATCAAGTAGATCACCTTACTGCGCTTTTAGTTGTTTGAGGGCAGTAAGGCGTAATACTGCATTTCCATTATTTGGAAGTTATTTATAGAGGGTTTAAAAATAACAACAACAAACGTTATTGTGCATGTGTGCTTTTATGGCCTAAACTTAACTAATCGGTACACACCTGTAAAGAAGAGAGTTTCTGTAGTTTATTTCTGATAGCAAGCAAAATAAATAACAAGTTAATTACAATATCTCGCAAGTTAGCTAGTATTATTTTGGGTTGCCAGTAGAAGGACCATTGGTTGGCTAGACTTAAAAGCAATAAAGTTACATTATACAAATTTGTTGTTAATCTACGTTACTTGAAAATTGAAGATCGGATCAGTGTTTGATCTGTTGAAACAGAAGCTGGAATGAATACCAGCACTACTCGATCAGTTATTCAGACAGCTGAGGTCCACACAAAGTTATTGCTTCCGGAAATACATTTCTTGTAATGGTTTATTAAAAACCATACGATTTTTCTTCGTTTCATCTTGTTTCATCATCTCATGCATTTCTCAGTTAATTAAAACGACCTAAATTCTTTCTACGAATGGGCTAGGAAAACGCTCCTTGGAGAACTTTTGGGATTACGTTGGAAGTGGAAAGCTGTTGACTTCAAGAATGCGCCATTTCTTGTTTATTAACGTTTCCTTAGCATCTACATGTGTAAACAGATGCAACGACTAGCACACATCAACCTGAGGGCCACAGTCATGTGACTTGGAATTCAAGAATGCAAAATAAATAAAAACAATGCATGACATCTTTACAGATATGTTATTAGAATTATTCAAACTTCACTTTGTTTTCTTCTATAACTAAGGACATAATCATAAAAAAGTTGTTTAGTTATCTTCTGAGCTAAAAAAACCTTCAAACAAATATAACAACTACCGGCAATTTTCTCCGACCTAAACCGCACTTCCCAAACTTCAAAACACTGTAGCACTTCATTGTCCATTCCAGAATAATGTTGTTTCCTAGAGGAAAGAAAGCTTGTGTTAAATACGTTTGCCACCGATCCAAGGACAGCCATTGACTTCCTCGGAAACCGAATTAATTACTTCGCACAAGAAACTGGGCTGTTAGTGGAGATCCTTAGAAGTCTGGTCTTTCTTCCCAAACTGCCCCATGGACTTGCAGATGGTTTTGGTGCGCGGTTCTTTTCCATTGGGAATGATCTCACCGGAGACTATGGTACTGCACCGATACAGTCTCCATTCGCAGACGTTTCAAAACAGCCATGGGGGAGGTTGGTGACTTAACATAAATTAGACCACCAGGGAATGTGAAGATCTTGCTCTAAAGAAGGGTAATATTGAGAAAGAATGTGACAGGCGGAAAGCTTTGCATCCGGGTGTGTTGGGCAAAACTGAAATGAGAACTCTGATATGAACCGGCTAAATGATAGAAGGACTTATACATTTTAATCTCAAATATTATACATACTCATATTATGAATTCACGACATCCAATCAGAATAGAGAACCGAAACAAATCTCTTGGATATGGAGATTGTGCAACCACTTCAGATCAAATATTTATTTTCTTTTATTGTTTAATTTTATTAATTTAGTATGCAGTTTTTTTATTTTTTTATTATTAAAAACGTCTTATTTATATTTTTTATATATTTTTATTAAGTTTTAATTTTATTTGATTTATAAAGAGAGTGCTATAAAATGCCAGGCTGTTGTACAAGATAAAAGATGTTAAGATATAAAGATATTTAACAATGATTGTTTTTTAGTACATTACTATGTTCCTACAGTGTTCTGGGTGGTTGCTAGGGTGTCTGCTAGCTGGTTTTCGATTCCAGGATCTCTTTCTGGTTCCAAGATCTCTTGGATCCATCTTTCATTTTAAATCTATAGATTCTACTGTAAGCCAAGACCATGAATGAAATGAATAAAAGCATGTGCCAAATGCGTACATGCATCACTATCAAACATCCAGACAACAAAGTCAAACTGGGCCTTTGGCCCTGCTTCAAAATTATTGAAAGATGGGAAACTTTCAATGGTTTCACCACTGAGGTTCAAGCATACTGTACTACATCACTACAGCTTCGATTCCTCTTTCTCCTCAAAACGGGATTACAAACGCTCTGTTTGTTATTTTGTTTGTTTGTTAAGAGCCGGACCTCGGCCACATTCGCAGCGAGCCGCTGATGAGAGTGGCTAACTAAGACGAGGACACTTCACGTGTGATTAAGAGCGGAGGAACGGCGAGAGCTGCGGCGGCTGCTAATTAACCCGGCATTGTGCTCGGCCGACAAAGACACAAAAGAACAAAGTCGAATTTGAATGCGGCAGATTATCACGATAACAAAAGACAAAGTAGTGGATCGTGCTCTTGACGGAGAATTTTCACACTGATCGTCACAACATGGGATTGGATCAAAGACCGATGGAGTTACATTAGCGGGACAATGGGGCCTTGTTATTCGACAACAAGAGGCGTCCATCTGCATGTCACAGGGGCCCATTCTACTCAACTATCAGCTTCCTCTGCCATTCAAGACAATGTGGTGGATTTCAAGTGCACGGCGATGAAGCCCAGGGGTTTATGGATGTTGATCTCATGATATTTCACCACTGGGTTTGCATGGGGGCCGAGCACAGGCGACCCAACACAATAGTGCAACTGTACGAAAGTAAAACAAAATGGCCTGGAAGGGATAGTTCACCCAGAAATTAAAATTCTGTTATAATTTACTTACCCTCTTGTTGGTTCAAACTTGTGTGACTTTCTTTCTTCTACAGAACACAAAAGAAGATATTTTGCAGAATGTTGGTAATCGATTAATGCCGGAACCCATTGACTTTGCATTGGTTTTGTATCCATACAATAGAAGTCAATGGGCATCACATTCTTCAAAATATATTATTTTGCTCTTTGTAAAAAAATGACAAATTGTGAGTAAACAATGATAGAATTAAAAAAATTTGAACTACAAATTTGTGGGAGAACTACGCCTTTAATTTTTTTATGTATATTCCCATACGCAACATAGGACAAAGTGTATGCCAAATCAACATGACATGTTTTACAATGTTTTTATAAATGATGCTGTCAGAAGCCAACAATTCACCTTACAAAAAACCTTGTCCTTCATGTGAAACCATAGTGTAGTTATTCGCCTAGTGTCCTGACCCCTTAAGCGGTAGTTTCTTTGACTATATAATCCAATAGCTCCTTTTTTTAAACTCTGAGAAGCAATTACTGCTGACATTCTATGTGTGTAATAAATTGCTTGGGCTCTGCTGGTGTCGTGACACGGCAATATTAAAAAGAGACCAAGATACACAGAAAAAAGATCCTAACGAGACAGCTGCTGTCAGTGCAAACACCTCCAGCCCACTCCCCACCCACAGGGCTCCTTCTCCGGCCGTAATATTCTCCAAAGCACCCCACCCAATCCCCCTGTAGTGGATCCCTCCTAACAACTCTAATCATCATCATCCCTTCTCACCCCTGGATGTAGCCTTCAACTCTCACAGCCTCCCTTCAGCACCTATGACGCCCCACTGGCCTTTGAAGTGACGGCGAGGGGCGTTAGTTTCCACGGCCAAATCAGAGATAAGATCTACGGTGATAGATTAGCTTGTCGCAGCAGGGGAAATAACACGGATAGTAAAAAATCCACAGAGGCTGTTACTGTCCTAACATATTTAACGCCTCACAGCGAAGACCCTTTAGCTCCCAAACACCCTGGTGCCAAATCTGTTAGGTCTCATCATTAAAAGGAGATGTTTATGTTTCCGGTTAAATGAGCTTTGACAGAAAAGAGAGAGAGAGAGAGAGAGAGAGAGAGAGAGATGTATTCTAGACATTTTACATATTTAGACATTTGTACTTCTGAACACCTTTTATTTGTTTACATATTTACACATTTACAAATTAGCTGATAGCAATTAGAAAAATATAATGTTAGATTTATTTATTTGTTATTTATGATTGATAGATGTGGAAAAAATCTATTGAACTGTTTAATGCAAATTTAAATCCTTAAGCACTCTTTCCAACATGTACCATTGTCTGTTTTTCTTTTCATACATTGAGGAAATAGTTTCCCTAACACTAATATAATTGATAATATTACAAATTTAAGAACACACTGTCAAGTAAAAATGTAAACAAAAGAACAATTTAGCATTTCAGTAAACACAAAATGCAAATGATGAATTGTATAAAATTGCAACATTCCAACATGCCTGATATCCATGTGACAACTTGCCCCAACCTGACATTTTACACGTAAACTATGTTCTGAGAAAATAATTATATTAAATTAAGTTTTCAGTTAAAATGGACCTTTATTAAATAGCTAGACCCTCCCTTGATATATTAGAGTTTTATTGCGTTCCCATGGTACATTACAAAAATTCAATTTAACTGGGAATTTAGTTTTGAATGATAAAATTCACATGTATGCAGCTTTTAATGCTTTTTTAAAAGAGGTGTATACCCAACCCTAACTATGTCTAATGTAATAGAGAACACACCACACAGACTGCTCGGAACTGCAATAACTTGGAACTTCGCCAAATGGCTATTGTCCTCCAAAACAAACAACGTGTGTACGATTAACCTCAGCACGCATTAATTCTCTCATTTACGTCAAAACACAGCAATCGAATATTTAACATATCGGGCTGTCGGCCAGACTCAGTAGAGATGTCGGAAACAACGTTTTGAAAACATAAGTTGACAGCAACCCGGTTTGTGATTGGTGC
This sequence comes from Triplophysa dalaica, assembly GCF_015846415.1. Taxonomy (NCBI): domain Eukaryota; kingdom Metazoa; phylum Chordata; class Actinopteri; order Cypriniformes; family Nemacheilidae; genus Triplophysa; species Triplophysa dalaica. The sequence continues at coordinate 9,904,322 of NC_079565.1, read as the reverse complement.
TGTGGCGCGCAGAGGCCCCGCCTTACAGAGCCAGTGCCTAAAGCGTGATGAATAGAAGTGGGAAAAACTCACACTGGGTTCTGTCTGAACACGTGCAGGCCTGCAGATACTGAAGGGTTCAGCGTGCCTTCAGTCGGTAATGGAGGCTTGGCTTGCTGTTCCTGCATGCTAGTGTCAGAACACGTGTTAATTTATGGCTTATCTTATTGAACATCAAAACAACAAATCATCAAAAAACATCTGGAGACTCAAAATACTCGAATACTAAAACATTTATAAATAAGTGAGCTGACATACTCGTAGGTGTCTGCAGGACAGTGATAAATTAGGCGCAAAGTAGTGAAGTCAAACATTTGGGCTTTGAGACTGCTGTTCAGTTGACCTCATGAACTGGTATGACAGCACAGCCTCAGCTCAGGTGAAAGTAGAGACCTTTAAAAACTAAGATCCCAGCTAATGGTTCTTGTTATCGCCTTCCTGAGACAATACACATCCTTATCTTGAATAACAATTAGGGACTCTTTTACTGCCCCTGCTATGCTAAGTCAGCCCCATTAACACTAACAGAGAGGAAATGCCTTTAACACCTTAATAAGCTAAGAGACCAGGTGCACCCAAATGGAGGAAACTCTCAACATCATCTGTCATCATTCTCAAAAGTTAGCTTATAATGGTTAGTTTTATTAATAATAATATTTTTTCAACTTTGTGGCATTCTGACGCTATTTACTCTGTTTGGGTTTTTCACCCTGCTACAATGAATAGAAACTATTATATTATGTGAGAAGAGTAATGAGAGAGACATCAAAGCAAAAACATAGCTATCTGGGTTACACAGTATTAAAGAATAATGTATATACGATAATATAGAGATGCACCGATATATCGGGCAATAACCGGTTTTGGCTGGTATAAGTATTTTTTCACACTATCGGCAATTAATAGTCATTATACAAATTCCAAACATTCAGAAAGTTAAGAAACATAAATTTAATCTTCAGATTTTAGTCAATGCAAGTTAACCAATATACTATCGGTATCGGCCGTCATCACTATGAATAATCGCTATCGGTCTCGGTGGAGAAATTTAGCATTGATGATATGCAATATGTAATATAAGTTTGTAAAATTAATAATAAACCAATTTAAAATAAATAGATCTTTTATTTTATATTTATAAAATGTATTTTGATTTATATTTATATTTAAATAAATTTGGAATTAAAATAATATATATAAGTATGTTTCACAAACTTTCTTGGAAAGAAAACATCTCCCTGTCTCACTAATCGGCCTATATTCTATCTGCATGGACCAAAAACTTTTAGTATTATAATTTATCTATTTTTCATACATTTATCACACAAATGCATATACACACAATTCATAATTTCAATAATACTAATAGTTTATCTAAAATGAGCATAATTTTAAGATAGAAAATTTTGAATTGTGCTTGGGTTTAAATCTGAATTAGTTCAGAATCATTAAAAATACTACAGATTTTTCTTTCTCTGCATTTCTACAGGAATCCAGTCTCGCCCCACATTCAACTCCAGAGCCGAAAATGTCAGACGCCTCCCACTGACATAATTTGTTTCACAGTCACTGCTCACTAGCATGAATCAGATGTTGACATTCTAATTTCATGCACACATGGGTGTTCGGCCCAGTAGTGCTCCGTCTCGGGCCCAACCCCAATGATGTCCAACGTACCTGGAAACAAGCTTCAGAGATAAGAAGACTCTCGAAGACTCTTACACAACCTTAATGCGAGTTTTTACATACCTATCAAAAATATAACCGTATCAATGGTTGTTTTAGGTACAGAGACACCTGTCAAACAATTGTAAATGTATTTCCTGCACTTCTTTACAAGAATCAAGTATCACTGAATTATCAAGTCTTTTATAAATGGTTTCATTTATAGCTCTCAGCATCTTGCACTTGCCTGCATGAAAAGTATTGAACTGAAAGTATTGCACAACTGAAGCCTACACGTATTTGTTCATCCCAGCTGTTTTTAGTAAAAATCAACGTCTGGCTAAAAAGAAAAATAGCCATCAGCAAAAGCATTAACACATCACGTCTTCCTTAAGCAGAGCAGATTGTCACATTTGCAGAGTAAACTGGATGCAGCTTTTGCTTAGCGTCCATTAATTTTTACGCTTTTACAAACATTATTTTGACAGCCCATAATATGAGTAGAAACATGACGAGTGCGGAGTGAACAACAACATCGGCCTTATTCTGTCAGTGCAGACCCTCAGAGATCTCCAGGTACCATGCTATTGCTAATGAGACCTGCTTAAATTGTTGTAAGAAAAAGCAAGATGGAATATTCAACCAACACAATGCAAGAAACATACATACCTTTGTTGAGAAGACCATCTCAATCATTTTCAAAAAATTTGAAAGTTGTAATGAGTTTGTGGGTTAACAGTTGGGAGGGGGGTATACACCTTCTAGTCCCAAATCTGCAAACCTATACAACAAAACCATGTTTAATGTGTTTAAACCATGTTTAAACTTTTGCTGATTGAGCCCAAGTTCACAAGCTCTCTCTCTCTCTCTCTCACTCTCTCTCTCTCTGTAAAAACAAACCAAGCCTTTCCGGGTTCAGAAAAAGCCAAGTATCAACCAAAGTTCTATCAAACGTCTCTCCTCACGTTTGACTTATCGCTCGACGGTAAACACCTTATAAATAACCGTCCACTGTCCATTTCATCTCTTTCGCTGGAGGTTAAGTCGAGTTTATTACTGACGCCTCAGCCGGCATGCATTAAGCAAATCATAAATTATGCATGCTAATTACCTTGGCTCCCACTATAATGAATTCTTTTAATTAAACTACCACATTGGGGTTTTGCGTGGCATGCTCTATATTTTATCCCCTGCCTAGGATGACCTTCTTCGTCGTGGGAGTGGATCGTGTAGTGGGTGGGAGGGGGGCATCATTTTGTCTTTGCTTACACAACAGAGTTCACGTCGATGTTAATGAACAGAGAAAGCCCACTCGAAGACAACAGAGGCCCTCGGTTATCACGAGCACTGGAATCACAACAAGATAATACATCTGCTCTTCAGTTTAATGTGGAGACCAGAGAGACGGAAAGTGTATGGACAGATCTTGATTTGAAGAGGGCAGATATTCAACATAAGATCAGGATTGTGTTCCTTGAACTGAAATGTTGTAATTGAATGGATGTAATGTCTCTATCTAGACAAGAATTTGAATGATCACATTTTGCAACATGCACATATAGTTACATATGATAGTTTTTCATATTAAAGGAATGAATAAATAAATAATAATTAAATAAGCATTATATAAATATATGTATGTATAGGTATATACCAGTGTGTTTTTTTTAAGGGACCTAAACCTGAATGCACATCAACTCATGGGAACTGATGTCACCGTGGGGACCAAAATTTAAGTGGTCATGCAGAAAACACTGTAAATCGTACAGAACGATATTTTTGAAAATCTAAAAATACATTTTCCATGACACACACTATGAAACATTTTATATTTTTTATACTTTTGTACATTATAAAATCATTACTCCTATCGACTGACCCCACAGAGATAACAAACCAGACATGTGTGTGCGCGTGTGTATAGAGTGTGGTTCCAAAATGAGACAACTTTTTTAAAATATTTTTTTACTATGTTATCATGTTTTATAGTGTTTAATCGTGTTAGTTACATGTATTTGTTAAGTTATTATGGCTTAAATCAAAACAAACTAAGAGTGGTTGTTAAAACATTATTTTTTATCTCATTTTGGAACCAAACTCGTCATATATATAATGTCCATGTTTACATATACCGTATAATATACGAAAAAGTTGCGTCTGAATAGACATTTTAAAATGTATTATTTTAATTTAAATTCGTATATAGATGACATTAGCAGAAGAATGGCACAAATTATTTAGTAGTACTATTATGTTTTTGTTTTAAATAAAATGTTTTTAACTTAAATTGTATACTTGCTAATAATATTTGTGGACATGGTTTTATCTGTTTGATGTACGCAAATGAGGGAATATTAGTTTTTTTATCATGCTTTTTATTTTTTTATGCTTAAAAACGGAAATAAATGCTTCTCCACGCGATCACCTTTTTTCTTTCAACTTAAACATATGCTTGTATAATCAGTATGATAACCTAGACTAGAGTAAACAACAATTCAACACAATGTCAATGAAAGTAAATAAAAAGAAGAGGAAAGCAAAAAGGAGGAGAGTGGAAAAAAACTTGCAGTGTTGTGCAAACAGTCTCTCAGGGGGAGGGGCTGGATTTAAATTCCAAAAGGGTCTCAGAACTCGTTTCCTAGTCCCCCAGTCAGCTATGTGTTTGTGAGAAATCGGCCTTTTTGTCTTTCTGAAAAAAGACTAAATCTACATCGGTGGCCCAGTCTAAGTTAGCAATTCTTTGCACTTTCTATTCAAGTGAATGAGGGTGAATGAAGTGGCCAGGGACCCTTTATTTGATCAGCTCAATTGCATAAAGTGACGGAATTCTAATGTATTTGCTTAATATCCCGGAGAAGGCTGTTGCTCTCTATGCAGGATGCAAACAATGCACCTGTTTCTCGCATTCTGACCGCGACATATCCTTTATGAATGGACCCCCCATTAAATGTGAGAGTAAAAAGGAGGGTAAAATGTTGAAAAGGGGTTGAAAAGGAGTTAAATAAAAGTGAGAAAATCGCCACCAAAATATAATTTTTAAAAGGTAAAAACATCTAGAATTTACAGTTACATGGAAATGTTTTTTGTTCGTAGCTATTTAAAGGTTTAATTTAATCATGCTTAATTTAAACTGCCTAAATATATTTAGTATAACTTCAATTCGTTTTTAAAAAATAAAATAAAAAAAATCTGAAATTTGCTTAGAAGTAAATGCGTAACAAGCCGCCCGGCCGAAAGTCGCGCTTTTCCCCCAAATATTTTTCGATCAAATTAAAGTAAAATCTTTAAAATACGACGTGCCAAAGTCTTGTAAAGCTTAAAGTAAATAGCTGCTCTGATGAATGAGTCTGGTTGTATGCGCTGTGACTGTGGCGTAGTAACTTCATGCATCCTAATCAAGCGCTTCATTCATTTATTTCTCGGGGTCGGTTGTGGTTTTCCTGGAGGTGCTCGTGCTTTTTTGGATCGGTGGACAAGTGATTTTACCTCCCTAATCAACCTGATTTTTATATCGCTTAATACACTGAGACAACACAAACATGTACTGTATAGGCCTACTTTAAATAAAATGCTAATTTGAAAATATAGATTTTGTAAATATAACACTTCCAGACATTGTTTAACTATATCATACGTTCGTGAGAAAGAGCAGATATGCCATTATCATATTATTTATAATAATAATAATAATGTGAATAATACTTAACACTTAATAAAATTTAAATTGTAAATTTTGTGCCCGAAAGGGTCAAAATATACGAGCTGAATAAAAAAACACCACAATACATTTTACACAATTTTAATGAAAAAATAGTTTGATGACCAAGTTTATAATTTAATGCAGACGTTTTGCACACCTTTTAAAAGCACGCATGCTTGCAGCAAAACAACACAAAGTCTGGAAAAGGCATGCTTCATATCTGAACAAAAAGTACAAATGTACGGCATTTAATACAAATGGTCACCACGGCTTTAAATTAAATGCTCACAAAACATTTCCTGGAAAATATAATGTAAAACATCTAACTAAAAAGTGCATTTTACACAATTCAATATCACTTATTTGCAATTATTCACATATGTACTTCGCCATTAAAGCGACGACCCTATTTCTTACATCTACTTTCTTGTTCAGGTTTGACATTGTAGCAAATACTGTACGTGTGTGTGTGTGTGTATGGGGGGGGGGGGTGTTTTCGATCAAGTTGACATGTATATTTGGTATGCAGTATGAAATGAGTATAGTTGTCGATGTTAGTAGCATAACTACTAACAAAACATATATTAGCATTTCAAGCCGAACGTTGTCTGAATTAGATTACATATGCTGTAGACTGAGAGAATAAACATTTAATAGTATTCAGCAAAAATTTTGCAAATATGAATATTGTTTAATTTTGACGACTAAAATGATTTACGAAAGACAGCCTAAATTGTCTGTATCGAGTAGCACTTGTGCAATCCAAACATGAAGCAGAGTGCAGTGCTTGAAATATGTCAACAGTCAACTTATAAAATAAGCACATAAATTCTGTATATTTAAAATGTAGAAACTCTCCGATATTTTGGAAAAGAAAAACAATGACAATTTTACAATATTATATCCGCGTTAGATCCATGTGATCAACATTTAAACTGGAAACACATACACTTAAATAAACATCACTGCAACATAGATAGCTCTTGCCTTGATTGTGTAGCGAGAATGTTTCGGCATACGTTTTCAAGGACCATAATTAAATTTCAGCTTTGGAATAGGTGCTGACCACGAGGCCCAGTTCTCAGGTAACAACACCTGTTGTGTCAGTGCACAGCGACCGACTGGAGTGTCGAGGGACTCGTCAGAGTCTCGCTCGGGGTGGCGGGGCTGCTTTGGCTGGTGGCTGTCTGCGGGGACGTCGGACTCAGAGACTGTGGAGAGTTCGACAGGAACGCAGGAATGTGATGAGGCAAAGCCGACAGACCGAGCACCGACGCCGGAGTCGGTTTGATGGGGACGGGGATCGCCGGTAAGGTCTGTCCCCCGTGGCAGAGAGACTTGATGGGCACGCCGTATGCACTGTAATCACTACTGGCCATCGAGATGGGGGCCGCGCTGTCGATCACACTGGTGCTGTACATATGGGGCCAAGATGTGGTGAGCTGGTTATGCAGAGGATAGCCGGCGGACATGGACTGCATGGTAGAGAACGCCAGTCCCCCTGGTACTTTGTACTCTCGGGCGATGATGTTCTCGATGGCGAAGGGATGCTTGAACGTGGACGGCTGGGACACTCCCAAGTTGTAGCTGGACATCTGGGGGAGATGGGTGCCCGTTGCTGCCAGGGCGCTGAGCCTCAGCTTGGCGTGCTGCTGGAGATAGTGGGCTGCCTCCGAGGTCTTGCTGGGTGCCAAGTGATCGGATGTCATCATCACCTTGAAGCGTTTGCGGCGTCTTAGGAAACTTCCGTTCTCAAACATGTCGCCGCAGCTGGGATGGAGTGCCCAGAAGCTGCCTTTGCCGGGCTGGTCCGGGCGCCGGGGGATTTTAATGAAACAGTCGTTGAAGGACAGGTTGTGGCGCAGGGAGTTTTGCCAGCGCTGGGTGTTCTCTCGGTAGTACGGAAAGCGATCCATAATAAACTTGTAAATTTCGCTAAGGGGGAGCATCTTCTCCGGACAGCCCTGGATAGCCATGGCGGTGAGAGAAATGTAGGAGTACGGAGGTTTCTGGTCGCTGTAAGTGTTTCTTCCGGGTCTAGGCATCCTTACAAAATTGCGTTGCGCAAGAAATTAAGTAGAAAGTCTACCTGTGTGTCCGTAAGATATTTCACAAGTCTTCAAAGGAGCACAGAAAGAAATGCAAGCCAGCTACGATGCTTTTACCGTAGATGCAGCCCGTCCAAGTTTCAGTGGATTAAAGTTTGGCGTAATGCACGATCCGCAGTTTATGTGAAGGAACGCCAAGACACGTCGTATAAAAACAAGTTCACTTCTTGGAGGAGCTGTGATCTCGAGAAAGCAAAGCTTCCTTCTTCCCAGGCCAGCTTGAATGGACTAGGTCCTCTCTCTCTCCTTCTTTCCTGATAAGACGAGCTAAGTGGCTGCATCCATGTCCTTCCTCTAACCATCTGATAGTTTTATGTGGCGACATGGGCAGAAAAGACCCCTGTAGAGGCGCTTCATTAATGTGCCACTTCTTTGCTATCACATGACAATCGCCTTGGGAGGAGGGGGGCTGGGAGAAAGGCATAATCTGGTTTCATTTACACCTATTTACATGGACACCTTGGGCCAATAGAAATCATTTCCATTTGAAGACAGAGCAAAGGGGTGAAAAGGCTCGGCAACCGGAATTGAACTGCGATGGCACCCGGTAACAGTGTGTGAAGGTATGTGTGTGAACCTTTCTGTGTGCTTCGCAGGGTGCTTGGTCTACAATTCACACGTACAAATGGAGCTACTGAGCAATGGGATGTTTGACATGGAAATTGACTGGAACTTACTTGCAGTATGCATTGTATTGTCACAGATACTTTTTTGTTGTTTTCCTGTCATGACACAGCGCATATGACTTTGCACGCTTTTGTTGCGGCTCTTTAGAGCAAAAACGTCAATTGCATCCCAACGTAAACATGTGGACAGCAAATTAAAGCGTGTAACAACACATTTTTTGTCGATTTCCACAGGACTAACCTGAGCGCGTCGTTATCTAATGAGCCAAGGGAGCCATATGCCTGTTCGATGTCATTTATCCCAAGCATATGTTTATTAGCATCACGCAAATGATCTAGCTGTCAGTGCTAATGTTTTAGGAAGTAAATTACACAATCAGGGAATAGATTTATACAAAATAAAATCGTTAACACTTTGCATGTTATATCCCGTCACTGTATATATTTTTATAGTAATAGAAACGATTGATAATGTTTAGCCTAGTTACAAGCGGCTTTACCAAATAATTACACATTAATTAGGTGTAGTTCATTAGTATTACACGGTACTTGCTTATGCAAATACGCATTAACGCGAACCCTAATGTGTGAGCAAATTTTGGGAACGACTAATATTCGCCTAATTTAAAAATCTAGCCAAATCTGTTGAGAGACTCATTATTGCGGTTTTAAATGCGCAGGCACAGCCTTCAATATTAACAGCAATACTTGAGAAACCTCTTCACGGATAAAGAGAAAAAGATAGGACCGTGTGTACAAACACTGTATTAACGCTGTCAACATTTGTCAATATCGAATAATTTAGGAAAGTGCATTTTGCTTGATAAACGTACAATATTTTTTTATAAGGCTTGAAACTGTTATATAAGAACTGTTATAATAAGAATAATTAAACTGTGTTTTCTTCAAAAAAGAAGACAAATGACGTGACCCGAAGGGTGCATAAGAAAATGCGCAAACATTTAAACAAAACAAACAAAAAACCTTCTTGAAATGAAACTTCATGATGCCAGGCGGCCTTTTGTGCTCATGTAAAGCAAACTGAAAAGTACTTCAGATATGCAAATAAAGCCTTCAGAGTGGCGTTGTGAAAACTGTATAAAATATCCATAAGTCAATTATATGAATGTGAAAACCAAATGGAAGCCTATTTTGAGCAATGGCCATTCAAGCTTTTTTTTCAAGGCTCACCAAGGGCCACCTTTCCGCTTGGTGAGTTTGCAATGCGATGGACCACACACGCGCTCGCGGATTTGCTCATAATTTATGCAAATTTTCCACCATAAATCCACCAATGAGACCCCTGACTGCTCTGACGGATCACGAAGAGAATCGACCATACAAGCGATTAGAGGCAATATGCATTGTTTATTCTGATGCCTTTTTGGAAGATGTTGGAGGGAAAATCTGGACCTAAAACCGAGGGAAGCCTGAGAAGATAGAGAGAGAGAAAAAAAACTTTTACCAGGCAGCTAATATTTACAAAACAGGAGGAAAGTACCAAGCAAAGCCTTATAGTTTCCTTGGTTGCCACACAATCACCGTCTCACAAACACTTCTTCTGCAAGGAAGTCATGCAGTTCCACGCTGCGTCTTCAACACGGCCCTTTTTATGTAGCAATTTTTTCTCCTTGCACCATGAAGAACTTCTTTTAACTTGTCATTCCTCTGTTTGTGTATTGACAGAAAAGGGCCAAAGGATTGCGATTTTCCAGACTTTTTTCACATGAGTTTTCCTGAGTCCTTCTGAGGATATCTTTGGGAAGCAACGTCGATCACGCCGAGGTTTTGTGACAGAGCAAGTATTCTTCAATAAATCTGCCATTCTAGTGTGTGACAAAGTATTCGACACCTTCAGTGTGTGAGAGAAAGAGAGAGAGAGAGTGTGTGCGCGCGCGCAAGTACTACTCATAAAAAGTGTTTATTTCTCTGCCCAAATGTTTACCCAGACAAGAAACAATAGAAAAACAACTATGTGACTTTCGAGTGTTCAGTGGGAAAAGCACCCGAAAACAAGTCATAAAAATAAAAATATCTGCACACAGGAAAACTGATCACACTTCATTGTTTAGGTTTTCCGAATTTAATAAATAAAATGACCAGCACATCATATATGTGTATTGCTTTTAGATTGATTTGCACATGTATAGTATCATTACAAATCTTTAATTCCACGTTTTATATATTAGCTACTGTAAAAAATCGTTTCCGAATATTTTATTTATACTAAAAAACGCAATTTTATGCAAATAATCCCACATGCCCGCGCGCTCCTCAGCCGATCCAATACAGGCATGCAGGCAAATGTTTTCACAGTTAATCATGCGCACAATAGCACAGTATCAACCTGTGATGAGGGACCACCCAACTCATTGAACATTTTCCATTTTTTGCGGGAAGATTTTCCGGCAGCTGTCATGGAAATCAGCTTTGTCCTTAGCGGTTAACCAATGTGACGAAGACGATCCGTGCGTATTTATTCACTAAAGATTTGTTGCTTTTTTCTCTCCCCAGCTCTATAACGCTATGGATAGTGCATGCTCGAATGGCCAACTGAAAATGCCACCAAGATTCTTGAATGGCTTCTGCGTCCCTGCAGCAGTAGATCAACTGTATAATGTGCGAGTGAGTTTGGTCATTTGTACAAGCTGAACAAAGGTTGGTCTAAGCCAAATTGCATTGCACTTGTGAACCGGGGGCTCTGGTCTTAAGTATCTTTTACAGCTGGGGGGACCGAGAACAATTTTGTGTGCGTCTGAAAAAGGCAGATAAACAAAGCCACTTTTTGAAGCATCTAAAAGTAGAGTAGCGAGGCGTGACATTCCCAGGGCGATGGGACACAAAAGCTGAGGTCACGCGGATGAAAAAGAGAATCAAACAGCCACTTTCACACGTCTGCCCTCCGCCATACAATAGGAAACAAATGTTGTTAAAAGAGGATCGATGCCATTCATTGTGAGGCAGCGAATGATAGCAAAACAATATTGTCAAACTGAGTCAACTTTGGAATATGCTGCCACCCAGGAAAAAAAAGAGGGACAGATGAATATTCGATCTGCGTAACGCGTAAAGAACAGTCAATGACGGTACACTTTTTTTGGAATATACAACATTTAAACACCAAATCATCATATTAATTATAATATACAAAAATAAATGAATACCAAATAAAACTCAGAATATATTCTACCACAAATGCGGCTATAACATTTATTATATATGGGAATATTTAATTTCAAGCTATTAATTTTACTTAAACAGCTTATTATTTGTAGAAGCATCCTTGTAACTCTGTAAAGTGCATGTCAAACCTGCTGTCGAGCCGAACCCCGCTGAGCTCTCGGCAAATTCAATGTGTAGGCAATTTTATCGCATTATTAGTCTCGTGTTTCTGCAGGCAATGTAGATTTACCGAAGAACAAACGAATAAACAAACTGCAATTGCTGGCGGCGTAACTGAAACTGTTAATACAAACATGCAATCAAGTTTGTATCATTTACATTAACTTTTTTCAACTAGATCCACATTGTTAAAGCGGTCACAGTGTGTCATTTGAGTAAAGAAAATTCGATCATTAAAAAGCAATGCGTTGTTTGAAACCATTATATATTTATTATTTTCAGAAATAAAGGATATCATTAGATACTGGCTTTTACAATTGGAGAGGTAACCTGTCGGACAGCACACCTTTTCTTGAGTCATGGTCCCTTTCTGAGTCCGATCAGCGTTGTTTTAATGAAGTCTGCGCCGATCTCTATCCCCAGAGATGTTTTACTGCGCAATTAAGCGCGTGTTTGTGATGCGGAGAATGAATATTCAGGAGAATGTCAATTAATTAGCAGACAGAGGGCTCTCATTATGATGCTCAAAACCCTTTTAGTGGCGAGGAAACTATAGGGGAGGGGTAGTGCGCAAATCCAGTTAAACGCTATTATCTCACGCTGCCCTCATTTGCTTGATGGACTTTGTCTTAATTATAGGCTTATGGTTTGTTAGCGGTTTCGCACGGCATAATTTAAAGGAACCCGTGTCATTTTATGTTGACTGCAGAGAATCGGAGCTGATATGGACTTGCGGCCTAAATAAGACATTAAGATGTGATAAAAATACAATAAAGAAATGCGTATGCGTCACATTCGTGGAGAGCTCTGTTTTATAAACGACGCGAAGCCTACAGAAAATAAACGATATTTTCAATGGTAATATATGTGTAGTAACCATGCTTTATATGGCAGGATGATGGCACCTTTTGTACTAACATACTTTAACTACAAGTATGGTTAAACATGTAGTTAATTTACAATAAAAAGTTACTTTTCTCGTAAGTGCGTCGAACTGTAAAAATGTGTGTAATTTAGATTACATTATTTCTATTAATTCAAGCAATGTGTACCATTGTCAAATATCAAATTCAACATAATTCAAAGTATAAAATAAATCGGCTTCGAAAATGAAATAACTCTTGTGATACACCAATAATGATCAACACCGTCGTTATTATTCGCAATATTCCCAGAAAGGTTAGAGAGATAAATACAAAGGCTGTCCGCTAAACCGAATCCCATATCAGCATGCGTGTAAAATTAATTAGCTGCTTCTCAGTGACATCAAAAAGAAGTACCTGGGAGGACGACGCCTTTAGGGCATGCCGAACATATGCTGGGATTACAGTTAATGGACTCATTACATAAATTAAGCATTCATTATACAGCACATCAGGTGTGGAGAATGTCTCAATTGAGCGGAGCAAGGGACGTTGAGGGAATCAAAAGTGGTTTTACTAAAAGGCCGGTCAAGACTCATTTGTCTTCGCCAGATTTCTTCCCTTAAAAAAATAAGGTGGGAAAATAGCAACCAAACACAGACAAAGCAGCTTGAATCATAAACTGAATGCATGTACAAAAAAATAGAGGCAGTTGCTTTATTTGGCCATCAGGTGGGGCAGGCATACATAGTGGGCGAGAGTTGGGACTAGAAAGAACTGTATTTACAGATATAAACCATTCGACCATTATTCAATATAATAACATTTCTATTCATTTGTTTGTGTATTTATTTATCATATACACATTATCTAGTACATGGAATTTATTTTGTTGTTATTTGTCACATACAGTTTTATAGGCATCATGTACAACATGCAGTGAAATGTTAAAGACTTCAGATGCAAACATCTCTAATTGCCATTTGATGTTTATATTACAAATTATTTAACTTTAATGGCACCGGGACATATTCATTGCCGTTAAAGTAAATTCACAAAACATTGGAGCCTGATATTGTTTAAGAAATATCAAACTGCACTTTGAGGCTTTTGCATTTAAAGTCTTTGCTTTTTCTAGTAAACTCTATGGAGTTTAAGCCAGGACTAAGCCTTCGTTAAATTAGGATGTTTAAGTTGCCCTAGTAAAAAACATTGCTGGTGTGATCTTGAGACGAAACAATGGCACTGACATTTTTTAAAGGTATTTTAGGGGGAGTAATTTTAAGTTAAGACACTCCAGACATTTATTTTAGTCTGCGAATAGCCTTAAACCTAGTCTGGAAAACCGGGCATAAAACGAATAAATTAATAAACGGTATAAAGTCAAGCTAACATTTATATCACAGTTTATTTGCTATAGTTTGAAAAACGGTAATAAAACATGACAAGAACTCGGAGTTAAACTGGATCAGAACAAAATCCTCTTGATAATGTCAGATTAAATTGAGAAACTATGTAATGTATTGGGGCAAAAAAGCTGTTAGCTGTTAAATTTAATTACACCGTTTGATAATACCAATTAAAGGCAACCAATGACCAAGCAATGCTTCATTTTATGTCCAGTGTTTATGTTATTTTTGTTCAGTCTGTGGTGTTAAAAGGTTGCATTCGCAAATAAAGAAAAAACGCTTAAGCAAGGTCGGGTCAAAGTGTCTGAATTATAATGTTTGTGAATCTCACTGGTAGTTCACTATATGAAGAATTTTAGCCTATAACATCTCTTTTAAGTTTACTTAAAGGAGTCGTTCAGTTTAAAATAAGCCCCCATTTGCTTTATTAAAATTAACTATGGAAATTCAATGGGGGCTTATTTAAATGTGAACTACTGCTTTCATTTTGCAATCCACACTCACATAAATGAACTACAGTGTCCTGCAACCACTAGTAAAAAAATAATAAAAAATGATATCTGGTGCCTGAATCATTTTTGGTTCGACTGTATAAGCGAATAGGAAATATATATAAACAATACAATTTTTTTACAAAATGTGCATGGTTAACATCACAAGAAAGTGGAGATTTGGAGATCTACATCCAAAAAGTCAGATGGGCCGAACATTTTTTCGAATCCAATTTGCGATACATTAAAGCGAAATCTGATGAATCATTTGTTAGTCATGTGTAAAGTTTTCCCCAGTAAGTCGCAGTTCAAGTATTACTAGTGAATACACTGCATGACTAACATTTGCATACTCAGAGAGAGCTTTACAGCAGAAGGCGTTTCAGCACCACGGAGAGCTCCGGCGCACAGCACAGTGCCCACCCTCTGCTCTAAATACTCTTATGATTTCATATTGCCTTGATAGACACAAACAGATGCCATGCATCCCATCATTATTGCGGTATATGCAGGAATGTGTCTGATTATGTGTTTCTAAGTGAGGGAGAGAAAGAAACGGCGCTAACAGAGGGATTATGTAAAACCCTCCACCCGCATCTGACAGACAGCTGGCACGTTTGTTAGACACAACCAGACACACAGCTGGTTACCGCTGCTAAAATTAACGACACCTTCTGTTTATCTCCCCGCGTGTGCGAGCGATTGGTACCGTGCGTGTGGAGGGTCTCATCTCTCCCCAGTTCATTGGGTCCATATGGAGAATACCAGCAGGAGTGATGAGCGCTCTACCTGAGGCCCATGCTTGTGCTATTGACTATGACCAAGAATGTGTGGGTTAGAAACCTCTACATAATAATTTATTACAGACGCAGGGCCATCATGTGCCAGTTTGAGGTTCACTCAAGTCAAGCCACGTCTGCTCAGATTGTTAAATAATAGCGGACAACTGCAAAAACATTCTGGGTTAAAACTACACTGGTTTATAACACACGGATACAAGTATAATTTATCTATAAACCGTAACAAAAAAATCACAATCTAACTGGTGAAAGACTAATCCAATAATGAAATGAACAAGGATCACAAGTATTTTGTGATGAATAAATCTTCACAATGCGAATCGAAGCCTATGAAGGGTGTGTGTGATGTTGACTTAGAAACTTATGAGAAGACCACTGTAATTTCACACACAATCTATAAACATGACATGAATCAATATGTCTGGTCAAATAAAATGAACTGTTACACTAAGGGTCTAAGGCCTAAGGGTCCCCGGAGTGCACTTAACCTTTGACCCCCATAGACTTTAAGTCGCTTATAGTCAACTCCAACACATTGTATCACATGAAACACGATGAAGTCATGTCAGTCAGCCTTCATTACACTTTAAACACCTACCAAAGCATCACCAAAGAGTCATTTCTTATATCTTTCTATAAAATCTCTTAGAAACTGAGCTGTAGTAGTCAAAGGACAATAAAAATTAAAACCAGCTTGAAATATTCCCATTTCCAGTTAGTTTATTTCCCCATTCATTTCAACACTTAATAAAAAGAAAACACGTCAAAGACAAAGTGGTAAATATCTGTCAATCTGATTTGAAACTAACAAATTCAACATAAAATCTATGAAAATGCAGCTTAAAGGGCAAGTTCACCCAAAAATGAAAATCGTCCAATCATTTTCTCACCCTCATGTCATTTCAAACATGTATGACTTTAGATATTTTGAAGAATGTTGGTAACAAAACAACACGGAACCCTGTTGAGTTCCATTGTATGAACACAAAACCACTGAGACGTTTCTCAAACGTTGAGCTTGTGTTCCACAAAAGAAAGTGTAACAGACATGTTTTGAATAAGATAACTAGTGACCACACAAATAGCCATTTATATAATATAACATTGTGTGCTGAAGTTTCACATTTTTTAATTAAAGGGTCCTTTGAATTTGAACGTATTTGACTATGCTATAAATGTTTCATCGTTTATCAAGTGGTAAAAATGGCAGTGAATGTGATTCTAATGTTATCAATATAATTTCTTTGTATCCTTATCAATATCATTGTAGTTTATACACCATTATTCCCTTAAATTATAAACGATTTTTACAACATGGTTAAATATTCATAAATAAAGTCATCGACCTTGGTGTGAACGCACCTTTACCCTGCAAAGAAAAGATTCCCAATGTTTTCCAAGTATAACACACTATTCAGAAATCAATGTACCCATGAATCACCAAAAAAACACAATTTACAAGTTAAGGTTAACGACATATGCCAGTGACCTTCCCTCATCTGTTAACCATTCAACCTCACACACCTCCTCAATATCACTTACTATCTTACAGGGCACTCTGGTAAACAGCATGCCGTCATCGCATGAGCTCTCCTTTTAATATGATCAGGAGATGCTGGGCGGCTCGGTGCGGCCCACGTTCATAGAGACCTTGATAATGAGCGAGAAGCACTTAGCCAACTGGGACCAGGCGAAGGGGCATTGCGTCTATCTTTCATCTAACGCGTCTGGGGACGCCTCGGTCTCCCAGGACGCCACTAATACCACTAAAGATCACAGCCGCATGCCACACACCCCAGCCAAAATTAGTGTTTACCACGCTGATAAACAACAACACCTTTTTTTAATGTCAGGACAATGTGGAATCTAACCTAAGGGCAGGTAATGGAATAATGAGGAGTGGATCCATATTTTTGCGGCCCTAGACTTTCTTTGTCCTGAAGTTAGGAATAAAGTGTTTCACAAGAAAGGAACACGGGGCCGGTCATCCAGGAGACCTTGGCTGTGGCACAATAACGCGATTGTAGGCTCCTTCCCTGATGGACATGACATCTCGGCTATCAGGCGTCGTAAAAATTCAAATGGCGCAGACGCATATTTTTCCCTTTCATTAGCATTGTGTTAATGAGGTTAGCCACTTAACACACAATAGGCTTTATATTTAAGTCGTGGTGCGCTCCCGCTCGCTAACTCATGCTAGACCACCCTCTGTTGTCCCTGCCCACCCCGCGTCTTTGTTTATGGCCGAGTATCATTTTAGGCAGTTAGGGCCTGTCACAGACATCCAAATACTTTAATTGGGCCTGATTTACACCGGCCTGAATTAACAGCATCTCCATTGTCGAGCACAAACAAGGGCCCCCCAGTAAATCATGGTGCTGTTAATAGGGCCAGGCAAACAGTCAACTGAGCATGGCAGAGCTTTCCTGAGCTCCTCGGGTGTTGACCGGCCCCGGTTGCCTCCCGCTGCAAAGTAATATGCATGACACATTTCCAGGCACTAATTCATTTGTTTAATAATACAACGTGATAACCTGTGCCGAAAACAGTGTGCGCATGGAGGAAGCCGGAATGGGACTATTAATCCATAGCTAATCAAAGGGCAAGAGAAACCATGGAATTTGCCGTACTGGAATATTTGGCTTGCTGCTAAAGAATGCTAATGGAAAATGCGTATTATGCCGATGAAGACCTGTGGGTACTTTTGTGTAACGGTGAGCCGCAGACCCGTGACTGGCCAAAGAAAAGTTCTGTAATGCATATATAATGTCTGGAGGTGCCATCTCGTCGTTTCTTAAAGAAAACTGTTGATCGAGAGCTCTCCATCGATAAGTGAGGCTGAAAAGTGTTTAATTAAGAACAGCGGGATTATCGGTAATCGGAACCGTAGGGTGACGGTGATGGCTCCCACATTTTCATAAAAAAAAAAAATTGTACCCCAGTTCTGTTACAGTTTTTCGTAAATAAAACCAAACAGTTATTGAGCAAGTTCATAAAAAGCTTACAATTAAAATAATCATCGATAATTTAGTTTAGTTAGCAATTTAGTTTTATATAGATATGACAAATTGCAGATTTAAATAAACTTCATTAACATTTACAAAGGAGTACTAAACATCCAAATAAATGTATAAAAGAGATGTCCAATGTAGCTCCATGTGTTAAAATAGCCTGAGAGGACTATGATTAAGACTTCAGCCAGACCACTAAGCTCATGTGTGATAAATAATACAAGAGATGCTTTATTCTATGTGTCCAGGGAGAGTAGACCTGCATTAAAACCTCCAAAGGGAACAATAGAAAAGAGTCCGTCCCAGGACAATTAATACAGCCGTACTTCTGTATAAGCAACTGTTTTGCCAGACAGTTGACATGACCGATATTATTACACCGAAACAAAAGTATCTGTGATAAAATAACTGGTGAGACTTTACAATAAGGTTGTATTTGTTAACACTAATAAATGCATTTAAGGTCCAGTTTATGAAATTTAGCAGCATCTATCGGTCAGATTTGCGTTTTGCGACCAAGGGCTCCCTCCATCACTCCCTTTTGAAGCACTATGATGGCTGACAAAGGACTAAGATATAATCACGTTTTTTGCTTCGTTGCCGAACGAGGTAACGCATTTACGAAACCCGTTCCGTAGAGCAGTTTGTCCATTTAAGGCTACTGTAGAAACAACATTGTGAATTCCATGCAAGGGGACCCGCGGTTTGGATAGAAATAGCGTATTGTAAGGTAATAAAAGCATAATGCTTCATTATGTCAGGTCTTTATACACCTCTGAACACAGTTATGTATATTATATTGCATTTCTGTCATATTGTATATTGTTTCTTTGACTAACATGATCCAAGCACCATAGTTTTTCAGCATTTATTATCTTTTGAAAATGTTAGTCAATGTCAATACAATTATTAATGTTAGTCTATTGTGCATAAACGTTAAAAGATGTTAAAAGTATTTCAAAATGTGTGAGTAACACATTACAGAAGTTTACAAAGTAAGATTGATAAATGTGGTTGAAGTATTTTTCATCGTAACTTCATGTCAACTAACGCATTTACTATGGTTACAAATACAACCTTATTTTTGAGAATTATGGCTTGCAGAAAAATCTCAAAGCTGTAGGAAATTTGAATATGAAAGTATAGACATTCCAGATAAACACTTACCCATTAAATATCAATAACATAAATTTGCAAAAAACACAGTTTTTCTTAGATAGTTGAATCTATATTATTTTTTAGTAATTTTCCCATTTTTAGGCATTTACCACCACATTACTCATTTTATGAACCAGAACTGTTTTCGTGTTTTTAGTGAACGGTGCTTTTATTCTATTGAGAGGCTATTAAATGCCTTGTGTCGCAACTCTGGTAATAAAAGCAACATTAAAAAGACTCTGATGCAAAACAACTACATCGGATAGACAGTTCTAAAGGTCAAACCTCCTCTATTTACGGTTTATGTGCAATACAATCACAGATTATGGTTCAATGGATTTACTCTCTTTTAAATATAATCATGACGTATGGTCGCTTCGTCTAATTACATTCCATGTAATGACATTCTCAGGAGGGGATGTCTGGTAAGCCAATGGTAAAGCGGTGAGGAACAAATCAGCCTCCTTCAAAGATTAGGAATTAATGGCACAAGCAGAATTCGCCAGGTTAAATCCTATAAGAAACACTGTACACATGAAACGCATCACAAAAGAGGATTATCGTTATGAAAGAACATGAAAATCAGCCGACAGTGCATCCAACTCACCTGATCTGCAATTTTGTTCATATTATAGTTTGGAGAAATCAATTCAACCTGAATAAAATGTTTTCCAATAACTGCAGAGGGAAAAACTTCTCACACTTTAACATCAACGTTAAGCCTTAAAAATTGCTATACAGCATTCTAAAGATAAACCTTGAAAATAGACCTCAATCCTTTACACGACACAAACAATTTAGTCTAAAAATCTGCAGTTCATTTACCATCAGAAAAGATTTCCCGTCATGCAGTCACCCCATCTTTAAGACCTCAAGGTAACCCACCATTGCGATCCAGTTTCAATTGCTTTCTAATCATGTTCTAATTTTGAACGTGGCCTTGTTATGCAAAAGAAATGTTGAAACTAATCACATCCTCTCTGTCAGAGCGGGCAAAGACGGGCATCTGGGGAGCGTGCCGTACTGGGGTTATAACGGAAAAACCACGGCGAGCGTATCTGAGAAATGTCAAGTACCACTGGATGGTAGGAATCTGTTATTTCATGTGTATGACTTTTGCACCTTTGTAGCTTTAAGGGCCTAACTCATATAGTTAGGGAAATGTCCAATTCCCTTATCTGGGCAAAAACCATTACAATCCCAAATAATTGACTTTCAATCCTTAGCAACAGAGAAAGAAACAGAACAAAGAGATTTGTGGCATTGGACTTACAAAAGAAATGTAACTATATGACGGTTATTGGGGTCAGATCAAAGATGATTGGTGGTCAGGTTTTGAAAGATGTGTAACGTTGTCCCTGACTTTTAGACTTTTATTGATGCACACAGCCTCTGTGAATCCAGCACTGGTTACAAGGATTGGCTTTAAGTTGAATGTTTCAGACCTGTTAAATCACCTAAAGCCTATTTTACTGCATAACATAAGTTATGACTCTGGCTGAACTTTGACCCCAGTTAATGGACTCAATAGATATCCACTTAAATGTATGAAATAGTGTGATTTAATAGAGAGAAGACTGCACATGTCATGACACCATTAAGGGGCAGGGTCTTTAAGAAAATATGAAATACTTATGAAGTGAATGATAATATTAAATAGTAGGTCACATAAATGAATCACAATTTGGCAACTTACTTGTTATCTTACTCAATAGAAACACTTTCATTGTAAATAATATCGATTACCATGATGCTACGGATATAAGCACTAATGTGCAGCTTACATACACATATGACACGCATACTTGGAGCTCTGAATATTACAGTCAGATCAAAAATCCAAAGACAATTATTCATACAGTGTTGATCATTTATCTTTTGATGGTCTTTAAAAGACTCTCACTAATACTGTGTATTCTATACAAATATTTCCCTAGTTTCTATATGCATTAAAATTTCTATTTTCAAACAATGTGGGGATTTCAAACAATTATTCGTGACTAATCAGATTAGTATTCAAAATAAACGTTTTTGTTTACATAACATATGTGTATGTACGGTGTATAATAATTATGTAAAATACATAGACACATGTATAAATTTAGGAAATACACATTTTATCTGATCAATAATTGTGTTTATTTATTTAGTATATAAACATATTCAATATATAAATATATCATTCTATTAAATGGATACGCACACACATATACAGTATACACATAAATATGCAAAAAACTTTTATTCCCCATATGATTAGTCGCAAATAATCGTTTGACAGCCCTAAAACAAAATAAACTTGACTAAATATGTGCTTTCAATGCTATATAGCAGGGGTGTCCAAAGTCAGTCCTAGAGGGCCTGTGTCCTTCAAAGTTTAGCTTCAACCCTAATCATACACGCCTGAACAGCTAATCAAGTTCTCACAAAGCAGACTAGAAACTTCCAAACAGGTGTGTTGAGCCAAGTTGGAGCTAAACTCTGCAGGACTGTGGCCCTCCAGGACCGACATTGGACACCTCTGCTATATAGGGTTGGGCGATGTCTACAAAATTGTTATTGGACGATGTCTACAGTGAAACATACCAATGGACGATGACATCGTTGTCGTCTTTAAACAAGCTGCAGCGTTACAAAGTCAGGGTGTGTCATCACTACAGTGCGAGCTTCACAGTTATAAACTCAAGCGTGTCTTCTTTATACAACACAAGCTGCTCAGACACAGTTATAAAGTGACACTCTGCACAAGCTGAGCGTCTCCTTAATACAGAGCAAGCTCAGGCGCATCAGATCTGCACAGTGCAAGTTTATATGCCCGTATAACCTTTTTCATATTTGTTTACAACGCGAGTCATGTGACACAAGCTTAACATTTGTTGGAATCACAATGCAAGCTCAACATCATGATGTCTGTCAGCCATCAGCGATGTTCAATGGCATTGTCTCTCGGCTCATCATACGTTATAAAATAAAGGATTAAATATGACACTAAACTAAAGAAATAGTTGCCTTGCTTGTTACCATTTTTGCAACATCCACTTTAAACATTAAAACAAAAAAGCTAATACTAATTCTATTTTCGAATTAGGACGTAGGATGAATAGTATGCGAATTGGGACGCAGTTTCTGTTTACTCTTTCTCAGTGAACCTGGACCTAGAAATGCACGTTTCTTTGTCAGCAGATGTCCATCGAGTGACACAAAATGCCTCAAAAGACTGCAGAGAGATGCATGTGTATTTGTCAGCAAAAGACTTAAATTACCAAAACTACTTAATCTGATTAAATTTAAATTGACAGCCTTACCTCAGCATCACTGATTTTAGCCATTTAGCCAAGTAAGAAAGTTAAAATAAATATACGCAATAAAGCAATTTGGTGCCTGAACTTGATCGTAGTCTTTTTTTTTATTCTGTTTTAACTGAATAGTATTTGTACAAAAGGGTACACCAGAGTTCAAAAAGGTACTGCTCATACAGTACATGGACAGAATTAACAAAGCAAGGCCGCTAAATATGCTAACATCAGTAGCAGCAGGTATTCACTTCTCTCTCTTGTGGTCAATAGTTATGCGTATGCAGTCGGGGGGGCAAAGTGGATTTCAGCAGATATCAGTCATGCTCTTTGTAGCAATTAGCCTAGCGTTATAACAGCGTCCAAATATCTGCTGAGACAGGCGCTAAAACTCCGGCTGACACAGACCAGCTGATTAGCCAAGCTTAATTAGCCACGCTGCCTTTTAAATGGGCAAATCTGAGTCTGCCTTTAAACCTCAATTGGGACCAACGACTGCGAAGATGTGAGGACCATTTTAGCACTTTAATGATGTTAAAATGGAGCGCTTCATACCACAGAGAGAGATCAAGAGCGGCCGCATGTTGCGGATAATAACCAATTCGAAAAGGTCAAAAACAACATAGGCCTACTGTTAAATAAGCCGTTTGCGAATTTCGGTTAAATAGATGCCGAGTGAATTCAGGAGGCTGAAAGGCTAATGCTATATGTTTAAAAGATAACGCGAAGGTTTATACTTTTCAAGTTCACATTTTGATGGATTTTCTGGCTAACAAAACGAAATAACGCTAATCTGCTCATCGCCGAAATGTGACATCGATGCCAAGCTCGATATTATTTCTACAGCAACATTCTTCCCACTGGTTTGTTTATGTACTTCGACCCCAGTAATGAATCTCAACAGGAGCTAAACCAACTCAGGTATAGCTTGGTAAAGCGGGCCAACAGAAGGCGTTTCGTCCGATATGTCAACATGATTAATCGTGCACTAAAAAGGATCTGGGACCTCCGAGTGGATGCGGCGACCAAGATGACGATTTACATCTTGGCGTAAGCGGCTACAAGACAAGCAGTTAACTGAGCCGGTCCACGCAACAGTATGAATTTTTAATTAATAATTAGTCATGTAATTCCTCCTCAGGAATTATTATCCCTAGAACTGGTTTGTGAATTTAATTATTAGAAGCCTTTTTGTTTCTGTGTCCCCCTCATTACTGTCAGGATTGATGTAACACAAACTTCATTAAAAATTAAAGCGGGAGTCTTAATTACAAGGCTAGCCTGACTGAAGTTAGAATTAGCCAACTCAGTGATGTGCAAATGAGAGCATTATTTAAGAAACATGCTAGAAGTAGTTATGCTAATTTGCAAGGTTCACAGTCACAGACCTTTTCACTAGCGGTTGCATATTCATTAAATACACTATGCAAATTTAATGTAGCAGTCGTAGTAATGCCTTGTTAATTTATTCAGATTTATCGAGTACGACTTGTAAAAAGTAGCAATTTAATTACTCGATCTCCTTGGGAAGGAAGCGGGATGTGGCGGAGGTTTTTAAACTGTGTAAATCAGGATTACTGTGCTTTGATAGAAAAGGGGTGGGCGAACTAAAGGACACTGTTTTTAATAACTGGGCTTGAGAGACATATTTGATTTACTTAAGCCGCACGCAAAGAGAAAATCACTTAAGTCATCCTAATGGAGGGCAGAAACGGCCAGAGATGTTGTGCTTGTTTGACCGAAATCGAATAGATGCTGAGTCCACAGCAGTTGGCTGGAATGGGACCACTGAGACCAGTTAAATATAAATGGAGATCTTGGAGAGCGTGTTAGGACCCCCAGGCTGTATTTATGTATTTCCTTGCTTTAAACAGAGGACCAGACCAACGTCTGTAACATAAGAGACCAACCCTTATTTAGTTGTCATCGCATTTTAGTTTCAAATCTAGGTATTTATATATTGATTCTATAAAAATGAAAAAGAAATAGAGTTGGAGCTGTCTTTTACTGGTTGGCACCAACTCTAAAACAATTCACTCAAAGTTAACATTTCACACATTTTTGAAATATGGTAAAAAATGTCAAATAGAAATAGACTGGAGCACTTACAATAAGGGTGTAAAATAGCATCAAAAACACGTTTATTTCCTTCTCAAATTTACAATATGTATTTGGCATCCCAGCTGCCGGAATATTGACGTTTTTCACAGGATTTTTTACATTGCATGATATATTGAGCTGTGGTGCTCATTTAGACATCCAAGTTTGAGTCTGCCTCCTCATTTTATGTTTTTTTATGTTACTATTTTACCTGATTTAACCTAAGAGACATTGATTTTTGGCTAAGTCGGTCTGGTTCATTCATTTACATTTACATTTAGTCATTTAGCAGACGCTTTTATCCAAAGCGACTTACAAGTGGGGTAGGTAATGGAAGCAATTGGGACAGCACAAGTACAACAAAAGCATAAGTGCAATCAAAAAGAAGAGTGGTCTCATATAGCCTAACACAGTATACAGAATAATTCATTCATCCTTTTTTTTATGGGTAGAGAAGAAAAGAGTAGAGAAGAAAATAAAGTCAGAACAGATCAGTAAGATGTTGACGGAAGAGATGTGTTTTCAGGTGTTTCTTAAAGATGGCTACAGAATCTGCAGATCTTGTAGCAGCAGGCAGATCATTCCACATAGGCGGACCGGTTTCGGAGAAGGTGCGCGAAGGTGCGCATTTATTAATTTAAATAATTTAATTATTCTTAGTTAATAACTAAGGCACTACAAATATGGATTATGAATCTAAAAGAATCCACAGCTGCAGTACACATGTCTTTTCTTCTGTAAACTAAACCAAAACACATACGTATAGTTACCAAAACTGTGTATCAAGCATCTACCACCAAGTTTGCAAACTCAGGTACATATTTCTTTTTCCCTTGACATTTCCCATTGATTTTCATTTCTGAACAAACATCCCTTGGGAGACAAAAAATAATAATCTAAGTTAGTGAGTCTTACCGCCCATGGCGGCTGGCTTCCGAACTTGTTTTTCAGCTTTGAGGCTTCATAGAGAGAGCTACAAAAAAAAGCATCCAAAACAAAACTTTCATCTCCCTTCCATTCAAACAAAAGAATCAGACCTTTGACCGCCGTCTTGTTATTGCGTACATCTACACTACACACCAGACACCGCTCTGTTTTTACATTTGCTCCCAGATCTGAATGTGTTGAACTTGTTCTCTTAGATCTCGGCAACATGGCCAGTTGTTAATGACTGGATGCCAGTCTCGAGGGAAGGCTCTGGTCCGCAGGCGGTCATACTGGAAAACATCCTAAGGACCGTGGGCCAGAGAAGCTCAAAGAGACAGCTAACACGGCCTGGAGTGGATCTACAGAGCCAGGGACTCGACGCTGGTCATGTCTGAGAGATCTGCACTCACCCCAGGATCTAATTACTTACTCCTATCTCCCCGATCATCTCCTGCTTCCTCCAAGAGAAACCCCATGGGTCTCTTCAGCCCGGCCCCTCACATCAGACACTGACACATGGAACATCCCACCCGCTGTCCATGACAACAGCTGTAATCCATAAGAAAAGAATGATATAGATTTGCCGATTCGACAACAAGCATCAGTGTTTTTTCTATTTAAGTTAAAAGTAAAATAAGTTAAAATAATATCAGAGATTCAGAGGTATTTAAGTTTTAATTGTATACCTCTACAAGGATTTAAATCCATGTTTACACAAAACAAATGTCACAAATTCAGTTTGCATGAAAGTGTAAATAACATGGCAAGTAAAATATCAGCACCCAAGCATGTGTAAGATGCACACTTATTTTATACCATATACCATATACCACAAAACCATTTTGTGTAGTTTTTTGCAATGATATATTAATTGCAAAATATAATATTCATATAATTGTATTATATTATCTGAGAAAACATTTTTTATCTTTTTTTATTTAATTTTGTATGTATTTAATGTGTTTGTTTATCTCTTTGCACAGATCTTTTATATGATTTTATAAGTTTTTAAAGTGCTTTACACTAGATAATATTATAGATTGATTGATTGATTTAAAGATAATACAGATGTCTAACTTCTATTGTGATGACATTTAAGCTTATTTTTTAAATAAATGTGGTAATTCAGATTTATAATCTTAAAAGACTGGACATTTGTCTTCTAGCAAACAAAAAACATGTTAAAATATATAATTTATTTGTCAATTAAATTATGTAAAAATAAACAACATGTTCTAAATAACTTGATCAAATGAATGAATAAATAAATAAAAACAAATAAAGATGTGCATGATTTACACCCCAAGCCATTTTCTTAATAAACTAATGCAAATCTTTAATCACAAATAAATGTCGATTTTTTATTTTTTTTATTAAGAGTTGCACATATATATATAGTTTTATTTTCTTACAACACGGCCGCATATGAATATGCATGTTATTTTATCAGATAAATTATCTCTTGTGGTCCTCAGAGGCTACAGCACAATAAATAATTCAGATCCTCCCACATACCGTAAATCTTCTCTGCTTACCCACTTTTACTGTATTTGTTTAATGTACTATCTAATAAAATTAAACTACAGATTTCCTAATGTCTTGGCATTGACGTTTTCTGGACAAGACAAACTGCCATGACATGATAGACAGCTTTAGTCAACTTGAACTGCAGAGCACAAGTGGCTCTTCATCTTGATTAATTCATCACAGGGAATTTGTCGAGCTGTGTGTGAGAGAGAGAGAGACAGACTTCAATAGATAGATTTATAACAGATGGACAGTTGAGGGTTTTAAAACACTGCTCTCTGCCCAGTGCCGCCGGCATCTTCCTCTAATAATATGTCCTGCAGGTCTTGACTGTCTCTTTCTTTTAAGGTATTAGGTCAGGAATGCTGGTGGCTTAAATCGGTTAACTGTTGTTTTCTGTGGTCAGAGTCAAGGCGTTTTGAAAACAGATACTCTTAAAGTACTCTTAATGTAGAAGATATTAAAAATGTTTTGAAATTACAAAGTACAATATTTTAATTTCTTAGAATTAGCTGACCAGGGACATTGGGGCAAGTTGTCACAAAGGGGAATTTGTTAAAGGGATACTTCGCCCAAAAATTCTGTCATCATTTACTCACCCTCCAGTTGTTTCAAATAAGTATAGAATAAAATTCTGATATTTTGAAGAATGTAGCACAGCAAACCGTTCTGGGGCACTTTGGACTACCATTCTTTCCTACTATGGGAGTCAATGGGGGGCAAATCTGTCTGGTTATAAGCATTCTTTTAAAATATCTTTCTCTGTGTTCATCAGAACAAAGAAATTTATATAGATTTGGAAAAACTCGAAAGGAAGTGAATGAAGACAGAGTTTAAATTTTGGGTGAAGTCTTACTATAATTTAAATGAGTACTTTATTGAAATATTTGTTTAATATAATGTTGCTTCAAATGCCACCATTCAACTACAGTTATTATCTAGAAACTACCGCATATATTCATAAGGCCACTGTGCATCAGGGAGAACGATGGCCCAAGCCCGTGATGACTGAGCCTCACTATGGTTCTGTATGTTGTACTCATTGGAGGAAGAAAGTAGGGGGCCTGCACATGAAAACACACCGGCCATTGTGAATTTAAACAGTGAGCGGTACTTGCTGGTTGGTGGCCTGAAGGTATGAGAGCTTAAAAGACCAGGGGTCTCATCACTGTACCCCCACCTTCTGCTCACTGCCTGCATGGCTGTAATTACCCCAGTCCCATGAATAATGGCGGGTCTGGCGCCTTGCGCTGCTTTGATAGAGATGGGATTAGTTTAATCAAGTCCATGGGTTGGGCAAGCCTCTGAATCTCATCACCATGCCCCTTCACTCACCCGTCTCGACAGCATCAACCCATCTGCCTTCCCGGGCAATGACTATTCACCGGCTTATTAGCATTGCACGCTAGTCATGCTAAAACAAGGGTCTAACTTGCTAGTGTTAAGTTAGCTTGACTTATAATAATTGTTTGCAGTAAAAACTACACAGTTTAAGTCTCACCGATGGCCTTGACCTTTAAAACGGCAAGGGTTTTTGGATCAGGGTAATGTGTGGGAAAGATGTGATATTTGGCACGCTGAATCAGATAATGCCAGATACAATAACTCACCCACCCACACGCGTGCGTGTACAAAAGGAGTGTAAATTTCCATATGCTGAAATTAGCATCACATTGGACGGATCAAAGCGGGTATCAAAGCGCAAGTGTTGCTTCTCTATTGCGCTATGATACTGCAGACAGGGCGAAACGTTCCCTCAGGGTCCGCCAGTTAAACTAGGGGATTAGAGGGGGCCCATTAAAGATTAAAGAGGTGGGTTTTACTTTATTATCTCAAACCAACAACTGTCAGTGTCATGGATATTCCCATCCCTCATTCGGCACAACAGATTGTCAATAATTTGAGCAGAAATGTATTTTACATGGAGATTAGTAATGTGTGTGTGGTATTTTTAATTGTGTGAGTGTTATTGTTTGCGTTTGTTTCTACGTTTGTATTCCTTAGAGACCCCGTAGCAAAAAAAGAATGAAAGATGTGTTTATGGTTATTTGAATTGTACGATACATTTACAAGTGCATTTAACTAGATGACACTGTTTGTAATGACTTTGTTTAGGGATAAACTACAAACCGAAGTAAGCATAGAATTAGCTGAGAAGCAGTATTAGTAGTGCAGCAGAAGAATTTCACATTCATCCGTGTCAGTATGAGACAGTGTGAGACAAAATAGTGGATTCTAATTTGTGCAACATAGTTTTGATGTACTAAAAAATGTAAACCAATTTATTAAAAAAATCTGTAGCATTTTTTTCTTCAAGTCTCTGAAGTGCCGTATATACATATATTCCCAGAAGACAAAATGATGACGTAAAGTTAGTTTTTGATTGCCATTTGGTTCTTTTTTTAACTAGGTTAAAGTTCCTATTAGGTTTTATTTTTTAAACCATAAAATGGCATTCCTAAAAAATTGCAATGATGTCATTTTTAGGCTTTTATTTTTCAACCATAAAACGTTCGAACGTTAGTCTTGGTTCCTAGAGTGTAACCTTGCCAAAACAAACCTTAAAAAAGAATGTTATGGGAACCAAGATAGCGAACTTGTTTCTTTATTATAATAAACACAAGTTTAGCTTGTTCCGACAAAATATACAGTTGTATTACAACTATTGCGTCTTAATCGACAGACATAGAGGCAGACAAAACAGCTTGAGGGATAGAACACCCCCAAAATAAGAAGTTCTGTCATTATTTATTCACCCTCTTGTTGTTCAAAATACAAAACATATTAAGTAAAATGTCTTGGTGTTTTTGCCTCCATACAAAGGAAGTCAATGGGTGCCAATGTTGTTTGGTTATCAGCGTTTCTCAAAATATCTTCTTTTGTGTTCTGCAGAAGAAAGTCATACAGGTTTGGAATGACATAAGGTTGAGTAAAATTTGGGTGAACCATCCCTGTAACTTGTATTTAACACTGTAGATTAACTGGTAGAACATGAAAAAACTAATGCCAAGGTCATGGGTTCAGAAATAAAAGGGAATGATACTATTACCAGAACAGTTAACAGAACTTAAAATGGTCTACAAATGCTATTTTGGGGATTTAGCATGTTATAAAGGTAATTAACCAAAGAACAACCATTCATTATTATGACCTTGCTATACCGATGGCTTTACACACACTGTAAAGTCAACTTCAACGCATCCCAAATGTGTAACTAGGGTAGTATGTTTAAAATCATTTAAGCACCTCTCATTAGATAGATCAACATTAGATTACTCACGCTAATGTGTTTACCCCCTGAGGCTTGCCGCTTTTTCTTTACAGACAACAAATCATTTTTTGTCAAAACTGAGTAGCACAGCATGAGGTGGGAGAAAGGCCGTGCGTGCATACATCGTGTGAATGTGTGTGTGTGTGTGTGTTGGACGGCAGCATGGAGGAACTTTGCAAACAAAGCCCAGAGTGAGAGCGATTCCACATTTTGACTTTCACACAGTCTCTGTCAACACCAGAGGCTCTGAGCTCAGAGATACCGCACCATTACGGCCGTATTTGGGAGCCATTCATCAAATCAGACATGAGATTAATTAAGCCGACATTGTGAATTACCCTCGGTCTCTTGTCATGAAGGTGTATCTTCAGCCCCGGGTGGGGCGTGAAGGATATAAGGGGTCTCTGAAGGAAAGGGGGTGGTGGGGTATAGAAGAAAATCTACCTTACAGATGTAGACACAAGGATGTAAAATAAAGTTAACAGCGCAGCGTGGAACACACTGTTTATATGTTCAAGCGACCTTTTAGTTGACTGATCCAGAGCACCGATCGCAGTTAATGAAGGCTGGATGAATTTCACAGAGACAGTCAGAAATATATGAATCTCATAATTAAAAGAGATTATGCACAATAAATAAGCGTTTTTTTTCTCATAAAAATGTTCTACTTATTTGACAATTTTTGTGACAATTAAGCAAAACAAATAAACAAAATATTTATACATCGTATGTTGTACTGCCCATCTTCTGTTATTTATTTATCTTTACTTAATAGATATGTTCTATGATTCAATGAGAATGACAAAAAACATGCAAGTGTTTATTAAATCATAAATAATATTTTATAAAAAAGAAATCATTAAATCAAATATTGGAAAAAAAAATCTGTTACTCTTTATAATAAATATGTATTACTTACTGTTCATAAATGCATTAGCTTACATAAACTTACAATATGAGTGATGAATATTTTCAGCATTTATTAATCATTGCTCATGTTAGTTAATAATGTAAATTGTTGATGTTAGCACATTGTGCTTTAAGTAATGTTAACAGTGACAACTTTTATTAAACAATTGAAGATTTATAAAAAAAACTAGTATTGTTGATTGTTAGTTTATGTTAAATTTAAATGATTGTACTAAATGTACTAAAACTCTATTTTCTTCTCTACTCTTTAAAAAAAAATTGCCTACCCCACATGTAAGTCGCTTTGGATAAAAGCGTCTGCTAAATGACTAAATGTAAATGTAAATTATTAAGTTGGGGGGTATACAATATAAAAACAATTATATGTCTTTTTGTCTTAGATTTTTTTATTAATAGTTTAAGGATAAAAATTAGGTTTGATGTAAACAAATCTCTCACACAAATATATTTTCACTACAATAAGCCAAACATAAAGGATCTAAATGTACAATATGTACTGTACTTGTACACATGTGTGTTTTATTCTGAAGGCATGGGCCAATTCTCAAATGATGAATCTGAATCTGGAAAAATTCTTCATCATAGTCAGTTTTCTTGGCATATAAACACATCGCAGACATACATCACAGCTCTAAACACCTATCATATCTGTAAAGATGGATGCGTGCAGTCTAAACTGTAAGGTGGGGCTAATGGTTTAACAACCTCGGCCCATTTTTCCACCACGAGCGTCCCTTTTATACACACAAACATATGCATTAAAAACACACTCGGACACGAGTGTCCGCCCACTCGTGCACACACACACATATTTTAATGAGTTCATTAGCCCATTGTATCCTCTGCTTCATCCGCACGGTCATATCGTGATGAATGGCGCGTGCGGCATCTTGCTCGGGGGTAGGATTTCATAGGAGAGACGGAGGATGTTGATGGAGCTAAAAATAAGAACAATCGTGAGGGATGAAAAAAGAGGGACAAGGTGTTTGGACCACCAGAGACGGTCCCTCCCGCATGAACACAGCATCAACGCAGGCATTAGGAATCTAATGTGCTATTATTCTCCATTGCGCCCCTAAGCTTTAAACATCTGTCCTGTGGGTGCCTGCCGTAATAGGCATGGGCTTTAGGACCCGTTTCCAAGACTAGACACCGGCACTTACGAGGGCCCTTGACACGCCGGCGACTTAATCTGCAACTCCTTCCACAAAATTGACATTGTCTAGAGAGTAAAGCAATCACCAGAACCGGTATTACAGAGCATTTACGTTTAAGCTGGGCTTCCAAACAGCAAATCTTGACCTTTTCGAGGCACCCTGCCGCCCGGGTCTATTTTCCTGCCCGAGTCTTTCCAAACTTCGTTGAAGAATTATGTTTGTCATTGGACTCTGCTCTCCTCGAGGTGGTCTGTGGGTTTAAATGCACGGCGAGCAATCTGTTTCACCTAATACCGCGGTGGATTTGGGACCCGGAGAGAGAGAACGGAAGGATGAAAAGTAGAAAAAGGGTAGAAAGGCTAGAGAGGAGGATATATTTTTGCACTTGAATGATGGAAGGAGATCTTTGGACAGCTCTGATGTATCACAGAGTAATTTAGGTATTTGGACCTGAGCTCTCCGGGCAGACTATTATGACATGTGACCACTGTCAGACAAACAGGCCGAAGGGACAAAGCCGGTCACCAACAGAAAGATTGCAAGTTTGACCATAACACAAGCACATTTCCCCTGCGGATACACGTCGTGAGCAAATATTTAAAGAAATGGAAACAAAACAGTAGTTTTGGGTCGGTCTATGATACAGCCCAGCTAACAATTTTTGGTTCTCAGAACATTCCCAGAACGTTACTATTTAACAAGGTTTGTTTTTTGTTATGGAAAGTTTCTTATGTTTTTTTTTAGTTCCTAGAACAATCCCCTAACCGTGCTAGAACGTTCCTAATGTTCTATAAACCTCACTTCATTGTATCCCACTATTCAAGCAACATTAATAATTAGAAAATTATTCATAATAAATAATAGCGTAGTCTTCAAGATGATGAACTAAATAGCACATTTAGAACATTGCCAACTGCTTGGAAAAAACATATTTGGTAACACTTTCCTTGAAGCATCTCCGTATAATGCATTATAAAGAGTTATTAAAGGTTCAAATGCATTATAATTATTCATAACGTGTGTTGTAATGCATTATATGTAGTTTTAAGAATTATCACCAATTTAAAATGTGTAGTGTAACGATGAATTGCTAAGTGTTATAATGTATTAACTGTAATAACAATTATTTATAAGACATTACAATGCATTAAAAGGTGCATTACAATGCTCTAGACAACTTTGACAATGCATTATTCATAAATGCTTCAATGAAAATCTTACCAAATATCTTAATAAAAATACCTGTAAAAATGAGCAGTTCAAATCAAATGTAATCCTCACATGGTAATCATTTACACAATTTAATTAAACAGTGAGTTGCATATATTTTCACAAACACAAAAATGTAAGATTTGACCCTGTGTAGCTCTTTGGCATCGTCCCAACTTCCAAAAACACACGTAAACAGAGGAAAACAGTCCTCATAAAAGCAATTCATGGTCTGTATAACCACAAACTTTTTGCCTTCGGTTTTCTCTGAGAGCCAAAAACATAATAAGCCACTTTAATATATTAACCTGGTCCCTTCAGGACATTAGGTGTACTCAGATATTTCCCATTTGACCTCCAACGGTTTATCATTAACAGCTCTACGATATAATGAGGTCCTGTCTGGCTTCATCGTCAAGCTTTGTAGTGTCATTGTCACTTACGTCCCCCACGTTTGAATGCTTCATCACGAGCACGCAGAGTGACCACCGGGGATTTGAGGCGGGCCGGGCCGAGCGCACATTCATATTTATGATTCAGGCAATCTGAGTGATAAAGGAGGACGGACATTAACGCTGTCAAATGAAGCAATTTTCACCAAACAGTCTTAAAAGGATAAATGCGCCGTTTGCGTTCTCACTTAACCTTTTGATCTGTTGTGTATTACTCAAATATTACAGCAGTTCCTCAAAGTGGTCATTAAACCGCTCTGATTTGTTTCGTTTTATAGCCGACTGGCATCAATCTCCACACGTAAAGAAAATGTTGTAAATGGTATTATGCGGATTAAGAATGTGCCAATGATTTTGTAGTACGACCTCATTATGCCAAATATAACATCATTTTCAGTGGTGCAGCATTTTAATTGTACACTCCTGTTTGGCTGACTGCGTCTGCATTTGATTCTTTATTGGAGGTCTTTTAGTAAAAGTTTACTATTGTATCAGATGGTGGAGGAAAAAATATGGTTGAGAAAAATATGATGGACTGGTCAACACTTTTAAAAATAAAGGTGCTATATAATGACATACGAACACAGTTTTTGCTTTATGGTTCCATATGAGGAAAGCTACAGAACCTTTCTTTTATTATTATGAATAATTATTATATCTTTATAATGACATAGGTTCAACAGATTATAAAATGCTAAGAAAAAATGCTTATTTCAAAACCATAAAATGTTTGTACTACAGTAGAGTGAACCAGCATGGCCGCTGAAGAGCTGCTTGATAAAGAGGTAGTTCACTCAAAAAAAAAAATTCTGTCATTGTTAATTCCCCCTCGTGTCGTTCAAACCATGTATACGATTCATCTGTGGAGTTCAAAAGAAGATATTTAGAGAAATGTCACGTTAGTTTTGCGTCCACACGATGGAAGTCAATGGGGTCCAATGTTATTTGGTTACCTTCACTCTTAAAAAATTCTGCGTTTGTGTTCTGCAGAAGAAAGAAAGTCATACATACAGATTTGGAATTACATGAGGGTGAGTAAATAATGCAAGAATTTTCATTTTTTTCCCCTTTAAGCTAGTTAAGAAGTGTGCTGGCGTACATCTACAGTACATAAAAGTCTATTCTTTCATCAATAATGAGCATTGGATATCTTTCCGGGTAAAAATACATCATCTTTTTGTCTTCTTTTGACAAAAATAGAACACAATATTGGGCTGCTGGTTAATTGGCTCCAAACTGGCGGATAGAAATGAAAAATTCATGAACACTATGCCGCTCAACAAAGAGAACAAGAAATCTATAACTGTGGTCTCTCACCGTTAATTGAATTAAATTCAGTCCGATGACAGTTAAATCTTGCTTAAAGGCACCACAATCCCTCCAGGCCCCAATTAAATATACAGTCTTTTAAACACGAAAATACTCATTTGATTCTTGAAATATTAATAAGATAATGGAAGCCACGCTCTTGAGTGCAACACCACTCCTATTGCATTTGTTTTACAGTGTTTTCACTTCTCCGACAACAGTTTACCACAAACAACTCGTCACTGGTGTAACCCAAATAATCATTGTTTCCTCCGCAGAAAGCGTTTGCTGAAGAAAAAAACGTAGCAACCCTCTGCTCTTGTTTTTGCAAAAACAACACCTCCTCTTTGCTCACAGAGGACGATGGCGTGTATATCTAAACACTTAACAGATGGCTCAAGCCTGTGTCTTTGAGCGGTGTTTTTCCGCAATTAAAAGTTTCCGCGTGTTATTTTGCTCCCCGAGTGCAGATTGCAAACACACACGAGGTCAAATACCTGCAAGGGAAAGGAGGGAATGTAACAACTGTTCCACAGAGCCGCGTCGGTCTCATCTGGCGCTGTGCGGGACACGCGTTCACCCGAATGAGTGTTCGTAATCACCCGGCACCTATGTGAATAATTAGTACAATAATTATCAGGCTTAAAACAAGGGTCTGCGCTGCCCTCTCGCACGACGCCACCAAGGATAACAGGTGTTGCTGGTGCCTGGAAGGGACAGAGATTAAAGATTATTTCACTGTCTGGTCTTTCCTTCAGGCCAGAGAATCTCCCGCTCTTCTGTCAGGCGTGGAGAGGGGTCTGTGCGGGGGTTCGTTTTCCTCTTGCTTGGCGGTTTTGGGAATGAGATGTTTGTCAGAGAGTGAATATTGTTTAATCTGGGAGAGATGATGTGTCCTTGAGATTTCGGGACACTCAGTGTTCACATAACATAGAGCTGGGTGGAGGTTATCTTTCTCTTTGGCTTGGCGTGGTACGAATGATGAGATTCCTATACTGTACTGTAAGCCTGTAATATTTTGATTTATATTTATTTTTATCATAATTTATTTCGTTCAAAGCTCTTTGGAACACAAAGGAGATCTTTTGAGAAATGTCTCATTGGTTTTGTGTCCATATTAAAGTCAATGGGGGTCAATGTTGATCTTCAAAGTATCCAAATATAAAGTCCTACATGTTTTGCAAGGACATGATGGTGAGTAAATGAAAAAAATCCCTTTTATGGGTAAATATTTAAAGGAAACCTTGACCCAAATACAAAAACCCAAAACCAACCATTAAGACTTAAAAAGGCAATGCTATTTAAACATACATTTTGTGTTTTTCGAGGCAGCTCTGATCAAATTTAGACTTTTCACATTTTTATCAATACGGAAAACCAAGAGACCAAAAATGACATTTACGATTTTTAGCATGTTATAAAGCACCATAAGAACTGAATAGAAGTTGAATTTCTCTATACATCATGGTTCCCTTTATCTCGACACGCACTAAGTGTGCCGCTCTCATCATGCCGTGCGAGAATATCCTCTCAACAACTTAAGCAATGAAGCCAGGAAGCCCCGGGGTGTTTGTTCTTGAAGGAATTACTTAAAGACTTGTCAAGATGCCACCGTCGCTCCTTGCATTCTCAGGCTTATTTTCTGTTTGTTCTCACTTGTGTGTTTTTGAAATTACTACAACAGGTGCGACAGATTTGTAAAACAGCAGTCTCGGATGTTTGGTTGCAAATGAGACGAAAGAGCTACTTGGCTGCTAATTAAAGTCGTTTGTTGATAATATTGCATGCCTTCAAATACGGTTCTTACAATATAAGTCAAGCATTTACAATAGGGCTGTGAATCTAAAAAAAATCATATCATACACCCAATTTCCTAAAATTTAAATAACAGAACATGTTTGTGCCACCAAAAACAATTTAAAGGTATTATTTAATTGTCAGATGACAGAATAAATATATTGTCCTAAATTTACTACAGAATTTCCATTAGGGTGTCAATATATACTGGTCATTGACAATCAATGTTATTAATAAGTGATAATACCACACACATATGATGATATTGATATTCTGTCAATACTACACAAACGATGATGTTAATAATTTAGTACTAGTATCTGGTTGAAATTACGACACGTTAACCATTTTGTTGCCCATAGTTCACACAAAAATAGAAAATTCATGTCTTTTAAAACCTGTTCTTGATTTATTTTTTGATAAATGTATCAGTGGTTTTGTTTTCATACAATGGATGTCAATGGGGGTCTAATGTTGTTTAGTTACCAACATTCTTCAAAATATCTTCTTTCTTGTTGAAAAAGAAAGTCAAACAGGAATGGGATAAAATTGGGGTAAAAATGATGATTTTATTTGGGTGAACTATCTCTTTTAAGAGGCAATATAAATTTAATAAATTCAGGGGTCATTATTGTTTTACATCCAAATAAAGTAATGTGTTCTGTTCTATTCTGTTACGTGGCATCAAATATATGTATGAAAAAGAAAAAAGGTAAATTGATTGAGGATTAGTTCTATAAAAAACTATAAAGTGTCAAAAATTGCAACATAAACAAAGGCTTTAAATGGCAAAATGTTCTTTAATACAATTGAATGATACATTCACGCGAGCATATGTCTGCGTTCTCGTGCTCTCTCACTCTACAGGAGCTCAAAACAGCTGAGAGATCTTTTGTCATGATTATATCTTTCCATTCTTCATCCGGGCGCACAACAAAGAACCCCGCCATGTACAATTTAAATAAAGCTTTGTGTGACACTCTCCCGGACAAGCTGATACATCCATTCAAGAGGCGGCGGAATATGTGCATGTCTATGCAAAATCAAGATGAATGCTAGGCGAGACAGACAGCGGGTGATTAAGATGCGCGAGATTGCGCCCGATCTGTCATGCTATTCGTTGTCTTATGATACCTTATCATTCGTTTCCCTGACAATGATTTAGCAGTCGGTATGCCCCCTCATTGCCTCGTGTCGTGTTTAAATGTAACCTTCTTACAGAATCGCCTCCCATCCGTCACTTTTGACCCGTCAAGCGGAGGGCCTCTCAGTAAAATTGGACACTTCCAACCATGGTCCTGATGCGGGTGGCAGGTATGCAAAAACTCAATGGAGGACGGGGCGGTGTGCATCCATAACGTTTAAGCATTCGCAGAGGGTCGCCTCTGAATGATCACTGCCCCTAATTTCTTTGGGGAGGATGGGACACTGGCTCTCCTGCCAAGTCTGTTTTTTAGTTTTGGTCTTTTTTCAGGCATTTTTTTAGGTTGTGGCCTTCTGACTGTTAAATAACAACCAGGGGCAGGTCAGCTTACAGGCCAAGGAACATTGGCGAGCAAACCCACCGGTCCTTCCCCCTGGTGGCCAACAGTTGATGCAGAAAGCCGCCATCTATCTCTGGCAGGATGCTAATGATGCATTATTTTTGGAGGAGAGGGTTTCGCTCGAAGACCTAGTTTGCTGGTAATTCTCTGTTGATTTGCACCTCCTGTTTAGAGTTACACCATCTCTAAAATCAATGATGGCTAAATGCACCACAGGAAATGGGCTGCTAGATCCTCCTGAACACTTTAAAGGTGCATTTGATGACATTGGTTGGGTTCTCTAAGGTGTGTTTTCAGAAAAATGGCCTCCATTGAGAAGAAATCTTTTTTATAGACGGAGAACATTTTCAGACACACATTTTGAATAATTCAACGCTATCAGACTATTCACCAATGCCCACTGATGATTCTGAATCGGCAAATGATGATTTAGCCTGGCTGGCGTCCATGTATAAACAGTAGTTTGGGCAGGTGGAAAACTGCCCCCCCCCCGAAACTCAACAATTGTATTCATGAGACTTTTGTGATGTTTCCAGGATGAGCATGTGTTGTCCACACTTAAGGTGTAAATAATTATCTGCAAACGATAGTTGTTCTTCTCCTCTGGGTGATCGTGAAAATCTGGCAGGATAACTTGAAATAAATAAAATCATACTAATGATCTACACTTTTGGACAAATAACTTGGAAAAGTCACAAAAGTGTTTGTATGTCTAGATTCACCATTAAAGACTTAAGACTTTGCATATAGGAATGGACCAAAATCATCCTTATATATCTATAATCATAAAATATCTAAAATCCATATAAAATAATGTAAATTGTAACTTCCATTCTTTCCAAGCATATTAACAAAGAGCACGTATTGCAA
Source organism: Triplophysa dalaica (assembly GCF_015846415.1). Taxonomy (NCBI): domain Eukaryota; kingdom Metazoa; phylum Chordata; class Actinopteri; order Cypriniformes; family Nemacheilidae; genus Triplophysa; species Triplophysa dalaica. Next base: position 9,864,725 of record NC_079565.1, on the reverse strand, counting down.
TCCATTATTTAAATTGCTGTATGTTAATATGTGTTGCACATATATTGACAACAAATAGTGTGTATGCAGGGTCATACAAAAGCCTTCGGATTATTGAATTATTTTTGGTGGAAATATTCAAAACAACACAAGAAGGAAAAATCTTTAAAAATGCTATTTGTATTTAAAAAAATAAGCATTTCAGACTGTTACCACAACTATCTATTCATTGAAATTCACTTCTTTAGGGATAGGGGTAAAAAGTACCTACTGTACCTTTATTTTCCACTACTTGTACAGCACACTAAAAAAACACTGAAAATCAGTTAAGCTACCACAACTTGTCTTATAGGATAAAAATGTCCTACAGTGAATCATCGTAATCGGTACAGTACGAGAAATCTCTTGTGTTCACTATGAAACAAGATTAATCAATCGTAAATCTGACAATCTCTCAATGTCATTATTCTATAGCTGTGAGAGCTGGTTCTGCCTCAGGTAAAACCATCAGCTACAGCAAACGGCAGTCCCGAATCATGCCTGAGCAAATTTGTCACCGTGAAGATGTAATATGTTTGTATTTCAATTCAATTAGCTCACAAAAGACCTTAAAGTGATGCAATCAATTATGGTATGACATTTTTTTAAATCCACGTTACGCTGACTTCAAGTCACTTCAGCATGACTGTACTTGTAAAATAAACGCTCATGCGCGCCAATACACATTCACTTTAACAGTAAAAGCCTCTAAATCCTTATGGGGGTGTCGATTACAAACTGAAGCCAAATAACAGTTATTATTGATCATCATAAGGTTGTTTTAATTAGGGGCAATATTGACTGTTATGTAAATATTTTACAATGCTATGCACTGCTGATAAAATGTATATTATATAATACTAAAATATATCACTTACTGTAAAAGAAAACATTGTCCTAATAGAATGTCCTATGGTTATTTATATTACATAGTTTGAGTTATACTATAGTACTAAAGTTTTACAACAAATACCAAAATTAAATCATAGTGAATTTAACGCCACTATGCTTTTTTGCAGGTAAAAAAAATATGTTATTGTAAAAACTGTTATTTTTTAGAATTTTACGGTTTTATTTGACAGAATTTTAATGTATTTTTAAAATATGGTAAAAAATATCAACTTACAGATAAAGACTTCAAAAAACGGGGTTTAAAAAACATGGAAAATTACTACAAGTTCTTACATGTAATTTTGCTTCACAAAAAATATTTATAATACGGAACTTTTCTGGCCCCCAGATTATTAGTTTTTTACAGGATTTGGTTACAATAGTTAAAACAAGGTTATTATTCAGGACACAAAATAACATTTTCCAACATTCTCTGAGCTACATGCTTTTGAAAATATGACTTCGCTAATCCGCTAGCCAGCACCAATACTAGCACCCTGAATGCTATTATAAAGTTGACCAGCAGCAAACACTTGCAATTCAGCGATCTAAACTTTGAGGTTGTGTTATCCTTGAGAATCAAGTCATGCAACCTGCTTTTAAACAACCCACAGCCATATCCAAACATGTCACTTTTTTTTACGGAAACAAACAAAAACCAATCACGACAAGCAGGAGATCAAGATATTACACCTTCCCTAACATCTACTCATAGAGCTTGTGACCACTAATGGTCTCCTCTTTGTAACCATGTGTTCTATCATTTGATCTCATTTGGCCAACAATAAAAGAGCCAATTAAAGCATAACCACATTACTTTGTTAATAAAGCAGACAGATTGACTCAAGGGAACATTTCATTGGCAGTTAATTATGCACAGTGGTAGTCTCGAACCCACTGAGCCAATGTGAAGCAATAAAAGCCGTTATACCGCTGCCAATTCCCACTCACAGCTGCATTCAGCGCCAAAACCAATGGATTCTTGCCTTGCTATAGAGCCGGACAGACTCTCTGAAGAGAAATAGAGAGATCTGCAATTCTGCAGCTACCTCAGAGAGTTGGGAAAGGTCCGATTTTAATGAACAATGGAACAATGAAATAGCTTAGAGAACTGCCGTCGTACAAAGGAGGCGCTGTGAAAACGAAAAGGTCAACTTAAGGTCAACGCCGGTTTGCCAAAAGCCTACGATTCTTGAAACTCGGCAAATGTGGGAAACAATTTGGATATTTAAGGGAATTTGGTCTTTGGTTCTCAAGAAAAATAGTTATGCAGATAGCCACAACAAATATACATCTCGTCTTAATACATAAAGTTCTCCTCTTGTTTCATGAAAAACAGTGATCATTATCACGTACACAAATATCCCTTCTAAATAAAATCCCAATAAACAAATTCAAAAATGTTAAAGTGGATGTAAAGTTTAGCTACACAACGCAACTGTTTAGCAAATTCAAGTCAGCGTAACGCTATTTCACATCACAAATGAATCAACGCGACCCAAGCCTGTCACGGAATGGCTTGACCTTGAGTAATAAACTTGTGCGTCTATCTTCATAGCCTATATCCTCAACTAGGAGGGAAGTGTGTAAGCAAAGACTGAGCACTAGACAGATATATATGACATTTTGTCAATACTGTATTGGCATTCCACTTAACCCTGGAGACAGAAGGATTATGATGTTGTTGTAGGGCAGTAAATGGGTTGTTGAGCTGTTATTTTGCTAGAAGGTTTATTCGCTCGCACCCCGTCTGGCGTTATTTATGTCTCCTATGTGCTTCACTAATTTAATTGACTGCTATGGTGCTTCAGTGATCTTATAAACCCAATGCTTTCCACTAGCGCATGTTGACACATCCTTAATTCAACAGAATTCTGCGGATATATCAATATCAAGTAAGAAACGTTGCAACATTAAAACAAATAAACCATGAGAATTCACTTCCAATGTAATTAGATAAGTTTTGTCAATAAAATGCATCATGAAGACCAGGCTGTGATGTGCAAAACAGCATTTAACATTAACGCAGGGTTGCGGTTTAGCGAAAGCAGGTCTGAATTGTTATGCATAACATTTTGACAGCTTATAACTCTTTATAATTAGTAAGTAGAGCGATAAAAGTGATGTTTATTGATAGTGCCCAACGTTTAAATATTCATTCATATGAAGGCCGTATTTATGTTTTGCGATCATTTAAATGATTGAAAAGTGTTTTGCCAATAACTTTTGCACATTTTGACTAACATTTGTTTTTACCGATAGTGGAAGAGTGTTTATAGATAAACAGCTTCTAAAATCAGACAACATTTATCCATCTTGTGTGATGTAATGGTTTGCACAGCATATTTATTAAACAAATGCAAATTAGATAGCGAGTAATAACAATAAAATCGATTGACATCAACATTCATATTTTAAAAACTGTTCATATCATCATACTCGTATAGAACCATAAAGTGTCTAGTTATGAAGATCAGTTATATCTTCACATCACACCGCGCGACCGTCCAGCAGGTTGTGACAAATGATGCTTGAAAAGCACTTAGATCAGTCAGCGTTAAAAATCTGGCTGGCACAACTTCATTTCCAAGGGTTAATATAACATGCCCTCTCCCAAAACAATGAGAGTTTAAGCACATATACCTGTCACTCCAGAACCTTGGCTCTTTGATGAAGTGATGGATGGGCAGGGTCGATGCAGATATGTAATACGGACACATACATCTTGATGTGATTCTTTTTGTGGCCCCATAATTCAACGAGAGCATGACATCTATTTAGGTTTTTCCCAAGATACCATCTCCAAGTCATTCAATGGCATCATGCTCAAGCATTGCTCATAATACAATCCATTATGTGTTGAGGACTGTGAAGAGGTAATTGGTTACTCACGCTCATGTCATTCTGAACCAATAGGATTTAACATATTTTCTGTACTAATCATACTAGTATTTTATCTTTACAACGCATTTTTTAAGCCTAAAACAAATACATTCATAAACATATATTCCGTAGTAATTTTTTATGATTTTTGGGAACCAAGTGTAGTTACTATAAACTGTCATTGTATATAAAAGGTATTTAAAAAAACTCCTAAATAGAAAAAAAACATATAGAACATATATCATTAAGGCTAACATTAAATAATGACCGAATATTTCTTTGTTGGGTGAACTATACCCGTCTACTCACTCTCTTGTCATTTCAAATCGCTTTGACTTTCTTTCTTCTGCAGAACACAAAAGAAGATATTTTGAAGAATGTTGTTAACAGGACATCGGCAGTACCCATTCACTTCCTTTGTATGGACCAAAAACAATGCAAGTCAATAGGTACCACCATTGTTCGGTTACCGACATTCTTCAATATATCTTCTTTTGTGTTCTGCAGAAGAAACAAAGTCATACAGGTTTGAAAATACAATAGGGTGAGTAAATGATAACAGAATTTTCATTTGGATGAACTATTCCTTTAAAAACAAAATTATATCAAAATGATCTAAATAATATATATTTTGGGGTAAAACCATTACTTTAATATACGATTGCTGTTAATTTTGGCAATTTAGAAATATAAATGACTTGATATTATCAAAACAACCTATGAATAAAATCTATATGTACACACCTCAACCAACTGTAAAAAACACAAGTTAATATGTGACTTTTTGGAGACTGATTGTCCAAATCTCTTTTTTTCCAGATAATCCCTGCCTACAGCTGAAAGGAAAGCGTCTGGAGAAAGTATATCCTCCACGATAAAGGAGAAATATTGTCTTTTAACAGCCACATGAAAGGAGTGATGCTGTGAGCCACTTCAACACGACAGAATGGCCTGCAGGGATTTAAACAGAAGGAGAACCATCTCCGGCAGATGTCACGTACACCGTGCAAACGCACCGTTTATGTGGGAATTATAAGCAAATAGTTATTATTTTCATGAAATGGAGCATTTCCATTCTAACTAGGGCTAGGGATGGAAAAATATTGAAGAAACTATTAAACATTAAATGTTGAACGCTCGCTACGTCTGCCTCCATCTAATTGAGTTGCTACCAAGAATGTTTGGACTCAGGAGGATAATTTGTCGGTGCGAAAACATCGAATGGTCCAATTTATTGCTTGCTGCAGGCGGCGGGGTTCCAACAGGCTTTGATCAAACTTTTTAGGTCAGTATCACTTGAAATACAGAAAGAGGTCTCAGTAACCAGAGAGAAAATATTTCATCTTCTTCTGCCTTTAAAGAAAGAAAGGGGTAAGTATTTTTGTAGTCGTTTTTGGGTTGGTTATAAAGGATTTGATGAATTCTTTATGGGACCTGAAAAAAACAGAATGGAGAGGTAGTTGTGCATTCACCATCTATGTTTATTTGCCGTCACAAGCTGGTAATCGGTTAAACATTTATGATGCGGACGGCAGCAAACGCAATTATAAGTTTAGCTGCTACGCCATCGGGTTGAGTCCCCTGCTAAAGATGAATGGATTGATGGTTGACAATAGGCTTTACCCACACGGATCAGCTCAAATGGAGCTTGCGCTTGTATCCTGAGAAATTTGAAGTCAAAGCAAGGAAACTTCAAACGGAAGGCACTGACAGCATGCTTGTCAAGCCTACAAAAACGTCCGGAGCTGTGTTTCTGACAGACAAACCACTGAGATGGAAAGGAACAAACGTTGCTTTTCTCTTGTTTTTTTACAAATCTTGTTCACAGAGGGCTTTGTTCATTTCAGATGTATTTATATTCAGATTTATATTCAATTTTGCATTGCATTTGCCGTGTCGAATCGCTAAAATAACTACAATTTATGATGAGCCAATATTATGAGGGGAATATTCCACTGACAATAAACATCAGTGATCATCACACTGGTCCCATAAATCAAAATAATTCAAAGCGTATTAATGTATAGCCAAATATAAATCTGACAAATATCAAGATGTCTTATATGACTTCTGATTTCCATTTAAATAATTTAAGATAAAGTTTAAAATGGGTATGATGCTAAGTGCTAAATAAATACATTAGGGTTGTCAAGTTTTGCAAATGTTTATTTTTTAGTAATCAATCTTAAAGGAACAGTTCACCCAAAAACCTTGAGTAAATATAAATGTCTTTGTTGTTATGTAAACTGAGAAAGATATTTGGAAGAATGCTTGTTACCAAACAATGCTTGGCCACCATTGACCAACATAGTATGAAAAAATGCTTTAAACACTTCTTTATTCTTTCAAACACACTAGAAGATTTTGAAGAATGTAGGAAGCCAAACAGTTCTACGGCACTTATGATACCATTGTCATTTTTCCTACTATTTTAGGCAACGGTGGCAACAACTGTTTGGTTACAAGCATTTGTCCAAATATCTTTCTCTGTGTTCATCAGAACAAAGAAACGTATAGATTTGCAACAACTTGAGGATGAGTAAATGATGAGAGAATTTTTACTTTTGGGTGAACTGTCCCTTTAAATTATATATTTCTAATCCAACAATAAACTCCAGCGCACAACTACATCAACAGAATAAATCATTAAAGTTGTTTAAGAACATTCTTTTACTTTTTACAACTGCAAATTTATGACACACTAGTTATATCTTTACGGACACTATTATCAAGGCACTTTTTTATGTTAGAAAATCTAATTCATTCATCATTTTATAAGGTACAAGACACCCATTGTTCTCTATGCTGACCATCCTCTATCAGCTTAACCTTGAAGGTATCAGTATGCCATCTTCCCAAGTTTCTGCCCTGATCCCATTTATTATCCCTGGCAATGATCCTTTGGGTCACGGGACCAGAAATTTTAATCATTGGGTCGTAAATGGATGAATTAAACAGGGTGAAAACGCTGAATGTGTGAAATGAAGAGTTTTGGACAGCTGGTTTGGGGTGGTCCCCTCTGGCCATTATCTTTAAAACTGTGAAGCTGGGGTATCTACAGTCTCTGGGTTGAGTGCGGCTGTCTTTCAGAGGCAAACACTACTATTATTTTGCTTTATGGACTCATCTGAAAGTACTATACAGTCGCTGGAAGCGTATCATGCAATGCCACAGTTCACCTTAGTAGTAAAACCTGACTTATGGTTGAAATCCAGCCTGGGGTTTAAATTACAGTGAGATTCGCCTTATTTTGCATCCAGTGTCATTTCAAGTTGAACGATCAGGCTGTGCCACTGCGAGGCCAGCGCAGAACAGCTGCCCAATCCTGTTTGAGAAACAACAGGTGACAAATTTGGCTATTTACAAACAGTTGCAGATTTACAAAATGAGGACTAAATTGCTTTAATCAAATTCGAGCCATAGCCTACGGTATAACAGTAAAGTCAAACCTTTTGAAAACCAATAAAGAAAATATAAAACTGCTTATCTAAATTCAAGCATCTTCTGTATATGGTATTTGACAAAAGAAGCAGAAGAATATTGCCATTGTGCATATCATAGAGCAGGGGTTCCCATAGTAGAGGCACCCCGGGAGGTCCGCAAGGCTGCCAGGGTAGGGTCGCAAGATGATTCCCAGAAATCTTTTCAAATAAAAACTTTTTTTTAAGAATAGCGTATTTTGTCAATAAATTTAGCCACCTTCGAGGACAGTGGGAGTCTGGAGTCACTGAAATCGTTAGTTTGGGGGTCATGGGTAGAAAAATTTGGGAAGCCCTGTCATATAGATCAATCGAGGTCATTGTTAACTACAAAGTGAAATTGAAATGCCCAGTTTATTAAATTAATGTAACAAGAAAGACAAGTCTGAAAGCACGGTATAATAAATATGAGGTTTCTGCCGGACAGTGATAGTATCAATGTTGAAAATATGCTTTTAATATGTTTAGTAGTTATTATCGGTGATCAACAGTAATGATTTATGCATAAATAAAAAAGCTTTCCATCTTATACCCATTACATTCAAGTCTGGTCTGGATTTAATATGTCTACTGAATATTTTATTTAATATTTTCTGAAAGAGAATGCATTTTGTTAGATTAATTGTTATTTATCACACGCCTTCTAGAAAACTATTCAGATTGATCAGTCGCTGTATGCGTGGAGAAATATTTTATATAGTGACCACCAAACAGTTCACCCAAAAATACAAATTCTGTCATCATTTACTCACCCTCATGTCATTTTAAACCTGTTTGGCTTTCTTTCCTCTGCACAACAGAAGATATTTTCAAGAATGTTGGTAGCCAAACAATGTCAGTACCTATTTACTTCTATAGTACCGACACAAAACCAATGCAGTCAGTAAGTGAATAATGACCATTTTAATTTTGGGGTGAACTATCCGTTTTACATTTAAAATGAAATAAAAACATGCCTTTTCTGATAAGATGTAAAATAAGCAGCTATAAGTCTTATACTTATAACAAAAATAAAATTATAAAAAAAAATGATCATACTAACTCAATTTTATCTCTACAATCTATTGTTTTTGTATAAAGAGAACAAAAATAGAGGACAACACGTCCATTCTTTCACAAAATAAAGCACAGCATACACAGATGAATGATCCCACAAATAAGGATGGAGGATGAGGCGGGTTTTTACTCGAGAGCCATGACCACGTTAACTGAACGTGAAGGGCCGCATCTCCTCCTCACAGGGCCAAAGCACCCGCCCCTGCATGGGGAAATAAACACATTCACTCTGAGCTGCCCCACATATCAGTCACGGGGGTAATGATCTCCGACCATGGACAGGGTTACAGTCACGGCTCCTATCGCTCTGGCTCACGGCCCCACCGGCAACACGGTCCCCCCGATACAGTACACTGTCAGGAGAGACGCGCTCTGATGTATGGGCTGTGTAGGTCAGTGTGATTAGTGTCGCAACCTTCTGTAAGCGTTATAATAGCGTTTAACACGGGTGTCATTGCATTACTTTTGTCAAGTCAACAATCTAACGTGCAATGATTAAAGTAAACAGAAAATCAATCCAGGTCTCGAGGAAGACCTGCAAAATTTCAGCTTCTAAAGGAGAGATAAGCAGCATCTTCTTTGTAAATAGTTCATCTAAAAATTACAGTTTTACTTTAACATATAGGGAGGCTCAGATATGACATATTTTTATATTCAAAACCCTTAGGCGAGTTAGCATTTTAGGACTTAAGGTTCCATTGCGCCAAAGTCCATGTTTTTTTTTTAATGTTTTTGGTAAATCGGCAGAATTAAGGTCAGTGGTAAACTAATCTCGAAATATAATTAGGTTTTGTTCCATGACATAAAACACACCAATTATAAACTGCTTGTGATTTTCTAAAGCCTTAATGCGTCTTAAAAACGGCGATTGGCTAACAAGTGGCTAAAAGTGACTTCCTCCTTTGGCAGGGAAGTTAGATGCCATCGCGCATGCTCAAAAATAATGCAACAGGGACACAAATCTCTTAAGACGGAGATGCGGATTCATCAACGGAGTTATTACTAACCAGGGAACACATTTTAATAAAGTTTGAAAGAGTTGTTGGAGGCTTGATGGTGGTGACGTTGATATCGAGCGACCTTAAGTGTAGTCTGTGTATAGCATCGTATTAGCTTTTTAGTTCTGACGATTGTATTTCGGTATCAAAATTTAAAAAATGTGGTGTTAATTTGTAAAGATTGTCTTGATAGACAAAATGTGTAAACATCATTAATCTTTGTTATTAACTGAGATTATTTTTGCGATCGTCCAAAAATCCATGAGAACCACTGCAGCGCTTACTTCCGGGTTAGTTCACAAAAATAAGTCATCTCTGAGGTACTGGATTAGGGCTGTCAAACGATTAATCATGATTAATTGCAGAATAAAAGTTTGTGTTTACATAATATAAGCATGTGTACTGTGCATTTTCATTTTGTTTTTATAAACACATTCACATACATGAATGCATATATTTAGGATATACAACATATAAAAATTCATAAACGTTTATATAGAATTAAATTATTGGTAATTATAAATAAGTACATCATAATATATACACATGTATGTGTATGTTTTCGTGTTTATAAATTTAAAATGAATATGCACAGTACACAGGCTTATATTATGTTAACACAAACTTTTATTCTGGATGCCATTGATCGCGATTAATTGCTTTATAGCCCTAGTTAGGATTTATATTGTGGAATAGAAAACCACAATGGCACTCTTTTACACATGGTGTAGCTTTCAAACATAAAAAAAGATGCTAAAGCATGAAAAAAAAAAGTATCATGAAAGCGGTTCTATGTTGTGTCCTAGGTTCCAAGTTTTCTGAAGTTATGCAATATACTTTAATTAACAATATTGATAAAAATCCTATCTTTCCAAATCTGGGAGAAATCTATCTATCTACATCTATTTTTTGAATAAATCAGATCTGAATCTGCTGATCTAAGAACTATTTATTGATTCATGTGGGAAGAATATCGGAACTTTTTTATAAGTATTTTAATGTGCTTTTATCCATCCCCATTTGTTATTGCACAAGAGCGACCATTCTCTTTATCATAACATCTACTTCTGTGTTTCACAAAAGAAAGTTATGCAGGTTTGAAACATGACACAATTAAAACATTTTTGATTAATTATATTCATGTTATATGTACTCAAAACTACTAATGATGCTACTGTACACACATTGCTGGCGTAGTCTTTTTTATAAGCACACATGCGTACACACTCACACACACACATGCGCGAAACACAAACATGCACGCACTAACAAAGAGCTCCTCCACTCAATTATTTTGTAGTATGATAATTAACCAATTCACAGTGCACGGCCAATTCTCAAAGGCGTCTTTGAACTAATTGTTCTCATTGACTCAATTAATTATTTGTTTGCTGATTTAATTATTTTAGATCTGGAAAATGGAAATTAAACAAGAGGCAGATGACTGGTGCCAGAAAACTCAAAACACACCTGTATATTATCTACTTACTGTCATGGAACAGTTCCTAAATAGGAAAAATAATTACAGTTGTAGATTATTGTAATGTTATTGTTTAGCCAATATCTTTAATTACAGAATGTATCATATATTGCCAAATTATTTGGTTAAAGGGTAAGCAATTGTTAATTTGTCAAATTCAGAAAAAATTGTAAATCTTGAACTCTAAATCATTAGTTAACTATTTTGTACATTTTGTGTACACATTGTTGACACATCAACAACACAGGCCAGTCTGATCTGATATACAATAATGCTTTAAGTAAAATCATTTAATTATATTCAAATCATGTTCAATATATTCTCCAAAGAGAAAATGGTATAAGCAATGTTCATATTCTTATATATATATATATATATTCATATAATTCATACAACTTCTAAAAGTGGACTGTCCTTTTTTACAGTTCCAGTATACTGTAAAAAACTGTAATTTTACAGAATTTTACTGTTTTATGTAACAGAATTTTGTTACTATTAATACTGTAAAAAAATTTACTTGGGTGTAAAGTTAATTAATTTCTATAATAAATCTTATTTTTCGTTTTTTTTCTGGTGCCCCAGCTTGACAATGTTATTGCAAACAACTGCAATATTCATATCACGATAACTTTCATATATTGTGAAGCCCTGTGCAAAAGATTAGAGCGACAAAGAAGCAAGCCAGTTAACTGAATCCAAATAGCCTACTGTTCTTGGTTTTTATTTGTCCTCTGCGGATGTAGGCCGGTCCCCTGGCATAAAACATCATCTTGTCAATGCCAATGTCCTGCCCTCTACTTGTACCAGACCAGTCAAGGCATTAAATTCTGACTAGCCCATGGCATCCATCCAAAACACTCTCAACAAAAACCTAATATTCCCCCTCAACATGCCAGGCCTCATACTGCCCGTGCCCCTGTAACGACCAGCATATGGAAAACAAATTGCCAGGGCCGGGATCAGACAGCAGCGCAAGCGTGGCACAAATTTTTAAGGCCTTGTGGCAACCGCTTCCACCCAATAAGGCAGACGCAGTTTTCCTTACAAGTCTCGCTATTATTTATCATGCTGTTTTAAATGTTATTCTCATTTGTTTCCCCTAAATATTTCATTGTCTCTTAAATATTCATTTAACTTCTGCTCTTAAATTTTTTAGCAGTTTTTCCTCCTTTCCACGCGCTTCTTTCTTGGGCTCTGCAATCATAAATGATTATTCATGCGCTCGTAGAAACAGACTGCATAAATCATGCACGTCAATTCTTTTTCGTCTTTTCTCATTAAGACGTGTACTTCAGCTATAGCCTAAATACTTCCCACTGCCCCACTTGTGGAAATTGGATATTCTATCCTTCGATATTACACCTTAAATTGGTTATAGCCTCTTGGTTCTGCAGTGAAAGGGAAAAAACAAGTTGCCTTTTAATTCCTTTTGTACCTTTATATGGAATAATGGGTCATTTGTAAGCTGGGTGCATTTGTGTGCTGAATGATGCTTTGTTAGTGTAACTGTTAGTGCAATTTAAACTCTAGCTATGAGTAACTTGTAAACATTTAGGCAATTATCTTTTTGAAAGCCAAAGTGTCTGCTTTCGTGCCCTCAGTGGCTCTTTCATGCCAGCCGAAGCAGGGAAATATGTTTGCTTAATAGCTTCCTTGTTATATCCTCATAAATTAAGAAGTCGCTTCATCTCGCCGCGCTGCACAAGAGGAAAACATCAAACATCTTGTGCCCTGACTCAAGGAAAGAAAGTTTGCTTTTGAAACATTTATACGCCTGAGTGAGTGAAAAGGGATCCAGAGCTCGCTCCGGTTGTCAACTGTATCAAATCCCATTGAAGAACTCACACACAAGTTTCCAAATGTTTGAGAAGAGTGTTTTCATGGGGCAGTCGTCTGTGAGGAGTGAGAAGATTGTAGTTTAGTTATTCATCGGAATACAAGCAAATTAATATTTTATTGTTCCCTGCAGTTTCTGTTATATGTATTTAATAATTTCATGCCACATCAGGTCTAAAAGCAATTTTAATAATGGCATAACATCAAAAATATTTTAAATAAAAAATGCATACTATATGTTGTCGATTTAATATAATTTGTTAACCTGGCTTATAATCAAGCCTTTAATATTTTGGTAACAACGATTTAATTAGAAAGGCAAGCAAATATTTCAGGATATCATTGGGGAGATTTTCTTTGCAACATCAGACTACAAAACACTACAATTAAAAAATAAGATGAACGAAGATAAAAGTATAGAAAGAGAAAACATTTTGTTTGCAAAATGTAATGTCCTGTTAAGCAAATTTGTTCTAGTTAATGAGAAATGTAGGGATGATCAGCAAATGCGCGAGACGATTCTGACTGCACAAATGCGCACGTTTGTCGACATCAAAGTCGGCATCTGGTCTATATTTGTGAATAACGGCTGCAAGAAGCCTCTGCAAACATCTTTGCAAACGGAAATAAAAAGGTACTGTAAACTTTGAATATTGTGGGATTATAGGTTACTTAATGAGGCTGTCCCATCAGACAGAGCAAATAGCAGTGGTTAATTAGTGATTATACTCAATGATCCTGTGCACACAGTTGAGATATCTGTGGTATTACGGGGCATGTTCACATTGATCAAAAAAGTATCTTAGCAATCAAGATATTACAATATCAGTGTACAAATAAACCAACAAATCCACCTTAATACAGGCGCGATGAATATGTGCATCATGCAGAACCCAAGAGCGTATTTATTTGTAATGCTGTGGTTTTAATCATAGAATCTTATTCTTGTTTACTGTTTTACCCTTTTATTAGACAGTGGGCTGCAGTCAGTAACCTATAGAAGCTCAGTAAATCTTTCTTTGTTCTGTCACAAAATTACCGAAAGCGTGGAGTCCTTTCTAATTTGCATACACTAATTGCTGGTTCTCATCATGCAGTATGAAGTAACCTCATTTGATAATAAGACAAGACCAATTAATCATAGACTTCATCATTAAATGTATTACATCCTGGGGGAAAATTGATTGTTTTACCTAATTGTTTATGTTTTTTTTTTAAAGTAAAATATTTATACACATACAAATTGTAGTTATCAAAATTCCTCATTAGTAGAAAACACATCTTAAAATAGTATGTTTATGTAAAATCTTGATTAAGAGCATACAATATTGACATTTAAGATGTATATTACGTCTTTGCTTTTAAAAATAGTTAAGAAATATAGAGCATATAGTACTGCAAATGTTCCTTTGATGGTTAAAGTGATTGTAAAATATAACCATTTTAGAGTGTTCATGTTATGTGTCCAAATAGCTTACAAAACCATATAATTTCGTTTACAACTAATTATACAATATGTGCCGAAAAAAATATTTTGGGCTAAATATTTAGGGTGGTCACTGTAGGCCTTTGTTGCATTTTGAAAATCACGAGTCTAAATAAAATACAGTCTAATGACATGATGTCCAGCAGTGGGGCCTTTCGACAATATTTCCTTTACAATATAATGTTTAACATATTATTATTATATTTTTGTTTTGTTTTTTGAGTTTAGAAAACAGCTGACAAAACTAACACAATATACAGCCCTATGTATATGACATATACATATAAAATAATATAAATTGGGGTAAATATACAGTTTTAATATATTGCTATTTTTACGTTGACACTGAATATCTTATCTTAAAACGATGGTCTACTTTTCAAAGATTACTTACAGATAGTCGTCTCTGTGGCTCGTTTCTGCTGATGTTCTGTCGCCATCTACAGTTTAACACCCTCAACATTTCATTATTTTCAGCCTTTTGGTGCTCTACAACAAACCGGAAGTCTTTGACTTTCAACGAAGAGTCTTTTTTTACGTTTGGTGGCTTGAATACACTCAATACTTTTAAAATCTGAACAGATATCTTAAAAAACTAGACATCATACACTTGCAGACTTTTTGAAAGTTTCAGATTAAAACACATTAAGTGATCATATCTGCAGATTGTTAGAGACTTCCCGCAACAAATCCAGACTGAAAGTCTGCGCAAACTCCGAGCAAAAGCATTTGCATGTTTTAAATGGCCAGGTGTACAGATAGTTTTGGTAGGAATTAAACGGTGGTCGTTATACAATTCTCACGGTTACGTTTGACAACTTGTCATATGTATACATAATTAAGATAAATGCACTTTTGTGTGTTTTTAACTTTCTTCTTACCTGAAATGACACGCACAATCACCTGGAGTCTGCGCCGCGCGTGCTCGTTCTCTGCGGGAAATGTCGTTTACTCCTCAAGTCTCAATTAAGTCCCGACACATTCTGCAAAGGCAAACATAATTATAGCACCTTTTAATATTTACTATAATTATCAGAGTAAACAAACTATGGTCAAGCAACTCACGTTAAAATGTGTGGTCAGGTGCTTCATTGACATTCCTAAGGGGTTCACATTTTCAGATATAGTCGATTCACGACAAACGGGTTGAAATCAATGTGACAACAAGCATCCGCCATTAAAACTTATGTAATAGAAATCTTATAATTAATTTGTTTTGTGCATTTAACTACATTAGTTCACTTATATAGTCCACTTTAAGAATCGAGTGATATATTCGGACACGCGGTCATCTTCCGCCGAGAAGCGGGAATTCATTCAGCGCGAGCGTCACGATAACGAGTGTAGATCGGTTGTACACTACACTAGTTATTATGATGCATCATGGGATTGAATGAGTTTACTCAATAAAGCCCACTATAAAACCCTAAAATAGTGCACTATAATAGTGTATAGGGGCTATTTTGGCCACAACCTTCGTAAAGAAAGAAACCGGGGGGGGGACTTTTACTTTGAAGTAAATGTGGACGGATATTACGTGTGTTGTTAAGTCTCAATTCACCCAAGACTTCCAAAAGAAGTATGACGCCCGGCTAAAGGAACACTAAACATGGGTGTGTGGAGTTTGTCAGCTATTAAAACTATCCCCTTGACTGCAACCAGGCGTCTGAAGTGATATTTCCACGGACTTTGACGTGATCGATACTTTTATCTTTGTTTAACTAACAGCAGTTGTAGGAAGGAAACAGCGGAGGAAAAGGAACCGACTGCGCACTGATGGCCCACTAAACGCGACACTCATCGGGAAGATCAACGTTACTTAAAGGGGCACACGATTGTTTTGCAAACTCCTTATTGCAGCACAAATGCTTGTATTTTAAATGTATACCTTTTATATAAGCACTTAGATTAATTAAATATGTCCAAGACTACGTGAAGTCCCGATAGGTTGAATATTAAGGGGTGTTTTGCGTTTCTTTATTTGGCTAAGAGTTGTTTTGCTCGTGCTGGTCGAACACACGTATCCCTGACGTGATCGATCATGGCCACAGACGTGATAGTGTCCGAAGACGTGTCAAACCAGAGAGATTTGAGTGATATGAACGCCAACAAGACTAACCCCGAATTCGACACACCCAATCGGACGTTCGAGACGCTGGAGAATAGACATTTAAGTAGCCCTTCATCATCATCTGTTCATTCTGGTGAGGAAATATCTGAGAATTACATAGGAGGGGATTCGGAGCAGAATGGAGACAGTCCGATCCAAACCGGAGATCCGCCACAGGAAGTAGCAACTCCAGACAATGGACAAAAACAAGGCGTGAAGACGTCAACTCCTGTCCGACCGCAGACGATCTTTTCATCAGCTGAGCATAATGGAAGGTAATGTTGTAATTTGCAGTATTATGATAAATTGATCTTTCTACCCAGAAGTCAGTTATAATTCACAAAATTATGCACCACCTCTGCCCAAACTTGTCAGTACGGGCACGCGGCCATTGGCTGTCAATCACTCCAATGCTGCTATTGTCACCTTTTTATGAGGGGTGTGGACCAAAATCCAAAAGGTGTGCCTGCGGCTATGTATATACTTAGTGTTTCCCTGCATAAGTATATTGAATCAGAATCAGATGTATTAAACAGTGTCTCAATTATTGTAAAGCCTTTTTTCAAGTGTGTGAATAAGTTCAGGGGACAAAAAAAGACTTAAAATAAGTCTGTGGTTTCCTTTCAGATTGACTGGCTAAAATATACAAATGCAGGTGTTCATAAAGTATGTGTTTGAAAGAAAATGTAATTTATTTTTCATTTTATTTCTCATTTTATTTATTCTCATTCATTATTGTTGCGTTGATTTCCCTTAGCAAAATAAACCATAAATGTAATGTAGCAAAGCTTGTTTTTTGTTTAAAACTTGTTCCCGTGAGACCATGGTAAATTTGTTTACTGTAGTTTTGCTGCAAAAAAAACAAACGAACAAAAACAAGGGTTACCATAGTCAAACCATGGTTAACCATCCAGTGAATGAAAATTAGCGGCATCTTGCGGTGAGATTATGAATTGCAACCAACAGCTCACTCCACCGCTCACCTTCTCCTTACGAAGCTCGACGATGGATGATACAGGACTAAGATGTCATCATGTTTTCGCTTCTTTGCCGAAGGAGAAACGTATTTACAAAACGCGCTCTGTAGAGGAGTTTGTGTTTGTAGAAACAACACCGTGAATTCTATCTTAGGGTACCCGACCCACAGTGTATAAAGATAGAAATAGCTCATTCTAAGGTAATAAAATCATAACACTTCATTATGTGTGGTCTTTAGGCTACTCTAAAGACATAGCCTAGTTATGTAAAATATATTGCATTTCTTTCAATAGATCATTCAACAAATTACACACTGGACCTTTAACTATGCTTAGTGTTATAAATGTAATGATGTCACACTGACATTTTCTGTCGTGCAAGCTCCGGTATTTCCTTCAGGATGTGTGAATCTAGTCACATCTACATTTCAGTTTCACCTAAGTCTGGATTATGACATCTATGCACGGACATAATGTAACACTTACAATGGGAATTAAGCCAGTGACGTGCGAGAACATGCCCAGATGTGTCCCATGACATAGTCTTTTCCAAACAGTTCAGTGCGAATCGCAGCTTGACTCAATTCTCAGATCTCATATGGAGGGTGGCTAAAAGAGCAGCAAACATCCCCTCTGAAGGAGTATGACGACTACCACATGGATGGCATGGCAATTAGCTCCCTGACACAGTTAACCAGTATGAACGCCCCCCCCCCCACATTTGAATGTCAGCCTCGCTTTGAAATGGCTAAACAGCTGGTAGATGAATGACTCCTTTACTGAAGCTAATTCGTTTAAATCAGCCTTTTGTTGCAACAATAAACAAACAGGCCAACTTGTGATTAAAGGGATTGTTGGGTTTGTACTATGTTGCACAGAAACTGTGGCTGTGTTTCTTACGGTAAGTATACTGTGCACAGTAAGCACACTTTCTGTATGCATGGAATAGTGAATGATCTTTTTTTAGGGAATATTTAGATGTATTTATTGATATTTACCAGTATTTGGAATTGATTTTTATATTTTTCTTAAATATATGCATGTATGAGTTTTCTTAATGTGGACAGTGTACATATATTAGCCGATGTAAACACATGCTTTTATTCTGGATGTGATTAATCGCGATTGATCATTTGACAGCCCTACATGCATCCACCCTGATTTTTCATTTTCAGCGTGACTAATAGTCTATTTTTCGTGTGTCATCCTTTGTTATTTTTTATGACCAAGAGATATGATCATTTTACACTTAATTGTAATAAAAATGCAGAATAGAGATGATAGCTGTACACTAAATTAACCTTAAAACCAAACCGTCATCTGACAACGATGCACACTACTGTATGAATTTCTTGTTGCATACTTTTGTGTCTGTGGTTTGTGCTGTTGGTGTAGACTCAATTATAAACACATTATCTACCGTAACAGCAATGTGTCCTGTGTTTTGGTGATTATTTTTTGGTATTTGTAATCGTGAGGAATGCCCTGTCCACGATCTCGCTGTGAAATCACTTTAGTTCTAGCGAGAAAGGCAACCTTGTTTTGTTGGTCCTTACGACAAAAAGCTGATTTTTGAACATGGTCCAGGAATTTATGCCCTTTTCAGGGTCATTACCCAAATCTCAAAGAAGGTGAACGGTCTTTCAGCCAGTTTGATTTGTAAAAGAGCTTATGGCATTTGTAACAGAATTAGCTGTACATGAAATTCTTATGACGTTTAAATGGCTTTGTTTGAGATTAGTGCACTTAATAGAAGCCGCATACTGCGGGAGTTCACAAGTATTTGACTGTTTATATGCCACAATACTCAATGTACTAAAAGTCTTGTTTGTCAGATCAAACCTCCTTTCAACCATTTCTCATTTTTTGAATGTATGAATGAAAACCAGCTAATATCCATCTTGGACTTTTTGCCCCCTTCATCACATAGAGATTTTTTTTTTGCGAGATTATCACAAGCTATATTTTGATGCTAAGTGTATGTGTTTCAAAGCCAAAAGGGTTGCCTAATCTATCATTTTTTCCCATCAGTTTTGAGCATCAGGAGTCGGTCGCTACAACAGAGGCGAGGCTGAGAATGGAAGGGGTGGAGCTTAAGGAGGAGTGGCAGGATGAAGATTTTCCCAGGTAGGGATGGCTATGTTTGTGTAGATATATATTATGTCACAGCAGGGCTGAGTGTGTTTATTTGGGTTGCTAGGCCACTTCCAGAGGAGGAAGATATTCAGCTTGACGGGGAGCTTTTCACCGGTTCCTCTGAGACGGAGCACCTGGTAAGCTATTAGTGTACAGTGAACCCAAAATGTATTTGTGAGCCCCCAAATAAGCCACACAAATCTATTAAAGTCGTTCATTATCATGAATAACACTTTGTTTCATACTTTGTTAAAGTATAATATCATACTTTTTATCAAACTTGATCATACTTATCATACCTTTTACTCTCTTTACATACCTTTACTTTTTACTTTTATTTTTTTACTTTTAATATTTAAGAACATCAATAATCTAAAACTTCACTACTTTTAATACTTTTTAGTATTTAAATTGTTTTATTCTGTAAAAGTACTAGATTTGTATTGTACTTAAATTTTCAAGGAATTAACATTATTAATTAAAAATGTATTTATGAAATAGAATAATTGTATTTATGAAGTAGTTGTAAAAAGTATGATTATACTGAAGATTTAGATGTTTAGAGACGTGAAAATCTCACCACAGTAACGGACTAATGTACGTGTGAAAAGTAAACGACAACAACAATGATTTAAAGTTTATGCCGGGATCTTCGCATACATTGAAGAATTAATCGTTTTGTCGATTGTGATGAATTCTTATTGCAACCGATGTAAACACGACAGCTTACTTCGATCAGACGGCTTCGTGTTTTTTCAAGGCGGACCGTTTAAGGACTCGACATTTGGGTTTCCCGGAAATCCTGTAAAATTCAACCAATCAGATTACGACTTTGAATGTGCTGAAGTGTTACCAGAATAGTGTTCCTTTGCATCTGGGCGCGTATTCACAAAACATCTTAATGCTAAAAGTAGCTCCTAACTTGCTGATTTAGGAGAAACTAAAATAATGGGCGTGTCTGTCATAATTTTAGGACTCCATAATTTTTGTGCTAAGAGTATTTCACAAACTGTATTAGTGCTTAAACTAGCTCCTAAACCTGTGAGACGTTAGGATTAGTGAAGACTCTTAAGTCGCTAAGACCAACTCGCAACTATCCAAATATGGCTTTGAAACCGGAATTGAAACATGAACATTTTAGGAAGATGTCATGACAATAAGCTTAACCATAAAGACTACTAATATATGCTAACTGTTTATGAGACAGACAAAATGCTTACAATTAGCTGAACATTTACTTTATATGAACATATTTAGTTTATTTGCAAAAATAACTCATTTTTTTAAATAATTAAAAAATAATGTTGTTTATTGTGTTATCATGTGTTTATTGTATCTGTTAGCTGTATTTTTATAGTTATTGTTACTTGCGGTTTGATTGATATTAATTGGAATGACCAATAAAAACTTGAGTTATCTTTTTTGTAAATTAATTCTTCACTTGTTGAATTAGTAATTTAGTGTATATTTTATCATTCGTAATTTGAATACGGCAACAATTATATATTCAAATATTTTATTTGAATATGAATACATTTTTGCTTTAAGATCTTAATATAAATATATCAGCATGAGACCACATTCTATAATATTTCTATGATTAAATTAGACCCATCCTCTATCAGCCAATCACTGTGGTTATGGTCAGTAAGCTTGCTGACATCATCCATAGCAATGAGGTCGACCCCGCCCTTTTTCTTATTTTAAGATTTTTTTCTGTTCCTTTGTAAATGTTGCTCTCTGCAGCGATGTGAATAGGTTTTAAGTGGAAACTCTTAACGTCAAACTTTCACTGCTGTTTGGAGAGCTCTTAGTGTTAAGATAAAATGTTTTGTGAATACGGGCCCAGATGTTCAGCCAATGGTTACAATGGAGACTAGATTATCCTTTAAAATGTAATGAATACATATTTTTCCCAAAGTATAAACACTGAGAAAGTAAACATACTTGAAAATTTACTTGAGAGTAAAAATACCCAACTACTCTCCAACTCTGAAAGAAAAATGGCACCTTCAAGCAAAATGCTTTTACATAATGATGTACAGTATAAGGTTTTTAAGGAAATCAGATACACCATTTTAAATTTAGATCGTTTTAGACACTCTTCGGTTGTGTTTCTGCCATTGCAGCTGCGCAATCTTATGGACTGAACAGTGCAAAGAAAACCAAAAAGAAGCTTTTGGCTCCAGACATCAGTTTGAATCTGGACCGCAGTGAGGGCTCGGTCCTGTCGGATGAGCTGGATGATAGCACAGAACTGGACTTGGATGGGATCGACACGCCCTCCGACAACAGCAACGAGTTTGAATGGGAAGGTATGCTAATAGTTACTAAAATACTGCTTTTATTTTTATTTATTATGTTTTAAATGTTAAAAATCCTGATTGACAACCTGACTAATAAAATGAAGTAACTGAGCCTTTCTGCAGTCATTAAACTCCTCACCCTCACATACTAACATTGCATTCTTGGTTCTTAGACGGATGATGTGATGTTCCACTTAGTTAAATAGTGTTGTGTGTTCTTGTTTTTCTGTCCTTCTGCTCTCCTCTGTCTGTACCGGAAGGATTGTTTCTTCTCATTGGTTTGCGACAGGCCTCAGGCCTGCGGTTTGTGGTAAGGTTACATGGATTGTCTCTTATTTGAACGCTGATCAAATTCAACCAAACTTGTTTTATTTTATTTCTTGTGGAAATGTCACTTTTGTAAATGTATGGAATGGCACTTTAAATCAATTATTATTATGTATAAAATTATTATTTTTGTGGTGGAAAATGTTACTGGTTGGATTTTGATTTATGCATGGGCTTTCTCCAATCTCATCAGTTCTGATTCTTTAGATCAAGCTCATTTTGATTTGGTTTGCTGATCAACATTGCTGCTTTTGTTGAAGTAAACAGAGTTCGAGAGATTTTTCTTTGCATTTTTCTTCATCATTATTATTTTAATTATTATGATTGATTGATTGATAGATAATATTTCAAAGTACAAAACCATGGTGCATTTGGCCGTCTTACACTTTGTTAGAACAGATTGTTAAATAGTTTTTATAAAAAAAAATATATATATACGTGTATTTTTTTAAACCATTTAAAAAAAAATGAAATTCAAACGTTGCTTTGACCTCATTGGCTATTAGTTGGGTACCAAAACTCGTCGTATCTTCGATAAACATTTCCACTGAGCATGATGCAGAGCACTCCGGTGAATTATACATGTGATATTGGCCGAGGTTTTGTGCCAAAACAAGGTATATAGATACATAAATATATCATCCTTCGTGTTAAATGGCCTTTTCATGAGAATCCTTCTTTATATTTTCCTTAAAACAACACCTTGATGGTATAAGGCTCACTAGATCTTTTTTTTGAAGTATAAGTAGCTTTTTCGAACCACCTTTTTTTCTGGTTTTTGATATTAGCCTTTTATATTTCCACTTCCTTTATTTTCCTGTCCTCAAATTTTGGATACTGTAGTTAAGTAGTGTTCTGGTTTGTAGGATGTTAAAATCGCATCTACTATTTTTTTACCAAGGCTGGCTTGTCATCTTAACACTACGTTAAAACTGTTGCAAATACATATTCTTAACCTGTTTGTACTACAGGTACAAATGATAAATCAGATAATGAGGTTTGTTATGGGGAAGTGTGCTAATATTAGTAGTTATGGAAAAAAATGTGCTGACTGACTTTGAAGGCAGAAAACCTGAGTCGTATATCTGACCAAGATATCGTAGAGACTAAAAACCATTCATGACATATCAATCACATAGCAGAAAGCAACGTCATGGCAACAACATCTGCATGGAAAAATACCACTTGGTTTCCAAAAAAAGTAAACATGTAGTTTGTTTTTATCTAGTTTTGGCATACAAAGGTTTCTTGAAACAAGGTTTTCTTTTTGTTTAGTGCTTGACGAGACTTGACTGGATATGAAATTGCAAATGACTACATGATAGACATGATTTTGACGATCTGCTTTGGAGTTTCTCTGGAAAACTGTCAAATTTCATATGATAGTGAATCAGAAAATCAGCATACACAAACAGACACGCATGCAAAAAAAGCAAATCGTGAAGTGAATGACCCTCAGTGATTCTTTTGCCAGATGACCTCCCGAAGCCTAAAAACACAGACCTGCTGCGTAAAGGAGTGGAGACGGTGCGGGAGTACTCAGGCACGGAGGAGCGAGAGGAAGGCCGTCGCTGGAGAGTGTTCCGCATCGGAGAACAGGACCACAAGGTGGACATGAAGGCCATTGAGCCCTACAAGAGAGTCATCAGCCATGGAGGTCAGTGACAGCAGTCTGAGCTTATCTAAAATGTACAGAATCAATACATCCAAGGACGTTTGTTGTTTGCACCATTCAGGAAGTGGGTTTCACTTATTGATAATCAAAATGGACTGGTCATCAGACACACCAGTCAGATCAATAGAATAGTTGTACTGCATTTTTAAGTTGAACCACTCTAGTTTTATGTATATTTATGAGAGTGCCTCATGTTGTTCTCAAAGTAATACTGCAGCGTTTATTGTGTTCTTGAAAAACCCACCACAGACCTGCCATGAATAATGAAATAAACCTTCTAGAACATCCTTCAGCCGCAAGAGATTGAAACCATATGGCTCTCCTCTTTTGTTATCTAGCTTCTTTTTTTCCAAATAAATCTTTGCTTTATATTTACATTGCTTCCATATTCAACCGCACCATGTTGTTTATTCTTATTTGCACATGTCATTTTGTTTAATTGCTATAATGTGTAAGATAAATATTTATAGCTTTCTGTAGGCAAACGTAGTTTCTCTTTTCACAGGTTACTATGGCGATGGGTTAAACGCCATCATCGTCTTTGCTGTTTGCTTTATGCCCGAGAGCAATCAACCAAACTACAGATACATCATGGACAATCTCTTCAAGTAAGTTGGGTTGTTTTCAAGTTGAGCTGATCTGTCCTTCCTAAATGACTATGACCCCTTGCATAGGGGTTTTTAATCTTTTAGATGGCACGGACCCCCAAAGTACGATCATCCTCATGTGAAGAACCATGTCTTAAAAATCCATCTACATTTATAAGCATCTGATTTATAAAAAGATATTGATTTGAAAAATTATAAATCTATATATAGTTACTTATAAGTTATATATTTATATATACGTTTCCTTCTCTTTATTGTAATGCACTATGTACTGTGTAAAATGTTTCATGTTTATTTAATTAATTTTTTGAATTTTTTGAATGTATAATTTTGTATTGAATATATTGAATGTATTTACTTAATCAAATAATTAAATGTAATATATTAATAGCTATTTTTGTTTAGTTGTAATAACATTTTATGTTTCAATAGTTTATCTACTGTACTTATTATTCTTAGCATATTTTTTCTTTTCTTAATAGCTCTAGGATTAGCTTCAATTTTGTATCACAATATGCAATACTTCGATATATTGTTACACCCCTACCACGACCCCTGGTGGCCCTCTGACCCCAGTATTGACCATCCCGTTTTTTGGTGATGTTTAATAGCAGGTCAATTAAATAAAGCAATTTTATATTATTGCCACCGCCGTGCAACAGTTGGCTAATTTGATATGAAACATGATAACATCAGTTTGTTCTCAAACATCAAAAAGCTCTCAACAACTGCTTGCGTTGTTTTAACTGCAAAGATGATGTTGACAGACCTACACCCGCTGATCTAAATAAATGACTGGATTGCTCATGACGTCATTGCACTGAAACTACCCCGCCACCATGTAGGTGTGCCCAAACGTTCGATTAAATGAATAGGGAGTAATCACATATTAATGATAAAAAAATAACTTACCAGTCCCCGTTTTTATATCTAGAGTCTCAAAGCACATTCTTACAACGCACATGTCTTAAGCATGTAAGTGGTTGATTATTTAAAGTCGGGAGTCTTATTATCATTTTTATTAGAGTAGCGTACATATCAGATCAACAGACTAACTAGACACCTCAACAAATGACAAATGTGCTTATTCTGAAATCTAAATGCAGATAAATAAAGGGATGTTCTTTAAGTCATGAAGCTTTATTTCTAAACATTTACACATGTGCCATTACAACAGTGTGCAATACAGACTCACCTTGATACATTGATTTCTATACATTGCTACATACACATTGGAAAAAATATCAGAAGTATCAATTCATTTATACACACATGTGAACTAAAAACGTATTGCGCGCCTAATAAGCTGAAAAACTGTTTATTTTAGATTGTTATTTTGACTGTAAGCCAATGGCACTGTAAGTTGGGCATACCAAGATGATGGCGTGATCGTTTGCAGTGGCTTTACCTCCTGCTGTTGGTTTAGTGTTCTAGGCAAAATCCAGTCATTCATATATGTAGATCAGTGCCTGCACCTCATACCCAGATGTTTGTGAAACTAACTCTGTGTGGTTTGTTTCAGGTATGTCATAGGAACCCTAGAGCTGCTTGTAGCTGAGAACTATATGATTGTATATCTAAATGGAGCCACTTCACGCCGAAAGATGCCCAGTGTGGGTTGGCTTAGAAAGTGCTATCAGCAAATAGATAGGAGGTAAATACCCACTTTATCCCACGTGCAGTTTTGGTTGTCTTGATTTTTTTAACACTATTCTGTGTCACAGGTTAAGAAAGAATCTCAAGTCTTTGTTAATTGTGCACCCGTCCTGGTTTATTCGTACCCTTCTAGCCCTCACCAGACCATTTATAAGGTCAGCCCTTGTTTCAGTACGTGTCTTAGTATCCCATCATTTCTAAAACCTGTTTTTATTCAAATCTTTTCATGTTCTAAACTTGCTTTTACAGCACAAAGTTTAGCCAGAAAATCAAATATGTGTTCAGCCTTACCGACCTGGCTGAGCTTGTCCCGATGGAGTACGTGTCCATACCAGACTGTATTAAACAGTAAGTTCCCCTTTATTATACACCACTCCATATTCATTCTTTTATCTAGAAGAGAACCACTTCCATTTTCTACAGGAAAAGTTTTGTTTCGTCAGTACATACGTTTGTAATGAAACGAAACAGCTGTATCATTCGGTTACGGTACATAAGTTCATAAGATACTTTTCTGTTTCCACAGTTTTTAATCTTTTACGTTCTTATATAAAGTCCTTTTGCATCCAAGTGCTGCCTCCTGTTGGCTGTAGTTTCTCCAGAAACTCTTTATGCCCTAACCCCTTCTCCCTGCCTTTCCTCTAAGGTTTGACGAAGAAAAAAATAGGAAAAAACTGAAAAGGTATCTGTATTTTCAATCCGGAGATCCCTCCCAGATCTCTGTAGACTTGATCTGCATTGCACAAAACTAACAATCATTTGGCTAATTTATGTTGTGTGCTTATACTTTGGATGAAATTGCTATGTCATTTCCCTTCTTGGTGGTTGTCTAATTGTTCACTACGTGCCATATTGTTATCATCTTCTATCACAAAGGGAGCTGATAAGTTAGATATGCACCATTTCAGTCTTGAAAAGATCCTCAAATTCTTCATAAATTGATGTGGTCAACAAGATGTCTTAAACCAACTTCATACACCACTGTTATGGATGAACTTTATTAATCATGTTTCTTTGGACAAATGCACTAACTGTGTTTAAAATAAACATCACACAGATTTAGATTCTGACATTCTGTCAGATCGGTACTGCTGTTGTCAGTATGGTATGTATGACTATAACAAAAATTCAGACTTTATGGTGAAGGATTTAAAAACTTAAAGGGGTAGTTCAACCAAACATGAAAATATTTTCATCTACACACCCTCTTGTCATAACAATATGACTTTCTTTTTTCGCAGAGCACAAACGTAGAGCGTTTTAAAAAGGTTGGTAACCAAACAGCACCGACACCCATTTGCTTCTATTGTATGGAAGCAAAACCAATGCAAGTGAATCGCCGACGTTCGGTTAGCAACACTCTTCAAAATATCCTCTTTTGTGTTCTGCGGCACAAAGAAAGTCAGACAGGTTTGAAATGACAAGAGGGTGATATGATGACAGAACTTTTGGGTGTACTATCACTTTAAGTCACGGTGGATCACATCTATTTAAACCTCCACATAAGTGTTTTCGTAAAACTTTCTGTGTAAAAGCATGACCGAATAATGCACATTCTCACCGTTCACTGCATGCGTCACCACTGAACACCTTTCCACAAAAACACTTTGGTGCAAGCGTTAACATGCTGGAGTTTAGGCTATGTTTACGCTAACCCAGCTTTGTGTTGTAAACGGTTTGTTGCAAAACGTTGAGATAAAATGTTAAAAAACGCTCAGTCAAGTAAACCAGAAGTTTTTTTGCATGACAGTCTGATAGGAAACTGTTGAGAATTTGCTGTATACCCACTTGATTTCAATCTGTCATGGCTTTTCAAACACTTATCTTTTGAATATTCTTTAGCATTTACTATATAATAAGCATTGAGAGGTGGTATATTGTTACACAGAGTGGGTTTAAGCATTGGTAGGATATTTATTTCATTCATTATCTATTTTCACTCTAAATCTATTTAATGTAGATTTGTATACGTCAGAAACTATTTAAAAAAAAAACTTTGTGACTCCGACTTGCACTTAAAACATTTGCACTTGGATACTTTTTAACCCCAGATTGCATAATAAACAATGCAGAATCAACTGACTTGAGTTCCACATTAATCGATTTAAATACTCGTTCTTCTTGTTGAGTTTGCGCAGCAATTTTTTTTAACCGGAATCAAAGAGACATTTGATGATCAAACTAACCCTTTGAGCCACCAGACGTATTTTGTCATCATGTGATCTCTTCCATGTTTTGGATTGTGTTAAAACAATCTGTTTTCAAATCGTACGAAGTTTTTAGATATTATGATTATGAGGCTTGTATGGTATCATCATCCATGTTTTTTCACGGTAGGATTGACCAGGACTTCCAAGGAAAAGTGGAGATGGCGACCGCCGCAGTGCCAGAGTAAGCTGAAGGAACCGAGAACCTGGAGGAACATAGAATGTTGGATTTCTTTTAACTGGAGAACACAAGATCTGGATGTCAGACACGTGCCTTTATGACTATCACCGCCTGTTACATTATAAAACTGTTTTTGTTCATGCCCCTTTGCATTTGTTTACCAAACATCTGTCAGACGGCATTTGTTTTCTGTGCGTCAAGCATTTTAATCTTTTATGTATCATTTCAATATGTAGATACTGTCAACGTTGTTCTAGTATTAAATCTCGCTCGTAGTTAAGGCACTCCGTTTTTGAACTGGTTGATGCATGTTCTACATTACATTTAAATATCTATATTTATATTCGAACGGTGATAAAGGAGAAAGATTAATATATTTTTATGATGGAAACGCTATTTTTAGGGCCTCAGTCCTGCATCACCTGTCATCTGCTTGCTGATCGTCTCGTTGTTTACAGTTTGGTTTTTTGTTTGATTTGTGCACCAGCAAAACGTGCAAAGATGATCGGAAGACTACGATGATGATATGTGAAAATATGTTGCACCAGTAACGGTTCTTCGGTTCACAATGGTTTGGGAGGGTGGGGCTCTTGTATGTTATGTTGCAAGTAAACGTCCACACAAAAATCACATTGTCATTATGTTTGAAACAACTGAATGCTGTTCAACACTCACCAACTGCTTTGTTGTGTCATTGTTTCTTGCAGGATGTGAGAAATCTCTTTTGTATGGGCTGTAGTAGTACAATATAATTTGAGCTAATTTAGAACAAAATAGGCTTTTGTGTGTTTTATTGATGGGTGGCTTTGTGTTCCTTCATATGCCACAGCACAAACATTTCTTCTTCTAAGACACCTGTTGAGGGCGCTGTATCACCACTTTAGTTTTTTCACTGGGATAGTTCCCCCCAAAATAAACCTTTTTTTCTTACGCAGAACATAAAAGATATTTTGAGGAATGCTAGTAACCAAACAACCTTAGCCCCCATTGATTTCGCAAAACTCTTGACAGGTTTAGTATCTTCTTCTGTTTTACAGAAGAAAGCCATATACAGGTTTGAATAAGGTTTTTAATGGGAATGATTTGGTCATGGAAAAGTCAACCTATAAAAAGTCAAATTAGTTGTCTAGACTTTTCACTATTACATTGAAGCCATTGTTAGTTTTACACGTTGATGCATCTTGATGGGGAGACTGGAGACAAGCTAGAGTGATGATGCCCATATGGTAGATATGCCCAGTCAGCCCCTTCAGCCTTTTGGAAAATATCTGACTTTTGTGACCATTCCTAGCCAAACCAAATTTCAAGATGAAAAAGTTTTGTTTTTTTAATGCTCATATTTTTTCTCTTACCGTTTGTAAACTGTTTGTGTGAACCATTCTACATTTATATAATTTAAATCAGTGTTTTCTTAGGTTCTAAACGTCGTTGTCAAAAGCTAATGCATCTATAATTTCTTTCATGGCTGCTAGTGTTGACAAGACTGATGTAAAAACCCGTTCAACTTTTTAAATACTCTGTTTTTTCCAGAAATAAAGTCAAGAAATTGCAACATTATGTTATAGAATATTTTAATCAATGTTGCAACTGTCCCCTGTTGTTGGGTCAGTTGCAACATTTGACTTTAAAAACTAAATTTCTCTTTCTCCTAAAAACAGTCTCTGAGAAACTGAAGGAAATATAAAAAGTGTTGCAGCCGTTCCCAGTCTCCCCTACATCACCTGAAAAACTATTCTCTTTATAGCTATATATCTCAAATATATATTTTAAGAGTTTTACATGTTATCCCATTTTATATATAATATGTAACTATTAATTAATAGGCTATCTGTGTCAGCACTAATAGAAGTACAGATAGACTTTGATATCATCAAAAAGACAGAATGCAAAGAAACGTATACTAGTCAAAACTTTTATAACACTTAATAAATTCAACCGTGCGGGCAAAATCAATTTTTTTAACCCAAGTTTAAAGTGATTGTAAAGGGCAGCATACATTGTATATATGTGTATAAACACACACACACACACACATACATATATATATATATATTTTTTATTTATCTATTGCCAAACATCGAGTTGTTTGGAACAAGCTTAGTGTGCTCAAACATAATGATAACAAACATTAGGATACATACATAAATACATACACAGACATGCATACGTTAAGCTGTAAATAGTGGTCCCATCAATTATAAAGAGCAAAAATTAAAAAAATTATATATATATATTTATATAGGCCTTTAGCCTTAATACAAACATACAGTCAAACCAAAATGTATTCAGACACCTTCACCATTTCTCACATTATCACAGTAAATATGACACATAAATCTAAATATTTAGAAAATAGTAATAAAGTAAGAACACTGAGTTCAACTGTATCAGAACAAATTCATCTTGATAATGTCAGAGAACTTTGATAGAAAGGTATGTGATGGATTTGGTTGAATAGCTGTCAAAAACACACATTTAGAATACTAATTTAGATAAGCCATTACCAAGCAATGCTTAATCTTCTTAAGTCTGTGGTGTATAAAGGTCAAATTTGCAATTAAAGAAGAAAAACACTATAAACAAAACATGGTCAGGTCAAAGTGTCTGAATAATTTTGGCCCCAATTTTAATTAATTTTACTGTACAAAGAATTCTGGGGTATAATATAATACAGTATGGCTACTTTGTTTTGCTTTCCTAACTTACATAAATGAACTACGCCCTGCACCCGCTAGTAAAAATTGACCTTATGAAAAGTTTAACGTATTTTACATATTTTATATAAATATTATTACTTTATTGTTTTTAATATAGTTGCAAACAAGCTGATATCATCCGAAATCATTTTTTTAAACGTATTTTTGGAAGTCATATATTGGCATTTGTTATCAAGACTAAGCCTGTGAGTTGATGGTTGGCGGCCAAGTCGAAGTTTTCCAGTACTTCAGTGTAATAAGATCCAGCACACTAAATCCATCTCCTACTTCAACCACCCCAAAATGAGTATTTGGGAGCCATTTTATATTCTAGGCCCCACCCTGGATCGTACCTTGTTGTAAGTTGAATAGTAAATAATGTAACATACACAATTCAAAATAACTCTCACCATACAACACATAAACATATAAACAACAAATAATTGAAGCATAAAAATAGTTTTTTAGGAATGAAGGTTGTGACTCTGAGGATGTCACATTTAAGATGGCTGCTAGTGTTATATAACTACCCAATGTTGTGTGTTGAACAGGATTGGTTCTGCAAATCTGAAACTTGTGAGTATATGTACTATATGTTGTTGTATCCTAAATAAATAGATGAAAAAAACATGTGTCATTAGTTGTTTGTATGTGCTGTGAGAAAATGCTGTTGGTTGAATTGGTTTGAACTTAGACAAATACAGAAAGCACATCAAACAAGAACATTGCAGAATGAAGGTAAGTACATGTTTGTTTATGGGTGTACTATGTGTTACTGTGTGTTAAACCAAATTGAATGTTCCTGACAATTAAACGTCGTTTCTCACCTTAAAATCGAAAGTAAACAGCTTTTCTTTGCCGAAGGTGTGGATTCAGTAATAATTAACTAATAAAATATTTCAAATTCACATTTCATGTACAGTTATTTTCTCATGTGGCAAGTATCCATGTTATAAGCGGGATAATGCACAAACAGCCGGCTGTTATCACGAAATACACCCATTCAGTGTGATCAGGACCTGATCGGGCCTTATTTCTTGGATAACTACCGTCTTTCCATTACTTACAACGGTCGACGGGCGCCATTGCTGACGGACAAGAGGTCAGTTAATATTAATGATACACAATAAATTAGCGTGTTAACACAAATATGTAACGAAACCTGTACTTAATAATACATTATTATAATCTATCTTAGACACATAAAATGAACATTGTGTACAATTTTTCACAATTAAAGGCTGGGGCTAAAGCCCCGTCATAAAAAACTGCTTAACCCCGGCATAGCACCCTCAAGGATTTCCTAATATCTTTTACGGAGTGTCTATTTACACTGATCACAAAAAGCCCGTCCCATGTAAGCAGAGGCTACTCACTAGTTTATTGGATTAGATCTGTAAAAATTGCACGTGTTAGATAAGGATTTCTGATCATCGCATGTTCGAATCCTGCTCCTGATTACTTTTTCCCATCACTTGTCAGATCATAAAACCATTTATTCTTGATAAAATTGAAAAAAGATTGAAAAGTGGCTAACTTCATATTTCACAATACATTTCAATATACTGTCCCTCCCAACAATGATGAATACGTCCCACTCATATTTTATATAAATATTATTACTTTATTGTTTTTAATATAGTTGCAAACAAGCTGATATCATCCAAAATCATTTTTTTAAACGTATTTTTGGAAGTCATATATTGGCATTTGTTATCAAGACTAAGCCTGTGAGTTGGTGGTTGGCGGCCAAGTCGAAGTTTTCCAGTACTTCAGTGTAAGAAAATGTGACTTTCAGATAGCAACGAACGCAATAAAACATTGCTTATAATAAATCGCATTAACCTGGAAGAGAAAGTCGCCGTCTTACAGCAAAGAGAAGAGAATCTTAAGAGTATGTAAAGCAGATTGTTATGCCTGCCGTAGCAAATCAGAATTTGTGTTGTTTTTATAAGTGAAGTGTGGTTGCTATCTGAGTTTAAGTTATAGTTACAGAACGAGAGGCAGGGGAGGGGGAACTCAACATTTTCTAAACTTAAAACGCATTTTTGCGTATGTATTTTCTTCTAATTACACAATTAGTTTAGGTAAACATAAATATATTTATGACAGTAGAGAATGCGAGTTTAAATGATTTGGGGGGACAACCCTCAGATGGGGGGGGACGTTTTTATTAGCCCACCCTCTGAACTGTTAAGCACCCCCACGAAAAACGTCCTGTCGCCGCCCCTGTGTATGTTTATTAAATATTTGTGGTTAATTCAACAACTAGGCCTACCAAGTAGTGTGCCTTGGGCGGCTGTGATATTGGGTTAAGATTGAACTGCGTGAGCTGTTATTTTAAATTATAACACCGCTCGTTGGAATGCTTGATTCTGATTGGCCAGTTGCGACATTTTGCAGGTTCTTTATTCTTTATAACCTCTCAAAACTAATAACACAGGGTAACAAATCATTTTGATAGGTTTTTTGACAAATTAAATATAAATATGTCTTTTAATAACAGATGTGACATTATATTTATCAATGATTAAACCAAATAAAATGTTCCGGACATTTAAACGTTGTTTCTTACCTTAAAACCGAATGTTTATAGGATTAATCGAGGAATGGGTGAGGAAGAGAGATTTATGGTGTTCTCTTCATCAAATTAAAAAAAATCCAGCAAAACGTCTAAACAGAATGTGACAAAATAACTAAAAGAAAACAAACTGTACAATATCTACAGGCCAATTCAGCTTAACCCCAAGGTCTAAGCAACATCCATGAAAACTCTTTGTAATAAGCTCCAGCACACTAAATCCATCTCCTACTTCAACCACCCCAAAATGAGTATATGGGAGCCATTTTATATTCTAGGCCCCACCCTGGATCGTACCTTGTTGTAAGTTGAATAGTAAATAATGTAACATACACAATTCAAAATAACTCTCACCATACAACACATAAGCATATAAACAACAAATAATTGAAGCATAAAAATAGTTTTTTAGGAATGAAGGTTGTGACTCTGAGGATGTCACATTTAAGATGGCTGCTAGTGTTATATAACTACCCAATGTTGTGTGTTGAACAGGATTGGTTCTGCAAATCTGAAACTTGTGAGTATATGTAATATATGTTGTTGTATCCTAAATAAATAGATGAAAAAAACATGTGTTATTGGTTGTGTGTATGTGTTGTGAGAAAATGCTGTGGGTTGAATTGGTTTGAACTTAGACAAATACAGAAAGCACATCAAACAAGAACATTGCAGAATGAAGGTAAGTACATGTTTGTTTATGGGTGTACTATGTGTTACTGTGTGTTAAACCAAATTGAATGTTCCTGACAATTGAACGTCGTTTCTCACCTTAAAACCGAAAGTAAACAGCTTTTCGTCGCCGAAGGTGTGCATTCAGTAATAATTAACTAATAAAATATTTCAAATTCACATTTCAGGTACAGTTATTTTCTCATGTGGCAAGTATCCATGTTATAAGCGGGATAATGCACAAACAGCCGGCTGTTATCACGAAATACATCCATTCAGGGTGATCAGGACCTGATCGGGCCTTATTTCTTGGATAACTACCGTCTTTCCATTACTTACAACGGTCGACGTGCGCCACTGCTGACAGACAAGAGGTCAGTTAATATTAATGATACACAATAAATTAGCGTGTTAACACAAATATGTAATGAAACCTGTACTTAATAATACATTATTATAATCTATCTTATAACACATAAAATGAACATTGTGTACAATTTTTCACAATTAAAGGCAAATAGGAAAAGAGTTTCCCCTTCGGGTGATCAAGCTAAGATGTAAAGACCTATGAATTCTTTATCACTGTACATCATTTTTGACTATACAGTTTAAATTATAAGTAATTATTGTAATAATTAATACTGTGTATGTTAGCATATTTATTAAAGAGAATATCGGTTTATGGGTTGTAACAAACAGCATTCACTATCAGGAGGAGCTTTGGAGGACCTTTATGTTATGCAGCTTGGGGATGAAACCAGTTCCTCTTAAGTCTTCGTTATTGTCGGAAGGATGTTGCTGAAGGAAGACTTTTACAAGCAGTTGATACATATTGTTTATTTACATTTTGGAGTATGCCAAGCCTGGTGTTGCTGCTGTTTGGTAGTTTTGCTCATGATTTTATAAGCTATACTAGCCTATATGTTCTGTTCTGTTTATTTATTTGATTATTGTAAATTGATACTTTATTGCTGGTAACTTTATGATTAAAGGAAGTACATTAATAAACCAACTGCAACCAAAAAATATTTTATTGGAAATAAAAAATTGTAAAGGTATTTCTATGTTGAGCGTTGTTTGTTTACACTGCAATAAGGAAAAAATTAATAGGATGGCTGAAAATAATAAACAACAAATAAAGAACAATAATAATAAATAATATTTTGGTCAAAATAACACAGCACATTAGTTGTAAAGTTGTAACCCAATATATTAGGTTGTACATCATGGCTCTGCGTTATTCTGTGTAGTGTTATTCGTGTGCACCAAGGGTCTGAGAGTAATGCAATTTCAATCCTCTGTACAGTATGTATGTACATATGGCAGAATTGACAACAATACAGTCTTTGACTTTTGACTTATTTCAAAATTCCTTCTTGTAACGTTTTCAACATTATTTCCATATGATTTATTAGTTCTATTGGTTCCCATCTGCCAGATAACATCCATTAGCCTATAGTGTCTATTTAACCAATCATTATAATAATTAAATCCATTACATTTTTTATTGTGTTTTGGAATACAATACATATACATAAATAATGTCAGCATTTCCTGGACTACAATGAAAATATGCAACTGGTTCAGATATTAAATTTAATGATTTAAAGGACCCAGTCTTTAGCTGTTTTAGATGCTTTGACTATGTTTTTTTGTAGTGTTTGACAATGGATGTTCATGTTTCTAATTAAAAAAAAATTCACTCAAATTCAAATATTTCCCATATTTCAACTCTATTGTTTACTGTCCCTCTTCTCACAAAACGCGTGGATTTCTTCCGGTGTATGTAAAGTCCCACCTTCAGAAACGCTCTGATTGGTAAATCTGACCAGGTCTGTCGTGATTGGTTCCCCGCTTAGAGGGTGTGTGTGAAGATGTCCCACCGCTACCATATCAGCAAGCTTCCGCTTCTCAGGCTGTTGTGATTGGTCGGTGCCCCTCTCATTGCACGTGTGTTCAAAAACTTTGGCTTTTAGCAATAAACCATAACAATGGCATCCACTTTACTTTAGCAGTTAAAAACATTCATGTGCAAACGTTATTCTTTGTTAGAGATCACGATGTTTTTCCCACTATGGCGAGGGACTGTGATGAAAGTGAAAGTAGTTAATCTCGTAGCTAAATCACATCCGTACACTCTCTGATAAGCAAACACTACTCCAGCGGCTCTTCCTCTTCTCTAAGGAAGGCCTTTGGGCGAGGTTATTATAAGCAATCCAAATAGTGACATCATGTACCCGGGAAGTAAAGGGCTGTAGTCCGATTCCAGCCGTTCTCTGTAGTCCCTGAAAATCGAATTCTGTTAAAGACAATATCTCACTTGGCACTCAACTTTGAGCTTTATCATTTTACAGGTATTGTTTATGCTCTAACAGCAACATTACACAATAACTAAAGGTTGAAAAATGTGATCGCGGCCTTTAACATAGTGCATTATAGGCCTATATTACAGTAGCCTATATTGTTTTGCATCGGCAGTAGGCCTACAGACGTTCTTTATCTGCGTTGTGTGACAGTGGCTATTCCTTTTCAACCTCATCTCAGTCACAAAGCCTTAATGACCAATATTTATACAGAATGCACCCAGTGCTTATCGGGAGCAACAATACCAGTTTTTTGCCTGGTAAAACAACAATAGGCCTATAATGTTAAACTGTGAATAAATATCTGCTTTAAATGCTTTATATTCTGTCTTTGATTATTTATGTCATGTAGTACAGTATAAATAAAATATCTGATTGTGATGTACAGTGCTGTGTTGAGTTTTATAATCGTATACTGTGCTTTATACACATTTAAATAGAGATTGCTCCAATTATCCATAAAATGTCATCTTTAACGCACAGATTAAATCACAAATTAATTTTGTCCTCCGAGTGAGAGATGATAATTGTTTAAATAAGATTTCAACAACGTGACTGTTTGGTCGTTAGGACGTGCTCATCACGTCCCAGAAACGTTATTTAGTACGTCGCTGCGACGAATATTGTATGTCCCAGGTATGTCTTCAGGAGGTAATCACCATGTCCCAAAAAACGTCCAATGTTACGTCGTCAGGACGAATATGGGAATCACAAAATTACGTCGCTGGATCGTTATTATACTACGTCGTGGCAACGAATATGGTCCGATGCAGGTATGTAGTCACAACGTTACTTTGTTAGCTGGGAATGCATTGCTTTCAACCACATAATGTCTAATTACTATATGTCTTCAGACATATACACTTGCCTAGAAGCACAAAAAATAAATTTAGACATTGTGTCCACCACACCCGTCTCTGTTAACCGTTAATGCTGATATACAAATCCGGTTGTTAAACATTTATTGTAATTATTGTTTTTCTGCAGACGATCTGGTTGGTCTTGGGAGTTTTGTCATGGTTTTACCATGGTTTTACCACGTTCTAAATAACGACGTACTAAATAACGTTTCTGGGACGTGATAAGCACGTCCTAACGACCAAACAGGCACGTTGTTATATCTTTCATTTATTTATTTAGGCAATTATCATCTCTCACATGGAGGATTAAATTAATTTGAGATTTAATCCGTTAAAGATTACATTTTATGAATAATTGGAGCAATTTCTATTTAAATATTTATAAAGCACAGTATAACGATTATAAAACTCAACATACAGTGGTAAAACCGCATCGGATGTGCTTTATTGGCACGAAACATTATCCTTTATAAACTGTACATTTGCCTTTACAAACATTATTTGTAAAATAAAATATACACAATATGTGAAGTGTGCGCATTTCTGCAGATTATATTGGTTTTTATATTTATAAACAGGCACATCAATCAGATCACTTAATCTACCTTTCATTTAAACAATAGATTCAGATTTTACAATCTGATTAAATTCAATCCGACGTGTCCATGTAAACGCTGCCAATGTAGTCTTCTTATTCATGGATTAAAGTAAAAAAAATCTTCTGACTGATTTTTTTAGTCGACTATTTAGAAAAAGTGTCGGTTAAAGTGTAAAAGACCGCCCACTGTCCCAACGACGGAAACCAACGGTGTGGTTGAAGGGAACTCGTGTTCTGCTTCTCCTCAGCAATTTCTACATGAAGTTATTTAAAAACTGTTTCAATTTAGTTCAATTTATATGACTCTCTGGTTAAGACCGATCTGACTCCAATTTTATTATAATACAAAATAATACAAAATTTCAAATGTATAGGTTGATCACAGTTCATTTATCTATAAATCTTCATACTTTATTATTTATAGTTATTCTTTCAACTGGAACCTGCAGTTGCACAGAGTCTCACGCCGGCCAGGTTCATGGATCTCACGGACATAAAACTGCAGTTCTGATCTTTATTCAGAGTTTGCCTGGTAAATGTATGTCTAAGTCTGGCCACTATACTTGCTTGTTCAGAAACATAGCAACTTCCTAAGCCAGGTGATAGGTGGAAATCTGTAACATGTGAGCTTTATTAATGCCCCATTTATAATTTAAAGTCTAGTATAAACTAGTCCATCACATCCAGACACATCGATTTTGCGGTAACAAAACAAGCTCCTTTCAATCTAAGGGTAATAACACTCTGAAGATATTTTAATAAATCAATAATAACAATTTATTATGCCAGGCAGGTACAACATCAATTAAAATCATAGAATGTGCATACAAAGACAATTCTAACGTAATAAGCAAAGGTTGTCAACATAGTATAAGAATAAAATAAAACCACAAAGTTTATCAAAACTGGCAAAATCGATTCACACAGTTGCAGTGCTGGAAGTTCTGGTTACAGGTGCTTTTCTGAGTCTTTTGCCAATGCACCTTATATTCCCAAATGTAACAAAGACTCATGAATTCATTAGTCATTGTGTAAGAATCATGAATACAATGGTCATTGGGAAATTTAGTTTAACTCGTGGCTGACGACATCATCAAATGGGATGCCAATGTATCCATGAACAGGATTCCCCGGTTAAGACTCCTCTTAGAGGAGTGCAGGTAATGTCCTAAAGTTAAAAAAGCTCTTATAAACGTTTTGTTAGTTTTGAAGGAACCAGATGCGTTTACCCATCGCACCAAGACCTTTAAACAGTCCTCAGGATCTAGCAACAAATGGGGTTTTAATGTTTTCTGTCCTAGCATTACAAACAACCTTAGTTCTTTGCACTTTTCCAGCTGCCTTACAAAGAGACATAGGAATTCTGTGAATTAAAATGAATAAACCAATGAAGCAACAATACCCAACAAATGGACACAAAAATAACAGCGTTTGGATGGGACAATTCTAAAAGTGGCATTGACCTGACTATGGAAAATCGCAAAAATGAAAAAACATGGGTACTTAAACCACCAAATGTTGACATCTGTGCTATGGTGAAAACCTTTTGTAAAAACCTTTTTTATGGTAAGCTTGACATTTGCATTAAAGGTAGCACAGGTAGGCATACATATGATATCTGAAGATCCCGGAAACAAAGTACAAAGTACGTGTGTTTTTTATTTCCTAAATAACAGTGAATTTGGATATCCAAAGTTATTTTAATGAACTTCCTGAAGCTAGGGCTACCTCAAATCTGTTTGCATGGTATATTGGCTATGCCTGTATATAAAGTGCCTTTTTTAGTTTAGTCCTTTGTGCATTTATTTCATCGTATATATTTATATATATATACAGTTTATATATATGAAAATATATTACTAATAAATTATTTGTAATGTATTACTTTCAATTCAAATTTTCTAATCTTTCACACAATATTTACATTTACACAATCATAAAATCAGATAGCATCATAAAAAAATGTCTGATTTTTGCACTGTTAA
Source organism: Triplophysa dalaica (assembly GCF_015846415.1). NCBI lineage: Eukaryota > Metazoa > Chordata > Actinopteri > Cypriniformes > Nemacheilidae > Triplophysa > Triplophysa dalaica. Next base: position 9,824,660 of record NC_079565.1, on the reverse strand, counting down.
TAATGATTGTCCATAAACAGCTTTGTATCTCAAAAAAGCCTCCATGCATTTGATTGCAACGTCGTCTACTTCAGGGTCAAACTTGTTTGCTAAAAGTTGCTTTTGCCTGACAATCCATCTCAAGTCGCCAGCTCCATAGACGCACACTGCCCGTCTGTGTATCCCAGTGCATGGTGGGTAAGGAGCCCCATTTTTCAGATCGCCTTCAAGGTAACTCCACTTCACCAGACGAGCGAGTGCGTTCATGTCCGACTGCTCGTATTTACTGTTTGGAGGGTTGGATCCAGGCACTGAAGGCATTCTTTGTAACGTAGCCCACATGTGCTCATCCGGGCTGTACGAATCTTTCTCCCACTCCATGAATTCTTGAATCTCTTTGCTTTTGCAAATATGTTCTACAAATTCTCTTGAAACCACAAAGTAAGCGCTTCCAGAGAACATGGGTGACTTTATTGGCGGGGCCGTCTTTTTAACGTCTGTCCGCCTCACCACATTGGTGACGTTGTGATGATACATCCAACGGGCTTTTTTGTGTTCACTTGTGACCTCGGACTCCATACTGTTCTTCCCGTTGAGATGTTTCATGGACCGCACCATTTCCGCATTCGTTTTAATAGGAAAATCAGTGCCGCAGGTGTTGAGCAGATATCTCCACTGAACGGGGGATTTAAGTAGATCCTGCATGCAGTTGACATCCGCTTGAACTCGAGACCAGGAGGCGTAGACCACGCTTTCTAGTTTACTGGCCACAAAAACATTGGGCAAACAAGACACGATGGCCTTGACGGCTTCTTTGAAGACCTCCGAAGACTTTTGGTCTACGTGAACACAGTACACATTCTGCGGAGCGTAAACAGCTCTGAGCAACCTTTCGAACATCTCGATCTTCTCATGGATCACCATGGAGTAAGCAATGGGAAAATCTTTCTCCTCTTCACTGAGAGTTACAGTCATAAATCCACTGTCTCGGACGAACTCCTGACAGTCTTTGGTTGAATTAATATAGAAGGACTCGGACAACAAGGACGTTCTTTTTTTGGACTCCAGGAGCTTTCCTAAGTATCCACTGTCCACCCCGTCCATGTCTCCTTTAATGATAGCAGAGCAAGCCTGAAGTTCTCCAACATTCTGCTTTAGTAAGTGACTCAGGTCCTGTTTTGCCTTTTCAGAGCATTTGTCCTTCTGAGAATTCAGTAAGAGGAAGGGCACTGTTACAGTGACCGAAAAGATGGAGATTATTTTCAGATACCTTTGCCTGGTAAATCCCATTTTCAGCCGTGGTGTCAGAAAGACAACTGTCAGAAAGTACGTCCAGGAGAAAAGCAATGTGAGTGAGGTATTACAGTGGCTTCTTGTGTTTATATAGCACGGAAATTACGCAATACCTGCAGGAAGGCAGTTCAAACACAAAGGGGAAGGGCTTTCTGCTCAAAATGCTTAATAATGATTGTACAGCAGAGGTGTGGCTATCAACTACAAGCAGATCTGTTTATTAAGGTCAGACAGAGCATTTAGGATAAAAGAAAGTAACTTTTTAAACATTAAAACATTTCTGATCATCATGTAACCAAACACTTAAACTGTCTTACACTGTAAATTGAAACGGTCTTATCTTTATATTTGCAGTTTAGTGGACTATTTTAAAATAATATTGGAAGTGTTAAAATAGTTGCTCATGGGCTAACAGACCTCTTTTATAAGCAGGTTCTTTTGGCTTTACGTGTTTGATCAGCTCTGCAAACATGGAAATATTTAAAACAATGTTTTACAACCCTTCAAAAGACTATAATCCACAACATTTTATGAAACTTTGTAATTCACGCATTAATTTTTCTTTTATCATGGCAGTATGCGTAGCATTTTTTTAACTATGTTAATGGAACAAGATGACTACGATTACCTGCCCCGCATCTCTTTGTACAAGCAGTACAGCTTAAAGAGGGTGTGTCTGAGTTTGCAGATGTATTTCAAGTCTGCCTAAAACAAATACATATATACTGCATAGAAACTGTATACATTCAGCCACAGAAAAAAAGAAGAGACCATTCAAAATGTGTATTTTTCAGCATGTCTAGAGGTATCATTCCAGTCCGGAATCTGTTGAATTTCAACAAAATCAGGAGTAAAGTAAAGTCATCCAACTGCAATGTGAAAGACTGACAGCATAAAAAGACACCAGAGTTATTATAGTTTTAATTTGAGTTTCTTTCATATTTAAATTAGCTTTCTTTTTTTTGTTAATTTTAGTTAAAGTTTGATAAATTTAAGTGTATTCTTTTGTCATTTTATTATTTATTGGTTTATTTGTAATGCTGCTATATAAGATTAATACATTTAATTTTAAATTTTAATGCTTTAAACTTACTTCAGTTTATTTTATGTCAACATTTCAATTTTTCCTTGATTTAAGTTTTTCCAATATTTTACTTGATTTCAATGAACAGGAACATTTTCAAAGTTTTAATTTTAGTAAGCTAAAATAACCTTGCACATGAAAACTGTGATCGGGGTAATTATCAAATGAAAAATCATTTTTAACTTTTTCTAAATACATGCCTAAAAGTGAATATGAACTAGTTTTCTTTGCAGTATTTGAGGTCTGAAAAAAACAGCATCTTTTATGCTATTTTGACCTGTTTCTCCAGTTTTCATTTTCTGCAAATAAATTCAAAAATATATGGAATTTGGGAGAATTCTTGTGAGTAGTTCAAGGAATGAAACAAAAAAAAGCATTTTACCTAAACACATAACAATAAATTGTAAATTCCGAAAAATTGAGTTTGAAATGGTCCTGTTTTGTTTTTTACCGTCTGCTCCCTAGTTGCCCCCCTATGTATGTAGAATGCATCAAATTGGTCACTTTTTGGGCCTTCATGACTGTTTTGGATAGTTAATTCATTGCTGTGAATTTCCAAAGCAATATGTTAAACTAATCTGTAAAAATGCCAACAAGATCTTTTTTAATAGACTGAATCTTTATTATCAAAATATGCTTGATTCTCTACTTCACAATGTAGTTGAAATGAAATAAAAATTCCACATCATTTATTAACCCTCTTGTCATTTCAAACATGTATGACTGTCTTCTGCATTGGTTTTGTGTTCATACAATAGAAATCAATGTGTACTGCCGCTGTTCGGTTACTAACTATATATCCAAATATCTTTTGTGTTCTACAGAAGAAAGAAGGCCGTACAGGTTTGAATTGACAAGAGGGTGAATAAATAATGATTATCTTCGTGTGAAATGTCCCTTTAAGAACAAACACTTGGTAACACTTTACAAACAAACAGTGTCACATGTGAAGGTAAAAGGATACATTTCAATACAAAATCATCATTTAAACTGACATTCTGCACAGCCATATAAATATATACAATATAGGAAAAAATAAACATAAAAAAGATGGTGTTTACACAGACTTATCTAGCTTTTACCATCTTCCAATCCAATGGGTTTTCACCACAGAAGTGTGCTTGTAAAATATTAGTAAAACTCAGTTGTTTAGGGACCACATATTAGGCTCTATTGAGATGTGTGTTTTCATTAACCTCATCTTCGTCCTGCTCCTCCTCCGTATCCGGTTCAGGGATAAAACCGTAACGGCGATAGACAGATCCGTCTCGGCTGCTGTAAACCACATCCGCCTCATCTCCGCTGTCGTCTGGTAACGGTACTCCATGAGGCATGGGTCGATTGTTAGGCTGTGCGGTGGCCACCCCGCTCAGCCTTTCGTAGCTCCGTCTCCAGCATAACCTCTTCTTGGCCCGGGCTTGGATCAGGCCGAACACGACCAGCGCCAGCACCACAGCTAGCAGAAGAGCGGCAGGTAAGGCCGCGGATGTGTGCTGTATCGCTTGGGACCTGCGAACCATCTCATCCTGGTTCTCATTTTGAATAGGGGCCTCAACACACAATGCTGTGAAAAAAGCAGAAGAACGAGGAAAAATGTTCAAAACATAAGAACGTTCTTAAGACAAATGAAAGGAAGCTCAATGTTTGGAAATTTCTAAAATAGAGCATCTTTGTTTTTATAAGAATAATATTACAGGCTTTTACAGTTATTATACTGTGCTACCCATGAGGTAACAGTGTCAGTAACACTATTTTATTTTAATTGACTTACCATAGTAATAACAGTACATTATACATAAATACGTAATAAACCCTTATTGTGAGCTTGCATTATAATTCGTCAAATATTATCAAACGTATTTGTGTATTATGACGTCGTAATATTTGCGACCCTCTCCAATGTCCAATGTGTCGCTAATTGTAAATGGCCATTACTTTACACTAAAGCAAAACAGCAAAATATGTTCTTACATTACACAATTTGAAGGATAAAAGAGTAAAAGTGCATTACCAGAGCCCGAATCGCAGATACAACAGTTCTTCGCACTCTCCCCAGATGGGCAGCAAGGCAAACACTGACTGTCGCTGACATGCAGAGCGAAACCCGAGTGACATGTGAGACAGCTCTGGGGTCCAGCTCCGGAACAGTGTTTACATGAGTCATCGCAGGGCTCACAAACCCCCTAACACATCAAGAAACACATGTGCAGTGAAATGATTTATTATTATTGTATATAAAATTGCTATATTAGCAAGTAAAGGTGTACATGAACATGTAGCATCCGTAATTATTGATTATAATAGATTTTTACTGTAATTATTGATATTGAATACAACACTGATATTTCGATTTGGAAGCTGATGTTGAGCTAACATTTCCTTTTCTGCCTCCACCCTAAACATGTTTGTGTACATAATATGCAAATTTATTTGTGGTTCCATCTTATTCCTTCTAATATTGTTTCAAACACAATATTTGTCAAATACTTTATTAAGTAGACAATTTAAGTTCCTTAATGTCAACACTAAACACTTAAGGCTTTATTTCTTTCTGTTCATCTCTGAGTAATACTGAGTCTATATCACAGCTCTGTCTTCACGCTTGACATTCTGTTATCCAAACTCAAGCGGCAAATCCTGGGATGCTTTAAATTCTATTGATATAATTTCTATGCTTGCAAGGCAGTTGTTGGCTGGCATTTCCTCAACCATCATTTTTAAATATTATTATTAATAATAATACTGTTTTTTACGAGCATCGGTAAACTTTTCATGTCAGGAAACCAAATTTGAAGCATTAGCATTAGAATCAAAAAGGGACAAACTAATTTAATTTAATTTGGTTTAATTCGGTTCACCGAAAAAAATGGTTCATATTGGAATAAAAAATGGAACCTTTGTAAGGTTGAAACAAAAACAATCCAGCATTGGTTAACTTATAACCTAATTTATAAATAGGGACAATAGGGAGTTTTGCTAGAATTTCGAATGAGACAAAATTGTGGGAGTTGCTTGTTTTTTCTATGCGATTTGATTGGATGTATAAAAAAAAGTAGCATACTTAAAAGTACTTAAAGTAACCTCCAGTTTTATGTTTTAAACAGCAATGGTGAAATAGAGGCAAATGTTACAGATTGCAGCTTTTATATCCGTTCATTACATTTCTGTTTCTCAGTATTTCTAATGTTACGAAGTGATGTTATACTGATTGTGATAAAGAAAACATGGTATTTGATTCATTTCAAATAATATATATCATTAATGAAATGTACCAGATTATAGCAACATGATTAAACATAACAATACGACATCATAATGCATAATCATTAGTAAACAAAATCCCGGACAAACCCCTTCATGAGTACTTACGGCCTGTGAGTAAAATCGTCTTTCTTCACAGCGAGGGTAACACACCCCATCCTTCAGGATGCTGCCCCAATCACATGTCAAACATCCTTGTGGAGTGTTATCTGCAAATAATACACGCACATGTATAAAAGTCCAATGTGGTTTCTTTAATGAGCTAATATTATGAGGTTATTTTGGAGCGCTGTTGAAATAGGGAATAGACCTGTGCAGGACTGGCAGCTGGTGTGGCACTGCGTGCACCTGTGCCCGTTCTCATAAAAGCGCTGTGGGCATTGTTCAACACACTGTCTGGTGCCCTGCAGGTCCAGCAGAGGAGGTGTGCACACCCTGCAGGTATCCGGTCCTGGACCCGTGCACTGCTCACAGGAACGATCGCACCTCTCACAACGCTCACCAGAGCTATAATATCTAAAAAAAATTAATTTGTCAAGTTTAATATGTAAAGTATCACACAGGCTCAACAAATCTCCCCTTTTGAATCTCATCGGTTGTCGCGTGTCTTGTGACCACGAGAACCAATGAGATTCAAGCGGTGAGAACATGTCACGTGTCTTTTAAACCCAAGAATCAATGAGAGCTTTCGAGCGGCCATTTTGAGTGAGAGCATTGATAAGCTTGTTCACATCCAAATTTGGCTACATTTGCTTTTTGTAGTGGGTGTCTAATCACTTCCATTACAAAGCCTGAAAAAGACTGAATTTGTATTATTATTACTTCAAATGTGTTCACCAGAAAGACGTGTACACCCAGGATGGTGTGAGGGTGAATAAATGATGGCAAAAAAAATATTTAACTTCACACGTTACAATGCTGATTCATAGCGTAGATACAATGTGTGTTAATAACTGATATCTGATCTATTTCTTTGTACGAAAGCGTTATCAATGCTATTCATCCGGACTGTCATTTAAGCAACGCCATGTTTCAACAGTTCTACAGAAATAATTATTTGCTTTTACCACCCTTTGACGCATAGAATCCTGTCTAATGTTTGCTCATCATTACAGCTCAATGAATAGCGTGTGTTGGCTTTATAATGTGGCATCGAGGTCTACAACAGCTTCCTGGTAAGATTCTTGGACTTACCGTACAGTCCCATAAAAACACCTCTTTCCAGTAATAACTTTTTCCTGGTGACTATCTAGTCTGCCTCAGAAGCAAACAGAGAATTCTTACATGTCCCATCATTTGGGACAAAGTTTGCGACTGCATGAAGCGATCTCTTACCCCGTAGGACAGTGGCTCACACAGAGATGAGAAAGCAGATGAAGGTAGCCCGGCGCGCAGCTCAGGCAGTCTCGGGAAGATGCTCCCGTGCATGATGTGCACACGTGATCGCAGGGCATACAGAAACCCAGCTCTACCCCATCTGCCTCCTCGTGGGCGCTGTAAGTGCCCGCCGGACACTTGCTCACACACGATCCGTCTGAAACACGAACACCACCAGTAAGCCGAATTGGTTAAGCAAGCAAAACTTGCACTAAGAGGCAGTAAAAGGCAAAGCCCATTTTATGAACATTTAAACCTTTTATAAAGACTTCCAACCTTACATATAATGTCTGATTCTCAACAAAAAATCTATACAAAAGGAATGAGTTGGCACTAAGATGAATATATGGCTAAAGGTCATACTGTGAAGGTAATAGGGTAGGGCACAGGTCTGGCAGTCAAAGGGCCCCGGTCCCTCGCAGGACTGGCAAAGGCTATGGCACGCCTGGCATGTGAACTGGTTGTTTTGAAGAAACGTTTTGAGGGGGCAGTCGGAATCCCCGGTGACCCCGCACATCATGGTGTTGGGGTCCAGCACCAGACCCTTTTCACACTGGAGACACTGGGTGGGATCAGGACCCTCACAATGGGCACAGGTTTGGTGACACTCTATATAGCCCAAATAATAAAGAAAACAAGAAAATAAGAAAGAACAGCAGATGATATATTTACAAAATATTTTTGAAATAGTTTGCGTGTAAGATCTATTAGGCAAAATTGCGACTTTGTTGACCCAGGATACCATAAACGCCACGTTCAGGATTCAAATGATGTGTGACTAGCATTTCACCAATAGCTGGCGTGAAATTTCTTATCTTACAAAAATGTTTAACACAAGTAGGCAAACAAGGTAGACATCCTTCCAGTTTGCATATTATTTTTACCGGGCTTTTGTATGTATTTTTACAAAACATTATAATACATCACCTTGGCATTCCTTATCAGATGAGTGGTAATATGTGCCCGCCAGACATTCCTCCAAACACGTGCCCTCGTAGAGTTTTGGGGTGAGAGGAGCGCAGGTCTCGCAGTCGTCTGAGAGAGGTCCAGAGCAGGTGGCGCAGGTGGGATGGCACTTCACGCATATGCCCTGATCCAAATCCTCAAAGTAGCCTTTCGGGCAGACGGCCTTACATTCACCATTAAGAAGCAAATAGAGAAAGCTGCATCCTGAAAGCATGATATATTTACATGAGATGCGGTTTAAGATCATGTGTTAAACGAATTTAATTGGAAGATATTGTACATTTCTATGACGCAAGCACAAGGCAACATTAGTTGAGGAAAATATTTAACTTTGTTCTTTGAAATGCTCCTTGACAAATGTCTTGTGTGGCTATATTTGTTTACATTGAAACAAAGAGGAAATTGATACACTACACGGCGGTTAAAGGTGAAACACGTCATTTAATTTCTAAACCACTTCCTTAAAGCTGCATAATTTGCACAGCATTTCCTACAAACGCCCCTGACAGCTTGATAAATCATTCAATAAAGAAATTTTAAATCATAATTATCGAGATAGTAGATGGTTTTATAATTTGACGTGTTTGCTTAATAAACTGATTTTCTAACCTTTCCAATAAGGCTGTATTTCTAAAAGTGATTGCTTTAAATATGAACATTTTGTCACTATACTCACCCTCCTAAATGTATTTGTTTTGCTGAGCACAAAGAAAGATATTTGGAAAATTGTGAGCAAACATTTCTGAGGCCATTCATTGTAGGGAAAAAACTACTATGGTAGTCAATAGTGCCCCAGTACGGTTTTGCTTCCCACATTCTTCAAAATATCTTCTTTTGTTTTCAACCGAACAATGGGGTCCAAGGACTGTTTGGTTACAAGCAATCGTCCAAATATCTTTCTCTGTGTTCATCACAACAAATAAATGTATAGATGCGAAGGTGAGTTAATGATGACATCATTTTTATTTTAGGTTCACTATCCCTTTAACACAGTTAGTTTATTTATTTAAAAAAGAACAGTCTGCAGCTTTAACCAATTGCTGCACAAACACTTGGTTAGAACAACAAATAAAAAAGCTCACTGTTGGTCGTCTTAGCTGTGTATGATGAGTCAGGATGTACAGTACAGGATGTCAATATGGGATCAGTTTGGAGCAAATCAATCTATTATCGACTAAATATCAGTCATTCAAGTTTACATAAAAAATTTATGCGCATTATATATATATATATTTGTTGATAATGAGCACCACATCATAAAATAATGATGTATGTAAATCTTTACAAAAACTATACTTTGATATGCTAAACTAGCATTAGTGAATTAAAATATAATGGAAAACACGCTAATGACGTAGTGCATCTTATCCTTTTTTGGTTAAACACACAACAATAACAGTCACTCACTTATACATGTGTCAGAACTGGTACAAGAATCGCAATGAGGAGCACAACGTTTGCACGCGCCGTCTTCCCCCACGTAACTCATGGGGGCGCAGTTCTGCCTGCACTGCCCGCTGGCCAGATGAAGGCTTTCTCTACATGAAAGACACTGCGTGCTTGTGCCATCACAGGTCAGACAGAGGTCATCGCAGGCTTCACATGTTCCCAGCTCGCTTTCGAAATAACCACTGAAACAAAATACAACAGACGCAACTTAGATTCAGTTTTCCAAGCACTGGCTTTCATAATAATGTAACTGACAGCCTCCAGTCATAGAAAGGTCACTATCAGGTTTAGTTCATCTAGGCAAATGTTGGCTTTGGATATCCCCATCAATTTACCTTAATTTAAGCTTTGTTTATTCAAACAAATCATTAACAAAGGTTTCATTTATTTATTTGAATATCTATTGTGGTTGTATCATGTCTAATGTTTATATAGTATGTGGCAGCAGGTTTAAATGTTTATAGTATGGAAATGTAAGACAGCAGCACTCACTCTGGACAGTTTGAATAGCAGCTGCCCTGGAACAGATAGAGCGGGTAGGAGTCTGTATTACAGCTCACACACTCGTCTCTGCTCTCACACGCCTCACAGTTAGCAGAACATCTCTCACATATCAGACTGCTGCTGTTCCCAAAAAAGCCCAGAGGACAGCGGTCCACGCACATTACATCCTGTGCCTCCAACATGTACCCTGAAAATAACATCACAAGAAAGAGAGTTTGAGATTTGAGAATTAAGAGATATGCATCAGCCATAATAAATCAGCCATATAATATCTGTGACATGTTTCAAAAGCACACAGTTATTAAAAAGTGTATAAAACTAGCATTTACATTATTAGCTGGCATTAGGGTTTGGATATTGGTCAAATTTAAATACAATCTACATCGACTCCTCTTCAAAAACATAAAGGGACATTTTCCACAAAGTATAAATGAGAATGTTTCATTTTGATGACATGCCAATTGATTTTTTATTTGGGTAATGTCTCAATGATGCCTTGGATAAAGAGTTCTAGTGTTCTAGATAAAGGGTCTAGTGGGTTAAACCACTGAACTGGTAAATCAAAGGTTGCTGGTTCGATCCCAGCAGCCACCACCAGTGTGTCCTTGAGCAAGACACTTTACTCCATGTTGCTCCAGGGGGATTGTCCCTGTAATAAGTGCACTGTAAGTCACTTTGGATAAAAGCGTCTGCCAAATGACTAAATGTAAATGTAAATGTGAGTTTAAGAAATATATTTTTAAAATAATTCTTGCATCAGGCAAAAAAGCAGAAACTCGATTTAGGTATAAACCTAATGCTACACAAAGGCAGGACTGGATCGATATTTTGAAGAGTATATTTATAATGGAACATTGTCAATTTCCAAGAGGACTTATTTGTTAATTCATTTAACTAAATGTATTTAGTACATAACTCCAATGGAACCTGATATTTTTGTTCTAGAATAATTATTTGTTTTGTTTTTCCCCGAGTGATGTGACCTTATTTTGTAAGTAGTTTCAGTGTTGAAACTCAAAGGGCTCCAAGGATATTATTCTCATAACTGTGTTTTGGCAAATTATTCTGTCATTAAATAAAAGTGTAAAAGTGATTTTGTCATAAATAGATATTGCTGACTGTATCCCTCTGAAATAAAAACTTAAACATAAAAAAATGAATAATTACATTTGCATTTATGCATTTGGACATTAAAATGCCTTTATCCAAGCAACTTACAAGTTGTTTATTTTTTAAACGGTCGTGTCTAATAATTTTGTGTTCCCTGATATTTAAAACACACAACTACCACCAATTGAGTTAAAAAAACTAATAATGCTGTACTGAAATTCTTGGAAAAACCTTAAAGAAAATGGTGATTTAAGGTCTGTTTATCATGTTGGAGGTAAAGGAAAGCTAACCTATACATTTACATTTAGTCATTTAGCAGACGCTTTTATCCAAAGCGACTTACAAAATATACGTTACCGGTAGCACAGGTGATGCAGTTCTGAGCTCTGGGACCGTAGCATGTCCTGCAGGATGGATCGCAATAAAGGCAGGTACGACTCTCACCTGCAGAAGTAAGAAGATGGTATATTGGTTACTGCACAAAATAAGCATTATATTAGCAATGGAATACAATTTAAGGTGTAGTAGTGTCAGGTGTCCAATAGAGGGCAGGATTACATCAATTTACAACAACATACCTTCTTAAAAATGCAAATACTTGAAGCTCTATTGACATCATCTGTTTCAACCTTTAAAAGGTAATAGCCCACATATATTTATAAAAGTACTTATATGAATTGTTTAAAGACGTGAGTTATTTAAGCAGCACACTTATCCTTTTAGCAGTATGACTGGATGTGCATTACAGAGGTGTAGTAATAAAACATGTCCAGCAGACGGAAGACTCACATCTCACATCTTGCAGTGATGTTTGCCCCTAATATTATAATTCTGTCATCCCTTATTCACCCTCTTGTCATTTCAAACCTGCATAGCTTTCTATCTTTTGCAGAACACAAAAGAAGATACTTTGAAGAACGTTGGTAGCTGGCACCAATTCACTTGCATTGCTTTTGTGTTCATACAATAGAAGTGAATGGGTGCCGCCGCTGTTCGGTGACCAACTTATCTCGAAATATATTGAAACGTGAATCAAAGTGGAAGACTCCTTTTTTACCATCAACATACTGTCCCTCAGGGCAGGTGATCACTGGACATTTTCCATACACCGGACGGCTCCAGCCAATGCATCTGTCACAATCTCTCACTCCAGGTCCATGACATGTCAAACAGGAGCTGTGACAGGGTTGACAGCGCCACGCTCTGGTGTCTTTATATGTGTCTGGTGAGCACTCTTTAACACAGCTGCCATCTGAGGAGTAGAATATGGAAAAAACCTTTAAAAGGACTCCCACAGACATCTGCTAAAATACATTTTATCTGTTTAATAGACGTCTGTACGATTAATATTGCTTTGACAAAGATTTAAACACTGGTCAGAAGACAAAAATGAGTACAAAAATGAAAGACCTTCTACGATCACATATATTAGCGACTAATATAATACATTTACGTTTCACATTTATATAAACCTACAAGGCTCTTTTTACTGTGAAGGTCTCCATTTATCTTTCTTTGTTTCTTTTCTACACGCTCTTCACATTCTACATGACTGGCCAGCCATGAAATAATGACCCAGATCATCAGAAACTGGATCCTAAACAATGCTTGGCATGGAGAGAGAAACGCAGAGAAGTGGGAGTCTGAGCTAAAACACAGGAAATATTCCTACATGGAAATATGGTGGAGCATGGAACTAGCAATGACAAGGTCATGGGGTTAACTCAGATAAAGTATAATTCATTGTATTGTATGGCCCCTTTGGTAAAAGTGTCCACTATATACAGTACATACAAAATCCTTAAGCACAAGTTTTTGCATGCATGCACATGGCCACTATGGTAATTATTTCCTATTCAAATAGTTGAGCCAGACAGACCTGCTGTGTACAACAATATCCTTTCTGTAAAGCACTTACTGTAGAGTGGGCGACCAAAAGCTTTTGGATAAATGTAAGACTTTAATTGAATCAGATAACACAAAACCATATGGGAAACAAATGATTCAGGAGTGTCTCCGAATAACCATACGTTCCATAGCTCATCACTTTTATTGAGGACGTTACATCCAAAAAGTGTCCTTATTATGAAAGGCCATTGATTTTTTGTTCTTGACATCTATACATTTCTATATGAAGCACAAGTGTCCAAATACTTTTAGGGGCCATAGTATGTTCCTACAAACCCAAGAAATTAAATATGGCTTTAGAGGTTTACATGTTATCTCTAAATACTAAAAAAACGATGAGAGTCTCTACTGTGAACTCTTCAGGCCGTGAGTAACCAGTCAAAGGGAAGTCACTAAAACAGCAATGGTTATCAGACAGGAAAATGAGCGAGAACCTTAGTGAGGTGATCAGAGGAAGCAAAGTACACACTGTTCAGGAAGTATCCAGGCTGGCATGTGAGACACAAGGCATCGCTCCGACAGTCCAGACATGGCTCTACGCAGCTCATGCACAGTCCTCTACCCCGGTCCTCATAGGTTCTCTGGGGACAGTGTTGACGACACTGGTGTCTGTATCTTAAAGAGAGATAATGGACAATGGGTTTGTCACATTTTGAGGTTGAACATTCACTTAATTGTTTAAACAGAAAACCAAAGTTTTATTTCAACACGTTTCTTGAGGAAATTATTGTTTTTTTATTATTCATGCTGAGCTGTTGAAGGAGTAAAAAGTAAAAAACTACCAGCTTATTTCTGTAATGACAGGACCAGACTTACTTAGCAATAGCTTCTCTGACAGAAGAATTAGAAACATGCATTACTCGGGTCAAAAAATCATGTAATACCGCAAATACGAACACAAAATTACTATTAATGTAATTCCTGAAGACTCTTGAAATGGGCCTACTAATGACCCCTGCGGTACACCCTAGTCTCTTCCTTATAAAAGTATACAGTCTTCTTTCCATGAGGGTTGTAGCATGAATATAGCTACAATTATATTATACCTGTTAATATAACTTTGGAGGAGGTTCTGAACAAGAATTATTTCAGACATTTACTTCATTCTAATACTCACAAACTCCTCCTGTAGGTTAAAGACTAGATTAAAGCTTATGACTCTGGGGCGGTGAGCTGTCTATGCTTTTGGAGGACAGCTGGAGCATGATCAGTAACCAGAGAACTTTACCCACCCCAGAGTAAAAAAAATGTAAAACCACAGCACACCTGCAGGAGTGTCACTGCGGTTATTCATTCATTTACGTTTTGAATTGACCTGAAACTTCAGTGAGACTCATAAGTGAAAGTGAATCTCTGGGCGTTTGAGTTTGAAATCGTCATAATTCTATCACAATAAATTATTTTGATCTAGTCTATACATGTGTAAATTATAAAGAGGAAGAACACAGCCTACCATATATTTAAAGTGATCCATTAATCTTTGTGCATTAACTGCACTGCCACGTGTGTCAACATTATAACAGATACATTGGAAAACATTTGAATACTTTATCACTCACGATTTATCACACGTATTTGTGTTTTTATAAGAATTATATCTATTGATTTAATTTCTGTTTAGGCACAGTGGCCACATTCAGGTTCAATTCTGGCCTGCAATGTGTTTCCAAAGCTATATTCTTCACCTTTTGTTCCAGAAATGTCCCATCTCACTGAACTTTATCTGTCTGATGAAGCCAAAGGTTAACTTAATAGTAATACATTTTAGTCACTGTGTGCCGTGTGTGCTATTATTCTAAAATGTCAAAAATAAAAATAAATAGGTCTGTTCAAACTTTTTATTAGTATGTGCGTTCAAACTATATAATTTTTTTTCATCAAAACCTATAAATGAATAAAAGTACATCACATATTTGCACTACGTTACAAATATAACAATAGAAATATATGAAATAATTCTCTAATATCTCAAACCAATAAGCTTGTGTAATAATTGAGACAGGGAATAAAGAATCTGTTCACTATGTAAATTGTATAACATAGTTATATAACTGGAATATTAATTGAAATTATTGTACTGAAATAAAATGGAAAATGAAATAGTGCAGTGTGTATAAAAGTTGTTTTTGTACATCTCGTATCAAATTAATCTGCTTCACAAACAAGCCTAAAGGCTTTTTTGGTTAATACAGTATGTATAGTATCGAATTTATCATTTATCAAATTTTCTATGAAGACCCAAATACATTTTGTCAAGAGTTGTTAAACACACATCTTACTGTAGTTAAGCGTCTGATAGGCATGGTCGATCAAGTGTTCTGCGTGAGACACAGAGGTGCCTTTACTTTGGAACTCAACACTTAACCAAGATGTTTGAGCGAGACAACAGACAACAGCTGCCATGGCAACAAGCGCAAGCACCATGAAAGCATGAGGAATGTTCGGGGGGATTAACATTGCTCTTTTCCTCTCTAAGTGGACATTCATTACTCAAAAACTCCAAAACCAGCCCCTGGTCCAACTACGTTCATCAGCTTTAATTTAGCGAGAAGGAGCTCAAATTAGTGAGGAGAGAGAGTGAGAGAGGGTCAAGAGAGGACATACAGAGATAGTTGAGGGGTGAGCTCATAAGAGGTGCCTCTATGTCGAACAGCGTGGATCTCAGGTAACCGGGATTGAGACTTAACTAAATATGAAATCTGATGCACACCACAGCCTGAGGTGATATCGCACAATCGTTCCTCTGTTCTCAACACGCTGTCTCTGCATGAAGCTTCGAAAGACTGCATGACGCTTAAGAACAAAGAGGAACAAACATGGAAACTTACAGGTAGTAGCCATCCATACAGCTGTTGCAAACCTCCGAGTCATCTGTTGGGGGCAGAAAACAACTGATGTCATGCTAACAAGTAAATTAAATGCGATTGCATGATTTTGATGATAAAGGCAAAATCTTGAGAGCATTTTATTAAACAATACTGTTTTTCTGTAAACATTATATGTATTTTTAGTGTTTCAGATAAATAAATCTATTAGATTGCATGAGCTTTAAAGGTGTGTGTTATTTACCTGTGGAGCATGTTTTACAGCCGATACCACAGTCTAAACATTCTCGAGTATCTGGGTCTTGAACTTGACCTGTGATTCAAGCACACACCACATCAGATAAAGAGCATAATTTATGTTTTCATGAATGTTTATTAAAAGTTGCATAAATAGCATTATATATAATTGTTTCATTTGTTAAATATTACATATTTAACAGATGAGGGAATGCATTTTTATAAAATCTTGCACTCACCAACTCCACACAGGATTGTCAGACAGACCCCAATTTGAAGCTTGTAGCCTTCCCTGCATTTGGCACACACATTAGTGTCGACACAGATCTCACAGTTGGGCATACATGGGAGGCAGGTGTACTGGTCCCGGTCCGGATAAAATTCGCGTGGGCAGTGGAGTCTGCAGTGACCTTGATATAAGAAGCGCTCCTTGCCATCCTCATCTGGAATCATCCACAAAATCTACTTAAAGGAACAGTTTGCCAAAAATTGAAAATTCTGTCTTATTTACTCACCCTCAAATTGTTCCAAATCCGATTTTTTTATTTTTTCTGATGAACACAGAAATATATTTGGAATAATAATCCAGTTCTGGACCACTATTGACTACCATAGCAGTAAAATGTATGTTATATATATATATTATATAACACAAAAGAAGATATTTTGAAGAATGTAGGAAAGCAAACAGTTCTAGGGCACTATTTATTTTTCCTACAATCGTAGTCAATGTGGCCAAGACCAGTTTAGTTACAAACGTACGTCAAAATATCTTTCATCGAGTTCATCACAACAAAGAAATTTACACATATTTGGAGCAACTCGAGGTTGAAGAGAATTTTCATTTTTGGGTGAACTGTCCCTTTAACATACATGCGTCTTTGTTGGAGTATCAAGATTACGGTATTATTGTTAATATTATCATGTGTTGCATTAACACAATACAATACAAAAATTCACATTTATTGATATGACAGATATTGTCAATATTGCAACACTCCTATATGAGACCATTATTTCTTTTTTATTGATGTCATATTAATGCAAATAATCAAAAAAATGCCTATAAGTGTTTGATTTGTTTTGATTTTGGGGTAAAATCTAACCCATAAATATTTTCCTGACAGGTACCAACTGCATCAAATATGTACTGGAAGACATAAACAAACATTTATTTTTCTGCACTTACAAAACACCAACAGAAGAAACCAATATCTCCTCATCTGCTTGTGTCTATCACATTCCCTCTTTAAATAGAAACACAAGCGGGGATCTGACAGGTTATGCCAAGTCTTGGACATGTAGACAAGGGCTACAGAGAGTGAATGGGACCTTCTGGCAGTGTAGTATTTATCTCACACTGGTAGAAGCATGAGGTCGACAACCTCCCCCATCAAATCAACTCACAGAGAGAGATTTTAGAGTTACAGCACTTTTTCTTTGAGATGGCTGAAAAGGAGGGACGGCAACCACGAACGCCTGCTAAACAGAATTCAATGGAACAGCTCGGTTTCCTGAAGACATTCTGACATTATTTACTATCCCTTATACATTAGGCTGCTGTTTCAGTGATCTGTAAAGAAACGTTTCTGAATCTTATAATAAAAAGTTCATTTTGATTCCTTGATTTAGTTTTTTTATTGATTTGAATCAGTTACTGATTCAGTAACTGAATTACAGAATATGTTTTTTGAACGACATGAGCATGCATAATGATTTGACACAATGAAGAATAAAGTGCCTCATTAAGTCAGTAAGTAACTACTGTCAGAAGTATCAGATAACATTAGTTATTTTTTAACTATCAAACCCGAACCCTTTTTGAACCTTATCATATTTCACAATGTAGGAAGGGTCTCACCTTTTTCTCTTCTGAGCTTCAAAAGATAAACAACTTTAATATTTAATAGTACTATTAAAGGTCCAGTGTATGAAATTAAGCGACATCTAGCGGTGAGGTTGCAAATTCCACCCAACGGCTCACCCCACCTTTGCAAAGCACTACAGTGCCTGACACAGAACTAAGATGTGGTCACGTTTTCGATTCTTTGCCGAACATATTGAGAAACGTACTCCGTAGAGCAGTATGTCCGTTTAGGGCTACCGTAGAAACAACATGGCGGATTCCATGTAAGGGGACCCGCAGTGTATGTTGATAGAAATAGAACATTCTGAGGTAATAAAAACATAACAATTCATTATATTAGGTCTTTATACACATCTGAAGACATAGTTATGCATGATATATTGCATTTCTGTCAATACATCCTCCAAAGAATTACACTTTGGCCCTTTAAATGATCTAAATATATGCAGCGTGGGTCAGTGCTGAAGAACAGTATGACATTGCCTTAAAGCGGACCTAACAAGAAGGGTTTCTGCCAATCTCATATTAATCTTGAGTACCTATAGAGTAGTATTGCATACGTCATATCTTTTGAAGACTATTTAGTTTGATCAGATTTATAAAAGATAGATACAGCTGTACGATTACTTCTGATACAGCGCGTGTGGGGGGAGGCTGAACTTAAGCACATTGTCAACAATGCTTCATGTCCGGCATCTTTTAAACTGCTGGGACAGCTCCATATATCGGTTTCAAATGATCTCCAAATCCAGCGTATGTCCATCGTTTATATGACATTCATCACCCAAATGCAGTGAAAAAACAAACACCTGAACTTCGCGTACATATGCTCTCTCTCTCGCTCCTGCACACAAGTGAAAGTGACGCCTGCCCATGCTCCTTCTACTGCTCTCCATGCTGCCATTGTCCAATAAGGGACTAAGAAAATGTTCGAAAAAAACTTTCCGAAACCAGTACAATCGCGGGGGGAGTGTTTAGATCACAGAAATACTACGTAATACGCACAACTTGTTAAGCATGAGAAGACAGTACGTTTAACATTGTAACACCCCTTTAAGGTTTTGCCATAATTAAAAGTATTTAAGACACTTTCATGTTTGGGGTCAATAAACATACTCTCTTTGAGGTAGGGTGATCTTTTGTCACTTTGATAAATAGGCAGAGCTGCTGTATTATCTCACTGCAGCAGCTGTGCATAGAGAAATGGGAGGTTTGCCTTTACAATTGTCTCCTGGAAAAGCCCTTTGTGAACCTGCACAATGCTACCAGATAGTTGCACCACTTCATGACCAAACCAGCCCAAGCTTAAAAAAAATGAAAGCATCTGTTTTGAAGTCATGTTTTATATGACAACAACACACTAACGCAGTATCGAGGCAATGAATAATGAATTTTACAGTCCATGTAAAATAACATACTGAATACTAAAAAATAATTAAAGCATCGCAATAAGGCACATAAATCCACATATTATGATTATACGGAGATTATTTTTTATCTTCACAAAAAATCTAACAAGATTTTTTTAATCTATCTTTAGTTTTGAAGTACATTTTCTTGGCACAGAAAAGACATAACAGCGCTTACTGCGCATGCGCATTGTTAGCGGCTCTCTCTTGACTCAAACTTTCCCCATAGGCACCTGTTTGATTCAATAGATATTTCAGTATTTAACAAACGTTATCTAATAAAGATGAGACATCACTTACCTAAACCACAAGCCGTGCACTCGAATAACTCATGACCATCACACTCCGCGCAGGTGGGATGACATAAAACGCACTGATTTTTCAGCAGGAACTGTCCGCTGGGACAAGACGGCAGCGCAGATTTTGCGTAAATAAAACCGAAAGAGCAGAAAACAATAAACAGCGTCAAATCAGCGTTCATCGTTAGCGGTGTTGTGGAGCGCGTCTAGTCGTAATGCACAGAAAGTCCATTCAACGAAGTGGGTCAGTCCTGCGCTGCCAATGACAAAGAGCCGTCTAAATAACAAAACTTGCCCGACAAGTTGCTTGTAATGGGATTGGGCAACAGTCCTCTGGGGTCCACCCATTTCTGTGGTCTATTTCACATTTGACACAAGAATAATCAAAGAAAACTGTATGCACTAGAGTAAAATACTATGGTATGCATGAAATTAATGAATATGAGAGGAAGTTTTCAACCTTCATTTAAACTTTCTGACATTGTATCACAAAATGGATTTGTTTGTTTGTGTAATAAACAAACTAAGGCCTATCTGCCAATTTAAAAAGTAAAAAAATATATTGGCATCTGCAAATAAATTGTGTTTGACCTCTTCTTGTAACAAACTACAAACTGGTGATAAAATCACTTTCCTTCAATTACACATACAGTAGCATCCACTTTAAAATTGAACAGTCTCCAAATACATATTGACTATTTGCATGTATTCTATTGGTTTAAAAATAATACATTATAGCTTCTCATTCTCATCAAATGCTTTTCACATTTGTGGCGAAATTGCTCCAGATCCACACAACAAAATTTTAGCCATAGAAAAAATCATTTTAGATTTTTATATTAAACCTTCATGCATTTATTTTTAACCTTATTTGCAGCATTTTAGCTCTACATATAAGACCTAGGCTAGTTTAGGTATATTTCCTGTTTTAAATAGTGTAAATTCCAGCACTTATGCAGATTGCTGCGTTTGGCCACCATGGGCCATTCCGAAGTAATCATCCCTATGCCCTACTCCCTTCGAAGAGCAAGCTCTTGCTGTATAAACTATAGATGGGAAAACTCAATTGTATTTCTTAATCTGTCCGTTTGAAATTTACTTGGCAATAAAAATAAGGTCATCTTCTTTTTATTTGAAGTGACGTTTTGTAGGGTGTCCCCTTCCCTGAGGGCCCTTCGGAGGCCAGTATCCCGTTTAAACCCACTCAACTGCAATCATTTTGATGTAGGCTTTATGTACTTTATTGACTGTAAGTAATAATTTCCGAGTTCTGCATAAGGTAATACATTGTTTTTAAAAAAAATCAATGACAAAGGACAGTATGACAACATGATGGATAAGTTAGAAGCAGTAAGTGAAGTCTTGCGCCACCTGCTGGACCTCTGATGAAAGCATTTTTCAACCTCAGTCATCCATTCAATTTTATGTCATTGGTTTTGCGTTTTGGCGTTTGTTAAAAGCTTGCCATAATGCTCTGTACAGACCCAGCTGATATAAATAAAGACTTTTTGTTTCTTTTTGTGTCTATTTTACAGATTACCGCATTGGTGAATGAGCAGCATGGATGAGTCACAGTCCTACCCTGTTTGAACCTATAGCTAAATTATGTTATGCTATTTTTTTCTAAATGAGGTTTTACAAGAATGTAATGACAATATATGTTTTATAGTATTTAAACTAACATTAAGCATCTTTTAACTATATCATCACCAGATGGCGGTAGAGTATACTGTATGGGTTAACCTAACTACAGAAAATTGCAAGTGTTTTTCTTATTCTTCCATTCTTTTATATTCCTAAATTTAATGCTCAAATAAATGTAAGATATTTATGTGCCCAAAGAATACAAAATAACATTAAAATAACATTTACAGAGCAAGACAAACACGATAGATTATGTGATGACATAATATATTTATAAGAATTGTGGTAAAATAGCATAATGAATGTCCCACTATTATGATTTATCATATTATGATGATAAATCGTTAAATCAACCAAAAAAAAGCAATCGAAGATTTTTTTTCGATTTAAAAATATCTAACGTGAGGGGAAATGTTAATTCAAATGTGTTGAACATTTGAGTGAGCACAAAGCGCCATCTTCTGGTCGTACTCGTAAACATCACCCACCATTGATCAGTTTCTGTCTTTAATCAACAATTTTGATAATTCGTTTATTTTCCATAAAAATAAACATAAAAAAATAACTTGAAACAATTTATTTCTGTCGTATATATATATATATGAAGAGTTTGGTCCCAAAATGAGATAAGAAAAAATATGTAATTTTTTTATATATATTGGATATTGTTGACTAACAGCACTGAGCTTTGGTGTGTCGTCTCACTTTTTCCAACAATATTGCAGCAGCAGAGAAAAATTACCTCCGAGCAAAGTGGAAAAAACAATGTTTCCAAATTGATAGTTACTTCAGAGGAGAGGATTAGCCAATCAAATTTGTTTACTGGCATTTTGATAAAAGTCCATTGTAATGAAAAGTCTAAAGGGAAATCGTAATCAAGACTTTTCTGGGAAATTCTGGAGGATTTTTCTGGGAAAGTGAATAGAGCCTTTTTATTAGACAGGATTATTATTTTTTTGTCGATTTTAGTTTCTGTTTCTTGTTTTAGAACAGGATTTAAGATACAAATTCAAAAAAACAAATCACTGTATTTTCATACGTTTAATGCAAACTTAAAATTAAAACCATTGCGCGTAAATATCACAGGTTAAGCCAGTATTTTCCAGCGTTTCCAGATGTGGGCGGTGCCTGGACAGCCTTTAATACGTCATTGAAATATGGAAGGCGTGAAAGCGTTTAATGGGCGGAGTCTGTTGCTCATTTACGTCATTCAGGAGGGGAAAGAGATGTGGTGGGCGTGTTTTCGGTAGCGCTGCTGCATCCGTGAATGACATGAGGATGTGAAAGAATACAGCGACAGCGAGACGGACGGAGGCTCGTTTTGGGCTTATGATTTTAGAGCCATTCTCCAGCGGACTGATATTTACGATGAGGATTATCATAAGGACTGACTGAGGAACGGTAAGACACGTATTTCGGGTTTTCTCTGGGTAAATAATATGCGGATAAGGAGCATCCGTCTGCAAAAAGAGGCAGTAGGAATCACTGCGCACCCGGGGCAGGTGCACCTGTCTTCTGTACGTGCCGGACCGCTATAAAGCGCATCTTGCGGGTACACAGTGTGTTTTAATCTTACGGTGGCCGGGTATGAACGAAAACTTGGGTTTGAGATCAACCGCTTGTTATATGAGGTGAGGGCGTCTTTCCAGCGCATCATCGACAAATGCTTTGCGTGGATGAAATTGTCTTTGTCTGTAGAGATAATATGACTCTATATCAATATGGGTTGGGACTGTTGCGTAACAGCTGAAAAGAAAAATCCGTTTATGGATATAAAAACAGGGATGAAATATATTCGGTGTTGAATGATGTTGGATTCATTGGCTCTATACGCATATATCGCATGCCCTGCTTTATGTTTACCTAGCAAACAGATCATTATTTAGTGTACACATATTTAATATATGTACGATTTTGGCTTATGTAAGCCGTAGATACCTGTCAACAGCCCACCTTGCACCCTTACAGACCCCCGAGTTATCAACCAATGGTGAGTTTATAGGCCCACAGTTGGGTTATTTGGCTTTGTATTACTTTCCCTTTTCTTTGAGGTTAGGGTTAAGTTGATTTAGGTGATATTGTGGCTTTGCTCTCCCTTGAGTAATGCTGTTTGTTCCAGGCCAAAACACCGAAAGAGTTTGTAAGGTATGACTGTGATCTAATACATTGTCATTGATCTAATACTAATACAGAATGTATTTTGTCTTTGAAATAGATGCTTTGGTAGATGCATGATGACTTTCTTCCTTTTGTCGTCATTATCACTCATCTACCAAACCCATATTATTATTATTTTTTAGGTTAACTGTTATTCACTGTAGGTCAAAATGAGGATGATTGAATCATCTCCGTAAGTAACAGTTTCTACTGCAGCTTTAAAGGTGCTGAACGGGCCAAAAACTAAATAGTTATCACTGACCATCTTAACCTCCATAGCTCTAAAAATGTATGCAGATTGGTTTTAAAGTAATAAACAACCCAAATTAAGATCTGTTACTCTAACGAAACTGAATAGAAATAGCTGAATATCTTGTTTTGATTCGAATGGCAGAAATGATAGCACGCATGGGGTAGGTACATAAATAATGACTGAACTTTCATTTTGTGAGCTGTTTCTTTAAAGGAACAGTTCACCCAAAAAATAAAATTCTGCCTTCATTTACTCACACTCAGGTGTTTAAAATCTGTATACATTTCTTTGTTCTGTTGAACATGAAGAAAGATAGTTGGAAGAATGTTAGCAATTTTCAGTTCTGTGACATCATTCCCTACCATAGAATGATTTTTTTAAATATTTTTGTTCTGTTGAATTTTTTTTGGAGGATTTAGGAAAACAAACAGTTTTGTGGGAACCTTTGACTATCATATAATTTTTCCCACTACCATCAATGATGTTCCAGAACTGAAAATTGATAACATTCTTCCAAACATCTTCTCTGGGTTCTTCAGAACAAAGTAATTTATATAGGCATGAAATCACATGAGGGTGAGTAAATGATGACAGAGTTGTATTTTTTGGGTGAATTATCCCTTTAAGACTACCTGTCAGACCAATAAGTTATCACATACAGTATAAATTCAATCCTGACCAATATTACGTATTTGTGTAATTGCTTAAGCATCAGACTGCACCCATATGATCATTCAACCCAGGCTCACGGCAGTTTGTGGAATATCCATGAAATTTGATATCAGTTGTGTTCACTCAGCCGACTTTCAAAACACAGACTGTGTGTATTTACATTTATATATTGATAACCTGATAACAAAGAAGTCATACATACTTTACCCCAGCCCTAAAATCTCAGCCGCAAAGGCTTATTTTGTATTAAAATACATTAGATTAAACGTCATGCTGACTGACATGAACATTATAGTTCGTGACAATGTCCCGGATTCCCGTGATACCTCCAGCACTTAGTCAATTTTTTTTCTCATTTCCTTTTTTTATTGTATGTTATCATCAAATGTTTGTCTAAGTAAAGATATTTGCAGATAAAATGTCTAATACAATGCAATTTAAGACGCTTTGGATAAAAGTATCTGCCAAATGCATAAAAAGGTAAAAAAAAAAAAAAAAAATCTGCAAAAAACATTATGCCCCTTTAATTTTGACTTACAATTTCCTCTGACAGCCGTAAATTGTTGTGTGGAGTGGAAGAATTGATGAAGAGACAGACAGAGACGGAGAGATATTTTATTGATCCCTGAGGGGAAATTTAGAAAAGACCAAACAGATCCCACTGTGATGCGAGAAACGAAACGGCACGTTGCCTCACAAACATGAAACTGCATTCCGCTTCAATGGCAACGCACAAGCCTCCCTCCTCCTGAGGCAGAAGACGTTGTGTCATCTTATTAAATGTTTCACCATAGTAGGTGACGTGATTTATTTCTAAAACAGAATAATTTAGAGACAGATGGAATGACCACTGAGGGCCCGTGTGCGGCAGCGCACCAGGGGACAATGTTTGGCAACTGATCTGTTGCAAGATGGAATTCTGTCCATGTCACATGCACTTTTCTATCAGAAAGGCTGAGAGGCGCTTGTCTGTCTGATCATCTCCACATCTTGACATAAAACGATATACGACGATTATTTGCTAAAAGTAATCAGAAACTTAATTTCGAGGCTTTAGGTTCGGTTTCACAGACAAGGCCCAGACTAAAATGTGTGTCGGGGCTGTCTTCACTGAAAACAACTTGCACTAACATATCTGAAAATATATCATTAGCAACGTTGAAATTGAAAAACACTTATAAAACACGTCCTAATTTACCTACGGCCTGGCCCTGTATGTGAAAACAGGCCTTTAGCTTTGAATACAGTAGCCTGCAAATATTTTCTGATTCTGGGTCAGGGACAGCAAAAAATAACAATAGTCGCATTCGTGTCAGATCATTTCAAGAACGAAGGCTCAAAGAACCAGTAAAGAGGGCGGTCATTCACAAACTATTGTAAGTTTTTTCCTTGTTGTATTTGCACCGACATCAGGACCTCTGAAGTGATGTAAACCCGCCAACAGTGCAGCGTTTAAGAACCAAAAATATGGAGGATGCAGCGATCGAAATTGGGTTTTTGTTGTCTATGGATGGTTTGGTGAAAACTGAGGTGTAAGTCAAGATTGAAAAAGCAAGAAGGAGTGCTAAGAGACTAAATCTATTAAAACAATTGAACAGACAACATCACAACATTAGCATGAACTTAACAAAATGCAGCTTAACATAGCTTTCTGTATATGGACAGTTTTTGTCACCTAACAGTTTAACATGCTGTTCTGTGATATACTGTATGTTCAGCCAGTCAATAGGTTTGCGTTGCTATTGCCTCCTACCTTTCAGAGAAGGAGCTAATTTTGTCCCTCTAGAAGGCATTTCTGAAGTTAAATTCTTTCCGGTGTCTGCGGTCCAACTCGACAAAGAGTGAGTACTTGTGACAAATAGTCCCGGAACTACAATATTGTTCCTCAGTGCAAAAAGCCCTAATGATAAATGCTAATTATAATGAGTTTGTTAGCATAATGGATAATTAGCCTTATCAACTTTTAAAAGGAAGAGAAAGTTTTGTTTCAAAATTTTAGTCATTAAATTTGTACCATTCATAAAAATACAAATGAGTGTTTTATTTTATAAACATTTAGATTACTTTTGTACTACAAACAAATTTGCAACTGTGTTTCAATGGTAACCTACATTGTTGAAACAACCAGCATATGCTAGGCTAGGTATGTTTTGATGATGGGTTGACCAGTTTAAACCAGCTAAGGACCAGTACATGACCAGCTAAAAACAGCACATGGCCAGTTAAAACCAGCACAATCCAGCAAACCAGCATCAAACATAACAACCAGAACATGCTGTTTTTTTCCACAGGGTAGCTTGCTCAAAAACACAGATGTGGAAAAAATTAAGAGACTATATTATAGATATATATGTTTAGGTCAAATTATCGTTTTTGTTTCATCCTGTGAACTACTGAGAACATTCCTCCCAGACCTCAAAAACTGCAATGAAATCAAGTTCATATTTAATTTGATAACATTTTTCTCACAGTTTCCATGGGTCTTGTCATGCTGTCAGTATTTCACAATGCTGTTGACTTTATGTCACTCCTGAGGTTTGATTTTGTTAAAATTCAACAGACACTGGACAGAAAAGGCAACAATAGAAAAACTGGTTAAATATGGAACGCTCTCTTTCCAAGGCAGTAAATTATGAAATGCCCCATAATTTGTAGTCCACACAACATTTTGTGCGCTCTAAGTTCTCTACAGCAGTTCAGTATCCAGCTTTTTTTTAATGAAACTCAAGTCATTATTTGCTGAAAATCTTTCTCTATGCAGTATTTCTTAAATCACATTTGTGCCTATGCATATGCAAATCTTGCACAGCCGTTTTCATTTTGAGTGAAATACAAATTGCTGCAAACAAGACATAATTCTAGAAAGCAAAACAGTCTCCACATTTCCTAAGCACTTTATTTAGACTGGGTTATATTTAGAGTGTTACAATGAAAGCGGTTTAAATATACCAATTTGAGAACAGTTGTAGAAATTCTCCACTTAACTTGTGGACAACTTTGTGCCATTTTGTGGTTGCGTAAAGATTGCAAGACTGTCCCAGTGTTACATAAAATGGGCTCAAAAGAGAAGCAAAGGAAGCTCATCCCATTGAGGGCAAAAGCTGCTTGTTTTTCCTATAGCATTCCATCTGCCTCCCACCTAAATCTCCAGAAGTTTTAGTCCCTAAGATGAGATGAAATGAGTCAAGTGGCCCACAGCAATCAGAGCTCAATCACCGCACGGCTTCCTTGAAGTGCCACCCGCTCCCTCCGCGGCCCCACAGGTGGGGAAGCAATGTTAAGTGGTCTGTCCACAGGCGGGGAGAGGTCACCCAGAGGGTGCAAGGGATTGTGGGGTGGAGTGGTCCAGAAAGAGAAAGCACAGGGAGGAGTCGGTTAGTGGTTATCCGGGGCCCTAGGGTCAGCATGTAATGATTTAAATTTTCTGTGATCTCGCTTGTTGGTGTTCTTGATCAGAGGGGTCTGCATCTCATCTCAGTGCTGACGTCTGTACTGATCGTCATGCTACACATGGTCAGATTCCAGATAAATCGTTCGCTTCGAATGCAACAGTAATGGGAGGCCAGGGTGTTTTTTTTGCCGAATCAAGCCATCTTTAAACCACACAGGCACTTCAGTAGTTTTTGTAGTTTGTGTATTTTCAGGGGTTGGTACCTGTGGGGTTGTGGGAATTGTTCTGAGAATGAAAACTCAATGCAATTTTGTATGCATTATCCAGTTGATTAGTCAATATTTAGTGTTTTAACAAAATATATATTAAATATTATCGACAAATATTTAGTCGTCTTTCCAGTTACATGTGTGCTTTCTAAGATCTATAATGCACTTTTCCCGTCTGCCAATATTGACATAGAGAAAATTTACTGGCAATTAGTTTATTTGTCCAAGACCATAAACTATATAGCATTATTTTTAATAAAAAATATATATTTAACTTTTTCACAGTGTTGAATAATTGAAGAATTGTGATTAATTTATTCCAAAATATTTTTTTGTGTTTATAACATATGTGTGTGTGTACTTTATATACAGTATGTGTATGTATATATTTAAAGTAAGTGTATTATATATTTACATTTATAAATGATATAATTTATATTTGTATATATTTATGTAAATATTTGTTATATACTGGTATGTATGTGCATTTACTGTATATATACACAACACATATTAAATGTGCAGGATTCACATCATACAAATTCATATGAATTAGCCACCTTGTAAAATAGTTACGAATTCCTAATCAGGTTGGTAAAGAACTACATTCAAGATGGATTTACATTTGTTTTCTTTTCTCGTTCTTTCAGCGGCTGGAAATGTGGCATACCAACATGATCCCTGCACTCATGTTATGACAGATTAACTGCTGGCTCCTCTGTGATAAATGCTTGTATTTGTTCATTTAAATTAATGTGTGAAAAGGTCAAACATATGTTCACATTGTTGAATGAATGGTTTGCAATGGCCACTAGCCAGTTTTTTTTGTAGTTGAATTTTGTTGATATTTACCATAGAAGCACTTCAGATGAGAGCAGAGCTGAGAGAAGAAAATGTTGAGTCAAGCAGCTTGTTGAGCGACCGTGTTTCAGGAATGAGACTGAATTTACTGCTTCTGAGGCACTTTCCTTTTTTCTTTAAGCAGCATATTTGCTGACCTTTGATTTGTGATTTTGTGTAGTTGTTAAAGACGTTATTATGCTAGGGTTACATTGCGGAGTACACAACATCACTGTTGTCCATGTCTCTGTTGAATTTGGCTATAATAACATATGATAAGCCTTTATATTAATGTGTAGCGCATTTATCTTTTCTGCTGGTCATCCTTTGCATTCTTTGAATATTCCAAGCACAGTTATACAGATGCTATGTATCACTGGGAAACTGACTTGATGATGCAAGAAATTTGGAAGTGAATTATATTCATCCTGTGGAGGTGAAATTGAAGAGTTGTGGTGTAGAACATGCCACAATAACACTGAGGTCATTGGTTCGATTGCCAAGGGATTCTCATGACATATACAGTATAGGTTGAATGTACTGGACGTCATGTCAAATGCATTAAGGCAACAAAAGATTTTAGAAGAAGAGGCGTGGATGTGTCCTCAAGAAATATCTGAAATATCAGGTTGTCCTTATAAGCCTAATTGAGGTCATCATCTTTTGATTGACAGTCTGTGGAGATGCTCAAAGTGAGGTGAGGAATCTGGCTGACAGCTCCGAGACTGACCAAGAACAGCCAGTCCCGGGCTGAGACCCTGACAGGTGTGCTATGACATTGAATCTGACAGATGTGAGGTCAGTTCAGGGCTCTGTGGTGTGAGGCTGAAGATCATTCTGGAGGTGGACAGGCTGGAGGCGTGTGATGGAGGCCTGAGGGCAGAGCTCTGGATGGTTTCATTCAGGAGTGCGTAGAGCTACAGACAAACATCTAGAGAGAGTTGAACACATTTGCTGATCTAAGATCAGATTTGTGTTTCACTTGATGGCTGATGTGGTAGTGTTCTTAGAAGAAACTGGTCAAAGTTCAGCACATATAGGCAACTGTTATTTACAGCTGTTGATGTTTGTTGCTTGTGTTTGAATTTATACGCAAAAGTTAATATTTGGTAGCTTGGGCACCCAGAAAATAAAACATAAAATAACTCTTTGTAAAGTTAAATTACATGTGTTTCTTCTTTCAACTTTATTTCTGTTTTTACTATATTTCAAAAGTGCATAACAATCTTTTTAAATAAAACAGTTAAATTACAGTTTTTTAGTATTTAAAATTTTAAGAAATTTTGTGTGATATAGAGACAAAATGATAACAAATGCTATTTTGATCATGCTATCATAAACAGGCTTTATCTACCAATAGAATCACAGAGTTTATTATGTAGAATTCACAGGTTTCCCTTCACAATAAGCATAATATTGTTAAATAATATACAATCTTTGTTGGTGCATAAATAAATTGCATTTAAATGCTAAATGCGTTATAATGCTATTGTTGTATAAAAGAGCTAAGACAATTATAGACAGTTAAAAAAAAACTGATGCATTTACAGGAATCTACAAGACGTCTATATGGGAGTAGACAGTGAGAAATAAATTAGCATTGATTGTGGGGCCTGTCATTGTGTTATCTGTTGTTTGGGAACTGCTGCAAAATCTGAATGGACTTATTACGCACCAGAATGATTGTTAACCTTTCTGTTGCTCACTTTAAAGGGATCATATGGTGTGAATGCTTGTTTTTCTGTGTCTTTGGTGTGTTCTATGTTGCCCATGCATGTATTAGACACGTAAAATTGCAAAAAAGTGGCGGAACAAAATATGCATTCTATCTAAAAGCGAATGCTCACCAAGACCTGCCTGAAACGCCTCTTGTAACCACACCCACACTAATCTAAGTCAGTTTGTGTTATGATTTGACTAAGACCGCCCAACTGAATATGCAAGAAAGATGGCGTACCTGTCAGTACAATTGCTTTGGAACCTGATGTTCCAAATATGGAAAGAGGCGTTACATTTCCGTCACATGCTTGCAGTATTTAACCAATCACTAACTGGCCAATCATAGCAAACCTCGCTTTTTAGAGCGATGAGCTCTGTAAAAAATCTGCACGTTTCAGACGGGGCAAGGAGGATATAAAATACATGCATGTATACACAGCGTTTTTTAACCTTAAATCATGTATACACACATTACATCTTAACTTAAACAAACATCATATTCGTTTTAGCCATGTCTCTTTTAAATACCATATTTCAAGTGAACTTTGTTTTGATTTTTCTTATTGTTTCTTATAAATATAATCTCTATAAATAAAATAATTATTAAAGTTTAAACCCATTTACCTGTGTTTGATCGAGTATTTCTGCAGGAACGTTATACCGCCTAATTTATATTTATGAGCCAAACTGAGAATGTTTACCCCCCCAATGTTCACCCCCCCAATATTTGAGATTTTTCCCCGCTTGAATCAAGCCCAGCACATAGTAAACAGCAGTCTCCTGGGAGGGTGCTGATGGGAAACAAGGGCTCAGCAGAGCTTTGGTTTAGATGACGTCTGTCGAACGTGCTTCGCCTGCTGTGTGCTACTGTGTTTGGGTTGTCAGTTTCTTGCACGCTTCCCCTCAACTCAAAGTAGACGCCACAACACAGTTGTCATCACTTTGCGTGTCCAGTGCAAAGAATTTTTAGCATTTCATTTACTCTTCCACATACGATTAACATTAACTGGTCCAAACATCAGTGTACTTTTCTTTACCCCCATTTAATACTCCTACTGTATACTGTTTTGCATCCTATTACACCGGTGGTCTCATTAGATTATGTTAAGTTATGTCTTACTTCTGCCTTGTTGAAGCATGCAGAAATTCTCCAAATACGAAGGAATGCCCCAGTTTGTTTCTGGGGATATCGAAAGAATATGAATGCTAGTGAATACACCTAGAAAAAAGCCAAGCATCCTTGGTTAAAAGTTCATAGAAAGAGTACTAAATTATAGTCATTCATACAACAATATGATCTATAATCTTTCTTTTCTTCTTATAGTGTTGTTCGATGTCACACATATCTTTAGTCTGATAATGATTTGGACGTTAAAGAATTTAAAAGGGATAGTTCCATCATCTTTTTTTACCCTTATGTGGATCTAAACCTGATAGTTTGAGAAATGTGTCAGTGGTTATGTGTTGATACAACGGAGGTCAATGGCGTCCAATGTTTATGAATACCAACATTTTTCGAAATGTCTTCTTTTGGGTTCTGCATAAGAAAGCCCTGAAAGACGTTGTGATGTCATCAGGCATGACATGCTCGCTCTGAATTAAAGTTTTAGTCTGCTGTCACCATCATTTTATATGCGAATGGGCTTCTCATGGCGCTCTTTAACAACACTCTGACATACTTTGAAGTAGAAATAGGTCACTGGTTGTCTTTATGGCCTCACATCTTACACTACGCTGAAATATCTGAAGTCTAACATTTTAAGGTTCATGTATGTATGTTGTGAAATAGCAAATGCTTACTTCAGTTTTGTCATAATCAAGTGTTAAAAATTAAATATATAACATATGCAGGTCTACTCATACTGTGCTATTATATTAAAAGAAGGTGTGTATTCTAACACAGTTTCGACTACACCGGACTAGACTGGAACAACGTGACATGACTAACGGCTTGTTATTAATGGGTTTGGATGACGGCATTATATTTATTTTCCCTTCACAAAATATTCTACTTGCAAGTCATTTTTTTTATTGCGATTGAGAGATTGATATCCACACCCTCAGAAAAAGTTGAGAACCAAACCAAGCATCTTGGATGATTCTGGACTGTTTTAGATTTGTAAATGTGACTCCATCTGGTTATAATGTAACGTTTGGAAAACCTTTTCAAACACCATCTTTATTTTTGCAATTACTTGCTGGTGGCCCAGAAATTACTCATTACACCTTTCAGGTATTCAAGTCTTGTCTGAATTACAGCGTATATCAAAAAGAAAAGGTCAAGCGATGTGATCTGACTGAGGTAAAAAGCCAAGCCCTTATCAGACAAGCGCACAGCACTTGTCCACAAAAGCAGCATTTATATTCTTCTGTTTGTCATGTTCACCTACAGGGATTGACTTGAGCTATTACTGGGGATGGTGATTCATGGGAAATATAACATAAATAACAACCTCTTCAGCTAAATTTAAACCTTTATGTATTTATCTAATGTGCTTTATTTAAAGAATCTTAGAAGAAAAGACTGACAATTAGAAATCACAGACAATGGCTTCGATAACACATGTATGCTGATATCAGGATTTAAAAAGCAATCGGATTTATGTTCATGTGATCGTAGCCTTCTCAATCATTTTTGAGCTTGTGCTTATCATCAAATTATCTATAAACTGTTCCTTATCAGATGTAGCCAATACATTAAATCTCTTTTTTTGATTATTATAATTAAATACTGTTAATAAACAATATGAGCCGTATTTTTCTAATAATAAAATGATCAATTAACCTTTCATATATTTAACCTATTATTAATTGTTATTATAAAACAGTCGGTTCTGGTCCTTAATTCTTATTGGCTGAGCCGAGTTCTAAGCCGTTATAAAAAACTCCGGTAACCCACTCACTATTTATTAAATGTGAACAAATGTCTTTCAGAATAGAATGTGATACTTTGCAAATATCATTATATCATATATATTTTTATTCTCCTTAATATATTTTGAAGCGCTACGGTGGCTAACACAGGACAAAGATGCCGTCACATTTTCGCTTCTTTTCCGAAGGAGATTACGAATTTATGAAACGTGTTCTGTAGAGCAGTTTGTCCGTTTAGGGCCACTGTAGAAACAACATGGAGAATTCCATGTAAGGGGACCCGCGGTGTATGTAGATAGAAAAAGCTCATTCTAAGATAATGAAAACAACGCTTCATTATGTAAGGTCTCTATACACCTCTGAAACCATAGTTATGTATATAGGCCCTTTTTTTGCATTTCTGTCAGTAGATCCTCCAAAAATTTACTCACTCACACTCATGATATTGTTTTTCTACTGTAGTGATTAAAATTTCTGCATCCCTCCTGATGAAACAGAGAGTGGAAGCTGAAAGCTTTACTGACTTTTCTGAATGTGATTAAAATGGTCAGGTTTCAGTTGCGTACAGATAAATGTTGTTAATGCAACATTTCCATTTTGAGTTTGCATTGGATGTTTTACAGATGCGTTGGTGTTGACTTGATCTCACTACATTTTCTAACATGTTAGTATTTGTCTTTAAATCACAATGAGACCACAAAACCACAACTGTTTTACCCGTAAAATGCAATGATATCTTTAAAGGATTTTTTCTAAAATCTCATTTGCAACAGTAGTCGCTTTTTCTCCGCAGACAACCTGGCACCTCTGAGACAACTCCTTTCTCCCAGCACTTTGCTCCATATGGCACTCTATAACAAATTATGTCTCACTTAGGGAAATCAATTGCCTCTACTCTTCAGAAATGTATTAATGTACACCACCTGATAGACCCTCGTAGATTTGGGTCATCTCATGTTGTATTAGCTGAGCTCCTGTTTAAATGCCTGAAAACTAGGACAGAAGCAAAAGACACAATGAAGGAAAGACCTGGTTCCGGTGCAGTCGGCCCACCGCTGCGTTCAATGCCGGGATGCTGACTGTTCCTTTGCCAATTAATGGAGAGCTCAGACCCAAACACAGAGCAGCATCTGACAAAAGGTGCTAAGATGCTAAAGCTAAAAGAGCTACTCAATTCCACATTTTTTCTTGATGCTGATTCATATGGAATTGCATTGTGTTACATGTGGGGTATGATGTAATTCTGGCTAGTTATAACTACTTAATTTAATTCAGTTTGAGTCCGTTTGAGTTAAAAAGTAATTTGACCACTGCTAAGTGATGCAGGGCTTTCACTTGACACTGTGTGCATGGAAATGACAATGAATGTGTTTGGAATATTAGAGAGTTGTTTCAGATAAGTGTTTGAAAATGAATAAAACATGAATATTTACATTTACATTTTTTAGATAGTGTATTTGACGAGTGACTGTTTTTTTATATAAATGACCTCTAACAGTATGCCAGTTTTTCACTGACTACTGAAAGGGGCTATATATAATATAATGTGGTCACATGGCATTTATCGCTCCGTTGATTGGCTAAAAAGGTACAGTTAATTAGGGTAACAAATGGCTCTCTCAAGGTATATTACACATCTTTCCCTTAAGTTTTCAAACTAACAATATTTCTCTGAGAATATAACATTGATTCAACATCAAATCAATTATCCTTGTTATCTGGAAATGAACAATTGGGTTGTATAGGGGTTTGCAAAGATTAAAAGACATTCATGGTTGGACAATGAATCAAAGCAAGAAAAGCTGTTTTACAGTTCATTGTCTCATGTTTGCATCTTTCACGCCTCTTTTTAAGGGTGCCCAACACCCATGAGAACTTAATGTTTGAGCTGTCTGTCAGATGACTAACACTCACACACCCAAACGGGTCTGACCAGAGGCGGCAGACGTTCTGAGATGCCGTCACATGCCAAGGTCACCAGCCGAGGCATCTAGGAAGAGTGTACTGTTAATTTACATCTGAAAGATTGTAAAGCATTCCGTGCTGTTGACCTCACTGATCTGGGGCAGTATTTGCGTAGAGCTGCACATAGCGTGTCAGACAAACGAATAAACCCATCTAAAATTAATGAAGCCATTTCCTCAAATGCCACAGTGCTGAAAAGAAATCAAATATGCAGATAGATGTTTTCTCAGATGGCAGGAATAATCATTCATTTTGAAGTGGCTATTATTTATTTTTCAGTCGGTTCGAAAAAACAGAATATGCTGGGTTGGGTATGTTTTGATGCTGGTCTGTGCTGGTTTAAGATGGTCACATGCTGGTTTAAGCTTGTCATGTGCTGGTCCTTAGCTGGTCAGCTTAGGACCAGATTAAACCAGCACATGACCAGCAGCTAAGGACCAGCAGATGACCAGCTTAAACCAGCATGTGACCATCTTAAACCAGCACAAACCAGCATCAAAACATACCTAACTCAGCATATTCAGTTTTTTCCGACAGGGTTAAACGCTCGGTTATGTTTTAATTATTATTATCTAGCGTTTGGTTAACAGAATCCTGATGTCTAGAAAATAGTGGAGTGCTTGAATCCGTTGTGTTTGTTGTGTGGTCACCGCTGAAGATGGAGCCCCTGGTACGATTCGAGTATGATTAGCGAACACATTGAGTTTCTCTCGGTAATGCTCGAGTTCGTAACAGATCCGGTGTGTATCCACTTTCCCATACTTCCGTCCGGCTTTTGCAAACATACCAACACACACACACCAGCAACACAGGCTTACCATTGTGGCTGGAGGAGGGGAGATGGGAATTGAGTGATTGATTCACAGTCTGAATGGCCTGAGTTTCTTTTTTCCTGCATTGAAATTCAGTCACTGAGTCTGGTGCTTTAGTGCAGGTCCGGAAAGCAGAAGCACTTCCTGTGATTGTGGTTTGTGTCCAGTGTGACTGCCTACCTTTAACGTACTGCTCGATGTGTGTTATGATCTATACTGTAATATACATTTTGTGGTTCTGTTGTGTTGTGATATTTATTGATAATTATTAGTTTGGCTTCAAAGGGATAGTTCATCCAATAATGAAAATTCCGTCATAATTGACTCACTTACAAAATTAATATATGCGCAGTGCACAGACTTATTATTGACGATTATTGACCGCCATTCCATTTTGCAAGGATCTATAAGTGCAGCATTTTATTTGGTTTTCTAATCTTTATCCTGTTTCAAAAGTCGGTGAGTTTAATCACCGTGATAACAGTTTTGGGCAAAATAATCGTAATTATGAATTAGGGATGTAACAATATCAAAATCTCACTGTACAGTAATACCTCGATATACCGGCCGTGGTACGGTGAATTGGAAGCGTGCCATAAGCATCCTCTTCTCTTTATCTTCTAATCATCACTGTTGCTTAGAGGTCTGAATTAAAGTTTGAGATTGACCTAAAAATGTGACCATGATAAGATTGAGACAATTTTGTAATTGTGATAACCTTAATATCGATAATATTGATACGTCCCTATGATCTTTTCATAATCTAGCATCCCTTAATCATAATCATTATTCCTTCTGGCTTCTTTATGGATGTATGTTGTTTCTGTGACCTACTTTATTTCTTTTGAGTCTAGTTTTAGATGTCACCGTTCAAAATCTATTACTCACTTTTGCAGAAAGTGTATGGGTGCCAAGTTTGGTCAGACCTCATCTTGATTGGTCCAGAATGTTTCTCTTCCATTACCCACATAGCGATTCCAGATTGTCTGTAAACAAACACAAACATGGCTTTATCTCTGAACAACCACATTTTTCAGAGACCAACAAGGGCAAAAAAATCTTTCCTTTAGTTCCTGTCCGCTGTGAAGTGGGAGATGTGTCTACTGTTTAACACTACTGGGGTGCTGAAGGATAGATTTAAGACACACATACATTTTTATCTCAAATGAAATGAGTGGGATGGGATGTAAGATTAGATGTAAGTGTGTGGTTTACATCACAGCCCTCTAAAACCGTGATTCGCTACTTGATACTTGATATTTCAAACTGGGGGATGGATGTTTTTATTCCAGAGAGCCTTTGAGGCCACACTGAGTCATCAATATTATTAGCCAATTTTCCGTAGAGAAATAACACAACTGTATTTTTTTATAAAGGATATTAATAATCACTACTCTTGCTGTGTTTTATCATATTTATGTTTTATGTCTTAATGATACAAGAGTTTTTGTTTTACTTGTATTTATATTTTTTATATGATTCTGAAATTCGGCTTTTATTGACTTTTAAATCAGTTGCAAACCGAAATTATTGAAGAATTGTTTTGTACAGGAAATAGAGATGGATGTTTCACAGCTGAATACATTATAATAATGTATCTGGTTTTCCAAATGTAGCTCAGAATGCACTTCATAAGCCTCTTACCTCATCAGACATGTGAAGAGAAAATGGGTGGTAAGGCCAGACGTCATGATATTAGGCTGGAACACGATGTGACATCTCAATCTTTCTATCCACACCTAACACACACACGCACGTGACTCACTGGTTTCACGGCCCAAAACAAATGGATGATTTTATCACGGTCCATTAACAACCAGAGACCATAGCAGCATGCCTATTGGCTGAATCTACCTTGTTATTCACATTGGATACTGAATTGTCTTTTGTCAGTCACTATACAAAATTGCCAAATTATGACTCGAATGCACAGATTTCTTAGATACTATATTAAGTTAAATTGAAATATTATGCTTGCAGGTTAAGTGAATTAAACCTCCTATTGTGTCATGACACATGCACTTATGAGTTAAACCACATGACAGATGTGTTAATGAATGTGATATATGCTCTCATCTGACTCTATGAGCAATCTGTTGCTGAGAACACAAGGACACACCAAAAATTGTCATAGTGACGAAATGGCTCATTCATAGCGGTTTCATTTTACGTGGCTATCATTATCATTTCCATCGACATTTCATCATGCAAACATCTGGTGTCTTGAGACCAGTCTAGATGCTCTCTAAAATAATTGTGTCCCTCCGGCTAAAACCAAGTAGGCGAAAAATTCATTTTCAGTAGGCTTCCAGTGGGTTAAAAACCCTCAACCCACATAGAGATGAGATGTTACGTAACCTGCAATTTCATATTTTAAACAGAGATGGCGATAGAGCGGCATTTAAAAAACTATAAAATATTTTCTCATTTGACTCCTGAACTAAATTGATTTCAAATTTTTTATTTTTATTTTTATTTTGGCTTTGAAATAATTGAAAATATGTCACATGATGAAAATCATGATGTCATACTTTTCCGAATCGAAACCAAGAATAGCATTAGCAGTAAGTAATGAAAATATTATGTCATCACTCTTATTAGATTGCACATTAGAGTTCAATTTCAGAAGCTGGCATCTAACTGAAGCTGGCAGAGGGGTGTGGCACAGCCTGTTAGATTCTCCATCTGCTGTGCCTGGCATCCGGTTGGCACTAGCCTTAATACAGCACAGTATGTCTGCCCAGTCTTACCCATTACAGCATATTGGCATGTTTTATAACACAGAACACATGCTTGCGCAGGTACTGGCGCTATATAATAGAAGTCGTTATTTCAGGTAGACTTGATTATGGGATTGGTTGCGAAATTTGTATAGTGATGATTAGTTAGTTAGGCTCCCATTGACTTCCATTGTATAGGCACAACATGAGTCATGAATCATTTCTCAAAATATTTATTTTCTGTTTCACAGAAGAAAAAAATCGTATAGAGGTTTCGAATGAAATGAAAGTGAATAAATGTTGACATCATTTTTATTTTTGCGTGTACTGTCCCTGTAAACCAGATCGAAGGAATTGTGTGTTGCTTTTAAACAAGTACATCCAGAATGCACAAACAGCTTACAGAAACACTTTTTCAAGAACAAAAGACCATCTGTGTACTAGTGAGAAAAATATTGTGTATAGTGTTGTCGACACATTGAGATACTGGCTTGTGCAGCTGGGTTGTCCACCGATGTTACTCAGCACAAAAAAGAAACAAACATATACCTCCCGGGTGTGCAGGTGCGGAGCTGGTTACCTTGTTCCACAGACCTCATGGGGGTCATGTGAACCCATGAGACCGTTGTCCTTAGAGACAGACTTTGATTTACATCTGAGGCCACCTGCAACCTGCAGTTTAACAAGATATGGATAGAGTCTAGACTTGGCGACATGGCAACTTTGAGAGTCATTGTGCTGATAAACAAAATAAATCACAGTGTTATTTTTTTAATGTATTTTATTGTACTTTTGTCTACATTTTTTCTAACAGGTTGTCTTTGATTTAAGTGACACATTCCCATACGCATGTCCTTAATTTTATTATCTCTCTATGACCTGGCAAAGCGACAAAAGTGCAGGTTGTAACAGCATTATCTGAAATCCTGCCTTTTTAATGCCGTCACTCATCTATAGTGAAAGGCTGGTGGTCTGCCCAGACTGCTGTCAGTCTAAATGGGGATTGATGTCACCAAGATTGGCGCCAGGACAACACCAAACTCATTGCTGATTCATTACACTCTGGTCAGGCAGCCAAATATCTGTTGGGTTTACTTTTTTTTTTTCATATCGGTATCGGCCGATAAATGGTCATTTTTAATGTTATCAGTATCTGTCAGGGATACGGCAGAAGATCCCGGTGCAGACAGCCAGGTTGAAAACAAACACAACTTCAATAAACTAAGACCCACGGTGGGGGAAAAACCTAAATTAAACAAGAGTCAAAACAAATAGTTCCCACGAGGAGGCAAACAAACAAAGTTCAAACGAATACCAATATAATCTCAAGGCAAGGCTGGAGCAGGGTTATTGCTGGGACTGGGAATGAAATATTAACAGTGACATTAGACGTAAAGAACTGACACGGAACAGAGAATACAAAGGGCTTAAGAGGGGAACACTAATGAGGGAAGTTAACAATCTGCAGGTGAGGGGAATCAGACAATAATGGGAAGCTAAAGGGAAGATTACGCTGAGCAGGTGAGGGGAATGAAACACTAATGGGACGATGAAGGGGGAAACAAGTGGAGGGGCCAAGGCACGTGACAGGAGAAGGTATGGCCATCATAAACAAACAATGACCATGCGCTTCCACACAAAACACGTGGGACTGTCATGACCCTGCCACAGGCATCCAGGAACATTACAATAACGGCCGATAATAAAATTAAGGGCCGATATAATAGCCGATAAATCATAAATAATTTCCTCTGGTTAAACTAATTCAGCTGTATGCTGTTCACAGTTAAAATTTAGTACAGTACTGTCTTTCTCTCATGATATTCACTTACTGTTATTTGCAAAACATTGTTGATGTAGGTACGGTCTTTAGATACAGTATTTATGAATGTGTAAATTATAGGAACAAAAGCATATTGGTTTCTGTCTTGAGACCTGTTAGACATGTGGCTATTAAGAACATTTTTCTGGGTTGCTCTGAAATAACATATATTTGTTTATTAAATAAAATATATACTAGAAAAGATTAAAGGTTGAAGAATCTTTAACAAGTGGTACATGAT
Organism: Triplophysa dalaica; assembly: GCF_015846415.1. NCBI lineage: Eukaryota > Metazoa > Chordata > Actinopteri > Cypriniformes > Nemacheilidae > Triplophysa > Triplophysa dalaica. Next base: position 9,783,713 of record NC_079565.1, on the reverse strand, counting down.
TTTCGGGGTAGGGGAATTTAACTAATTCATAAAAAAAATTGTTTTTCTGTAGTGAATGTTTTCAAAAAACAGTTGTCCACTTTTTGCCTTTTAGTCTTAGGCAATTTTATGTTAATATGCTGCCAACGTTAAATAGTTATCAATATATATCAGTATGTATATAGAGACACACCGATATATCGGTAAATCTGTAATAATCATTATCGACCAAAACGTACATATCGGTGCATCCCCTAATTTTTTTATGAAACGTAAGTCATCAGTCTTTATCTGTTATTATCCCTGATAGCACACATGCATATGGGAGACGTCTATTTGATCTCTGATTTTACATCTGCAAGACGTCCTGTCAGATGTCATGTAGACATCTTGAAGATAAAATATTTATGATTTAGAATGAATGTAAAACAGTTGTTTTTACAAACCATTTGTTTTTAGATCTTTAGCAGATCTTGCAGATGAAAAGAATCTGTTTGGGATCTTTGTTAAAAAGCCAGCTTTGACCAGCATTCATTTTCTTGGTTCAGACTGGTATATGCTGGATTGTGCTGGTTTAGTCGTTAGTTTGCATTGAAATGAAGCACGTTTTTCTCAAACTAGGGCTGAGTTTTCTCCGGCTTGTTGCTAAATATAAAGTGAGGATTCACAGGAGGGGCGCTGATTCTTTCAAATCCCTGTACACCTCAGTGTTTTCTGATTCGTCGCCCAGAACCGTTGAACACGGTTAAAGTAGGTTCTCGTAATTAGCGTCATTTTGAAATTTGTAACCTAATAGGTATGGCAAAAGGCATTATCATTTATCTACTGACACTGCCCGCTAAATATTACAGTGTGTAAACATTACGAGCAATGCAACCTAAATCCAAAATGGAATCCCAGTTCTGTCCATTAGTGTGTATTGCCTTGTATATTGCCTTTATCATTGATGTCTATGCTTCTGGATACAAACATGACTCATCCTTTCATGTGTTTCATTAAAGGTCTTATAACTCCAGAACTGCACCATTCCTCGGCCACTTTGATTATTCTTCTTCTTTATCTGTGATCCTCTATCACTGCCTGTATCCTCCAGTTGGCTCATTAGGAGGCCACACCTCTCTCTTCATGAATATTCATAAGTAGGTGGTGTATTGAACCAGGCAAATGTTAAGAGATAATGTTTGATGGAAAAATGCTGTGTGAGCATGTTCGTCTGTGCTTAATTCTCACTTGTCAGCATTGCAAACAGCATATGCCGTCATACACAATGTGCTCAGCCAGTCTTGCAGCCTGTTTGCATACCCTCAGGGATTCAAGTCACTTGTTAATTGCAGTTTTGATTAACTAGATTCTTCTATTTTCTTTGGGATACATCAGAGGCTCAATAAACTTGCTATGTGGTTACTAGGGTGTTCTGGATGGTTGCTAGGGGGTTGCTATTACAAATAGAATGTATGTAAATCGTTTTATACATTTGTTTTCCAGATCTTTAGCAGACATTTTATTGATGTACCTGTGCTATCTGGGAGGAGTGTTCAATTCAGAGCCTGTGATGTGATATGATATAGCCTTAGGAAAATTAACTAGGGTTTTATTATAGTTAAAGTAAAGATGTTACATGATAGCTTGTGTTAGCAGTCGAGCACACATTTGGCTTTCCTTCTTCTCTTATTGATTGAGGGTGTAAGTCAGCTCTTGTGTGGTTAAATGTAATGAGGTGAGACTGATGTTTACACCTATACTCTTGCGTAATGAGCAGGTTGTGTTTCTTAAGGAATGTGGAGAGCACATTTTAACAATGTTTGATTAGGTCTGATTACTCACCGGGGATTGGCCGGATCTTTAAGCAAACTAGACCTCTGGGGTTGAACAATTGCACAAAGGACATAAATACGGATCAAGGGGCGGTTCTCAAAAACATTACATGTATGAGTAGTGAATTTCTGGCCAACGTTAGGGTTAGAGTCACTTTGAGAATGAACTAATTTAAACAATTTGATTTTTCTAAACAAAACTGGATTCTTTTCACACAAAGTGTAAGGCTGCAATGCATAGTAATATCAAGCCAGGTGACATCTGCAAAACGATGCAAATGATGCAGAAGTTATCTTCAGAAAGCTTTTAATATAATAATTCCTATCCCACACACGTCTTGTTCAGCAGGAATTGAAACCAAACATTTCCATCAGAAATTTTCCTGAAACTTTCTGTTTTAAATTTAAACAAACCGTTTTTAAAATACTTTGAATGAAATATTCTGATGAAATATCTGCTAGTCCTGCTTGTATTTACTAAAATAAATATACAGTAATACAGAAATTTTGTTGTTATTTTAATATAGGTTTTAAATTCAAAACTAAATAAAAATAATACAAAATCAATAAAACATATTTCTAATTAAATGTTCTGATGAAATGTCTGCTGTTGCTGTCTTTATTTCATTATATGAAATATATATACTATATACAGTTCATAAATATTACACACAGTTGAAATATAATATATACCAGTTTATTTAATGTATTGTAATAAAAACCATAAAAACTGTAACTAATAATATTTAAATAAAATAATTTTAATTAAATAAATATTTTTTTTAATTAAAGGCCTCTTCATTTTATTTAGTTTTCTTATTACATAAGTGTGTATTTGGTGTTAAAATACTTTTTTACTAAACTCGATTAATAAAAAAATTATAATGACTAGAAACTAGAAACGAGTCGTTGAGTTTGAATATCTCCTTGTTTGCTCTGCAAAGCAAGAAGCATGGAGAGGCTCTTGTAAGAAACGCTTCACAGTTTTGTAAACTATGTGAGTCTGGCCTTGTTAAAGCATCCATGGATGAATAAGCACGGCATGACACGTCCCTAACTTTCATCACTGGGCTTGTATCCCAGAATTCCATGGGGCTGCTCGACCTGCAGCTGTCTCTCTCCTCGTCCATAAAATAATGGCATAAAGCATCTGCATTTTGCAGACTCAGTGTGGTGGAACACGTCTGTATATGTGTATTGTATGTGTACCTGCGAGGCACTAGTGGAAGTAGTTAGGAAGGCTTGAATAACACAAATACACAGATGTTGTGTAAGGATAGAGTGTCTAGGTGTGTCTTTATTGGCAGGCATGATGGATGTTACTCATTATGTATTGGACTGTCATGGATACTGCTTAACAGATCTTCACCTGAGCTTTACTGATCAATTGATTTGTGTATGCGTGCCATGTTTTATAGACAGCAGTTTTGAAGAGACGGGGAAGTGCCACTAGCGTTTTTTTTAATAAAATGTACAAATCTTGTCATGCATAATTGTTGTGATATTGATGTCCTAAAGGCAAACTCCAAACATTATCATGACAAGGTCAATTTAGCAGCGACATAACATTACATGTATTCATTCGAAAATCTAATATGGTGAAGTGAAATTATAAAAATTGGTCACGATTAATAATTATGATTAAAATTTTGATTAAAATAACCTCAATCATTTTACCCATTATCACGCTCTCCTAGCATTTATAGAGATCCATACAAATCATTAACATTACAGAAAAATCCAAATATAAGCAGGTAAAAACTATTTGTGATTCAAAAGTAAAACATTTTACTTGATTTTTCCCTCCCCCCTCCCTTTTTGTTTTACAAAAATGTATGCTTACTCACATAGTGCTGTGAGGAAATGTTAAATAATTGCCGGCCATTCTTGCGCTCGCTTTGCATATCAGATGGGTGTGATGGCACATTTTTCCACCGCTGCTAGACGTCTGACACTCTGAAAATAAACCTCGCAGCCTTTGAGCGCAATTATGAAGGTTACTGTGTTAAATTTAGCTGTGGAAACATTGATCATCAGCGATAGAACTGTGGTGAACGGGTGCGTGGCTGTTGTTGATGGCGACAACATTTTCTCAGTTGACTGCGAGTGATTTGGAAGAGGAAGCCTGGTGAGAAGGCCACCCTCATCAGTTCAGTTTGTGGGTGGGAGTGTGAACGAGGGTCTCTGTGATATGTATTTCTCTCACAGTTGCTCTGTGTATGTTTTCTGGCTAGTTAAATCGAGCTCTTAAATAAAAAGAAACCTTCAAGGCTCTTGTGGAGACAGGTCAATGTTTCCTTTTTTCCAGTGCGTGTGTTTTGCGAATGCTTGCGTGGGTTTTAATGTGTTAAGTGGAAACAGTTTCACTGACCAAAATGATGTTTTTCTTCTCTTTTTTCCTTCCTCCGAACCTTGAAATCTAGATAACAATACCAAATTTAGACTTGTGCAAATTTATGACAAATAGTGGCCCATGAATCCGTCAAATGCGTCGTCTGCTCTTCACTTTTTCCGTTTCGTGCAGGAAAAGGTTATCAGAGTCGGTCTCTAAAAGTAGAAGCAGGTTTGACACATTTTAACTCCCGAGTTAAGAGAAATCCTGTCAGATGGTGTCTAGAGGATAACTCTTGGTCTTTAAACCGTCTTGCTATACTTTCCATCTAACCCAAGGGGCAAATAAGAATCTCTTGAGAGTTTTGAAGAACAATGTTTACCGTTTTGACACATTTTTACCCCCTTAGACACTCAAAAATAATATTCTACAAGAAAAATTGAATACAGAAGTATTATTATTATTAATTAGGCAACACATAATTATAGTAAAGCATACCATACTGTATATCATATGATATTATGTGTATTGACATTGTTATGCACGTATGGATTTGATAGGAAGCAAACGATTTCTAATCTTTCCCCTCTTCTCATAACACTTGACCTTGACTATTTTAACCTTTCATTTAGAGGTCTCTTTGAATGAGAGTCAGACATTTTGTCAATGGCTAGTTTGAAGGCAAAACGCATGATGTGCATGAACGTAGCAATGTGTAATTTAGTTGTGAATTATGCTGCATCGTCGGAGGATATTTCTGGTTCTGGTTTGTTTTTTGACGTTATAGCCTCAACTCAAACTGCTGCTGCGTAAGACCATTTGAGCTGCTGAGGCATCAGGTATAGCGTGTGTGTTTTTATGTCATGTATTTTTGTGCAAGACTGATAGTACAGTATAAGCAAACACACTCACAACACATAAAAATAATATTCTGGTAGCTACCACAATACTGAAGTTACTACGGATATTTTTGCTGCTGTAAAACCATCACAATGGAGTATATGCACACAGAGCGATGATGCTAAAATCTCAGCAAGCTCTTTTACATCCGGCCTATGTAGCATCCATTGGAATGGCGTTTCTCACTCGGTCGCACATTCAAGACGCACAAAGATTACGGTCAACGACGTGAGTCAAATTATCCAAACACTACGTCATACTTCCACAACCTAAACAGATTTTTTTAAGCTACATTCAAAAAATGAAAAAAATGCACGTTTAGGTGTTGTTGGTTTGTTGAAATGTGAAGGTTTTCTTAGTAAACACATCACTTGATGAAAAATGACCTCAGCGCAACGAGAGCGGAAGTGACTTAGCTGGCTGAGATTTTAGCTGAAGTACCCCGTATGCTCATATACCCTTTTTACATGCATTTTCATTTACACAATAGCCTATACAATGGTGCTTGTAAAGGACAGTTCCTGGCTTATGAGAAATGAGAGATGGCACATTACATCATTAAACCATTCTGATCTTCTGTCTGAAATGTTATCTGTTTAGCCAATCTGTGTGAAGTGAAATTGTATCACCATAGCGTAACCGTCAAAGGGATTCATTGTCAGGCCCTGATCGTAAACGTGTTTATATGTCTGTCTTTGTGTATCTACCTGCGATACTGTCTCTTCGCCTCTCAAGTCTAAATACGGGCTCATTGAAGAGCCTCCAGTCACTGTTTGGACATGTTAGTGACTGTGAAATGGCAATATTTAGCTTTCACTCAAATGGTAATGTAAACACTCTAAAGTTTGGTATTTTACTTTCCATTAGCTGTTTTGGAAGAATTAAACACACTACAGATCGCCGTGCCTTAAATACTCTGTTTATTTAGGAATTATTTGAACAAACAACAGCAATATTAAAATGTAGGGATGTGTTATAGTGGGTTATTTTATGTGAGGAATAAAAGCGATATACCTAAAAATAGCTAAAATTATGTTCCAATATGTCGTATTAGGTTACGCATTAGCACGTTGTGTGACAGCACACTTTATTTGTTAGTTTGTTTGTTTACTAGATTTTGAAAGTACATTTATAATACAACCAGGGTATCACACTCATATATTTTTTAACGTTTTTCTCTTTCTAGGCCTGAAATTGATCCTGAAGTCTTCCTCATATGCCAGCCATGGACTAGAGAAGAGGACTTTGGGATTTTGGACATAACTATGGCGGTGAGGTGGCTCATCTCCCATTGAGAACACAAAAAGTAAGATTTTGAATTTGAATTATTATTCATGTCTCTTAGTCACATATTTAGCTGTTTTCAGCGGAACATGACAAGGCCCACACGGAAACAACAGCTCTTTCAGAACGCCCAACAAATGACATTCATTTATAAAAGATATACTCATGCCCCAGCAACCCTTCCAAACATTCATTCCAGACCTGCCTTTATGAAGACATTAGACAGAAAGATGCAGTCCTGATGTGGCTGACACATACAGACATTTCACCGTCAAGCAACTGCAAGCATTAGTTTCAAACATTGACTGCTCTTCATTTGTCATTTGGTGGATTCGAGTCATCGACGTTTTCCATTTTATTCTTTGGAGCTCAGACGGGTTCAGATTGAAACCTTGTTATGATTACTCGCAGTGAGCATTTCTGTTTTAAAATAAAGAAGCCACGGTAATGTCTCTCATAAATCTCATTCATTCCAAGACTTGCCATTTTAAAAGCACATCTCCAAAAGGAAAATTGGCCCAAAACTCACGATCCTAAGGGTTTTTAGGTCATAACTTTTGGCATATTTATGTTTGGGTTTAAGTTAGAGAAGATCATTCGCTGTTAAATATAACAAAACAGGTCAGGTTGTGGACAGCAGATCCGCAACTTTTATTTGGGTGAGGTGCTTTACAAACATAAGTACCTTCCAGTTAAATGCGGTTTAAATATGGATGCACAGGAAATTTTGATTTAATGGTTTTCGCTTACTGTGTGGCGCAACACATACCACACTATGCAATGGGAAGGATGTAAATAAACATATGGGCAAATTTCAAGTAACATTTACATTTATTTATTTGGCAGACGCTTTATCCAAAGGGACTTACAAGTAGGAGAACATATAAACATCTCTGTAAAAAATCTCTCTCTCATTCTCTCTCTCACTCTCTCTCTCTCTCTCTCTCTCTCTCTACTGTGTATATATATATATATACTGTAGATATATTATAGATTGCTGTCAAATTTATTTATTGTGATTGATCAATTCCAAAATAAATGTTTGTGTTTACTGTTCCTATCATATATGTGCTTGTATATATATGTAAATATAAATGCACACATATGTAAAATATTAATATATGAATTACAATTTAGTTTATATTATGTATGAATATAAACATATAACTCATATTTCTTAAATATTTTCCTGTTTGTGTATTTATATATGCATATTTAAATACACGCCACACACATTTATATTATATGAACACAGACATTTACTTTGGCATCAATTTAATCTTTTTGACATTACCATTGTTGTAATCAATATATTTTATAAAATATTGTTTTATATATTTTTTGCAAAAATCTTTCCGCTGATGTAATTGTGCCCAAAGGGGCATGGAAAATAATGTTAACCAATTAAAGTGCCGTAACACACTGTAGCTGTCCAATAGCTACCTAGTCAAATCTGATGTATCTCCCTACAATGATTTACATAAAATATTCTCCAGTTTATGAGCTTTTTATCTCATCAATATTATATTTTATTATATTGCGTCAATAAAACATTAGAAATGTTACATATATGTAATCTCCACAATAACCACATTGACTGAAGGTCAACAGACCCTCTCTGAGTTATGTCATTCTGTCGTCTCGTTGAACCTGAGAGCATCTGGCTCTTCAGTTGTGAAAGCCAAAAACCAATAAACCAAACCACCTGCTGGGAAAAGTCATCAAATAAGTACTGTTAATGTACTTTCTCACTTGCAAGGTACATTATCTAATCTTGGTTGGGCTATTGCAGAGTGTAATTGCAGCAGATTTGTCTAATCTTATTTAAAGTGCAGTGGATTCAATGGGCTCGATGCATGCGTGACTTCCGCGTTTCACGGTCCTAACCCTCTGCAGTTTCTGGTTGGGGAGACTTAAAGCAGAGAGAAATGGAAATATTATAAAATTGTTAAATTTAGCAGATTCTGTACATTGCGGCACAGTTTGACCCATAAAATGTTTTTTTGTCTTTTTCTAAAAATGTTCCCTTGCTAACATAAGACTGGTTTTGTGGTTCGGGGTCACATATACCACTGCTTTGTGCTGCAATGTACAGCATCTGCTTAATTTAACTATTAAATTTAAAATATTTTAAAAAATTGCTGTTACAATAAAAGCATTACACCCAATGTTGCACAAAATCAAACTTATGTAGCTTTAAGCATCTGCATTGACGTATTTGTGTTAAGCTTGTGTTGAGTGAAAGTGGAAAGTCATTTTTATCCACCGTGGGCAAGTTTGCATTCCTTTAATTTTTGTGTCACACGCCGCACATGGTGCAGAAACTACCGGTCAGCCGTCCGACCAACTGGTACACCGCACACGCATTGGATAAACAGTGGTCTGTTATTGCAGCTAACCCGTAGGTGTTACCCCCACTGCCCAGCATAGCTTGGTTTAGAGCGCGCTGATCTCATCGACATCGAACAACGCTGCATTTCATAGACCAATGACAAAAAGGCTTTGAGCAGAATGTCACAGCCAGCATGGCCCGGCTTAAGAATGCCACACGCTGTGTGAATACTGACATCAGAGCGGCGGAACGCAGAAACTTCAGCCGGGACGCAAACACGCTGTAATAGGTTTTAGAGAACATCACACCAGCGTGTCCGGTGTCCAGCGGTCTGACTCATTTATATGGTGGTGTGACACCCGTAAACACTCATACGCATACAAGCACTTGCGCCATTGACTTTACATATATAACGCAACCTGTTATTGACTTTCATTCAATGCTGCATGCAAATCAGTTAAATGCAAAAATACCTTTAGACTTTTTCCAAAGTGTTTTATTTCAGCCACCCTGAAGACAGCTGTGCTTTGGTGGAACCATGTGCCGTTTAAGAGTTTGTCATTATTACTACAACAGTTCAGTTGTGTTAATCATATTCAGTCAGCTGTTCTGATATCATCATTCAGATACTCCTCATATCATTCATTCCTCTTAATTCATTGTGAGATTAAAGGGATAGTTCACCCAAATAATACAATTCTGTCATGAATTACTCACTCTCTGATTGTTCCAAATCTGTATAAACTTTGTTGTGATGAACACAGAGATAGAAATGTGGAAGACTGCTTGTAACCAAACAGTCCTTTTACCCAATTGACTAGGAAAATCACAAAATAGTCAAAAGTGCGCCAGAACTGTTTGCTGTTGTACATTGTTCAAAATATCTTATTTTGTGTTTAACAGAACAAAAACAAATTTGAAAGTAATTTATCCTACTATGGTAATGGGGTCCAAGGACTGTTTGGTTATAAGCATTCTGCTAAATATCTTTCTCTGTGTTCATCAGAAAGAAGAAACGTAAACAGATTTGGAACAACTGTACATGACGACAGAATTTTCATTTTTGGGTGAACTATCCCGTTGATCTAAATGTGATCAAAATGAGTTTCTAATAACATGAAGTACCAGTAGTTTCTCATTCTGTTCTCTCTCTCTTACACTCTGTTTTTAATGTATTTGTTTTCTCTGCATATTGTATTTTATATTGATGTTATATTTATGCAGATGAGACTGTGAAGCTGCAGTGCAGGCAGCGCAGCCACATGTTTCGATGACTCTGGACATGGATGCGGTCCTGTCAGACTTTGTTCGGTCCACGGGGGCAGAACCGGGTCTGGCACGAGACCTGCTGGAAGGTAAGACACCCGATCTTCATCATTTTTGAAGTTACTTTGGCGTTACTCTTGCTTCAATGTCTATAGAATATATTGTCGATGTCCTTCTGAAAACTCGCATGTCCAAATTCACATTTTTTCAGGAAATGGAAAAAACATTGGACTTTTTAAATGATTACATAATGTGTGGTCAATGTATACAAGCGCTTTTTATTGGTTTGATATTTGCAAAACCCATTGACAAACATAAAGGGTGGCATATGGCAAACAATACAAATTAAGGAAATATGGAGATGTAAGGTTTCAGAAGGAAAGCAGCGATATATTAGTGTATTCTGTATATTTAACCATACATTATTCAAATTTCGCAATACATACTTTAATTATTGTCTTTTCTGTTATATAAGCACATTATAGAAGTTTAAGTTACATTTAAAGGTATACAGTATAATTATTATGAATATATGCAGTGTTTATGTTTTAGTTGGAGTTTTGGAGCGCTTTTCAAAATTTGCATCAAAGTAGCTGTATGATGTGTATACTGAAAATAAATTAAACATAAAATAAATCAACGTATAGCCTTAAATATCAATGAAATAGAGTAATCAAAGATAAAGTACTACATAATTGAAAATAGATTTTATAAGAATTAGCTTAGTTTTGCTGTCATTTTCATAGTTTCAACCGTGTCTTTGATTTAAAACCCCCATGCTGAGTTTACTGTAAATCATTAAATCAATAAGTGCAGGAAATGTTACATGAGCCACGTACAATAAATTATGCAGCGTTGCACTTTCAATTGGGAAAATACGCATTTCTTGTTAGGCTACTTAAGATGTCATTTTAACCTCATTATGTCAGGCATTTTCTATTTTTTTATCGTGGTGGTGATTGGAGTTTTAAATTAGTGAAGATTTATAGCCATACAGTAAAGTTTTATAAATATTATACACTTTTTGGGCTGTTATACCCATGAGATTTGCTTTTCTTTAATAAGGGCGGCCTCTGGTGTCTGTTTTGATGTGTTTTAATAGTCTTTGCTGCTGGGATATTGGTGTCAAATTGTCTTTGCATTTGTTTGTATAGCGTTTGTATGTCTGTGCTTGATATTTGCCCTGTGTGTTACGTTGGGTTTATGGTTCAGTCAAGAGCAAAATGCTCTGTCAAATCTTATGTGGCTCTGTGTTTGTCGTTTATAGTAGTATATATTGTTTTCTAGCAAGATCGTTTTATCATCTACATTAATAACTGTTCAGCGGGTCAAATAGTAGTGTCATCCTGTTTTTTTAACTGTAGCCCTTTTGGCTTGTACAGTAGCAGTTCCACTCTTTTGAGGGTCTCATGGGTTTTGGTTTTCTGTCGTGATAAGAGCTTTGTGTCGGTCTACTTTCTTCTCTGATTGGCTGCTGGGATGGCCCAACGTGGTGGGCAGATTTAAGGCCCCGTGCAACGGTTTTAAGAGCAGGGTCCCCCAGGAGACCTTTGTGCCCATTGAGTGTAGCTCATCGGGGGTGAAGGACCACACTCACTCGCACAGACGTGCAGTCTGTCCAGAGGAAACAGGCCAGAGAGAGAGAGCGCAAGACATATCGACAAACAGGAAAGCAAGATATATCCCCTCTGTAAAAAAAATACAGAGCTGGCAGGCGAAAAGAACGGCACCCTTTTGAGACACAGTGTAACGGAACAACAGAGACGAGCATATCCCTCAATAAAGGAGACGAGAGAATAAACCGCATGGGTCTGGTCCTAATCCTAGTGAGCTGCCTTGTTAGACAGAATGTTTAGACATTGTGGACATGCTTCTTAGAGATGGGAAATTAAGACATCAAATTTAAGCCGATGTACAAAAATTCCTTCAGTTCCTTCGTGCAGACTTCTTAGCTTAGCAACATGCTAATGAAAAAAGCTTTTTTGTGAAGAGAGGTATTTCTTAAAGAATGCCTAGATAATGTTATTCAATTTAGACAGTTCAGTTTCAGAACTGAGAAATAAGAAATAAGTATAACATTTTCCTTTAGTTATTTATGAATCATATTCCGGACTGTATTTTTTATTACAAAGTTGTTATGGTACTTAGACGCTATTGGGTGAATAAAAGTGAGTACACATATACACCCAAGCACAAACCTGCTATGACTTAAGGCTTGTTCGGCATCAGCTAGACGGCTCTCCAGGTGCAAGCTTTGTCCTCACCTGCCTGGCCAAGGCCACCACGATCACTCGGCGGCCCAGAACAGATGTACCACACGTCACAACATACTGCAATGTGAAATGAACCATTTATTTGAGACCAATATTCCTGTTTTCGCTGTATTGTTTCCTGAACTCTTGGTAAGTCGCTTTGGATAAAAGCATCTGCTAAATGACTAAATGTAAATGTAAATTCCGGTAGACCTTTGCAAAGAATCAATAACTGTTTAGTAGTTTTAATAAAATTGTATATAATTAATATACAAAAAAATAGTAGTATAAATAACATATTAAATAAATTGTTATATCATAACCAAACACAGACTAGAAGTTAACTTAGGAACAGGCGCGTAAGTCCGATGAAACCGTTTCCATACAGTATATAACGTTAAAATAATCAACCTCAAATGCAGTTGTTTTTTATGGGTATTTATCAATTCTAATAATTTGTAGTTAATTTTAGTAGCAATTGGTGTATCCTCAAATTATATATTTTTATTGAATTAGAATCAAAATTCAACTTAATTAAAATCATAACAATGTCACCAAAGTGTCAAGAAATTGACAAGATACAAAATATTAAAACAAGTGACATTTATTTTTAAATGACAAAGAAGCGTGTGATGTTCAAATGATAAAACTTTAGAAATATTTTTATTTAAGACTTTTATTTTGCTTTATATTGCTTCTTGGTAGGTGTGTCTGTAGATTAAGCAGTCAGCTTCTTTATTTTGTCTAATCCAGCATTTTTCTTGCCTTCATAAATCATGTCGTTCATCACTGAATCTACCGAACCAGCTATTCTAGATGTTGCGTAAGCAATTTTACGATCTTTGCGCTATTGTGCATTTAAACCCCTCTCTGAGGATTGTGTTAATAGTTTGCAGTTAAATGCTTTTAGCCGATGTATCTTCAGACACAGATCTAGGATCAGCACCTCCCTGATCAAACGTTTACCCATCTATCTCTGCAAACATGCAAAACTGCTCTCAGATCACTTCCAATGAAACGACGTGCTGTTACAGAAACCTTGTTATTCAGAATTAGCATTTTGCTAATGCTCTTTTAATGGGCTCACCGCTGACATTTCACTCCAAAAAACAATCTTGCCTCTAACAAGCCGTGATTATGAATGAAAAGGGTATTAACCGCCTCTGGTTCTCCCACCAAGAGCCGAAATAAACGGCCGCCGCTTCAGTCAAGCACAACACACTTTGTTGGAAAAAAATTGTCAGAAAACAAGCGCAGTCTTTTACATGTTTATAGCTTATTAGGCCTGAGAGTTAAATTAAGATTGTCCCACTACTCTAATATGCAATCCATTGTGTCCTACGATCTTATAAGCACAGGGCTGAGACGATTCCCAGAAATCAAAAGCCTGGAATGTGCTCCGAAGTCTGCGCAAGAGGAAAACATGGTTAACACCTGGAGTCGCGCTGTAGAAAAATCTTCCTCCATGGATTTGTGCAAGACTTTTGAGATGTGTGGAAATATTAAATGGAGCCATAATGAGACAGAGAGATAGATATATAGTGAGCTTATTAGCCTACGGCTGGCAGGGATACAGGGCTTTACGACAGGGGTCGACCCTGCCAGCTGTCTGCAGCCTCCCAGCCATCACACAAACACTGGCAAAGCGCAGGATGGCTCATGATATTTACATAACACCTACGTGCACTCATCACTTCTCTACGTGTTGTGTTTTTGTGCTCGCAGACAGAAGCTGTTCTTGAAAGCTAGTATGTTCCCTACATGCAGGCTTCTAAGACAGCATGTTATCCACTACACAAGCAGCAGAATTTGACTTTTCATACTGGATGATGGATCAACCTTTGTTAGACCGTCCGTAATTCGTGTTACACTTCCCGTATTCATAGTGAACCCACCTCATCGTCTTTTTTAATACCTATAGTCTTAGGGTGCATTATGGATTCGCTTTCCCTTTACATGTGATGCAGCCTTAAAGGGATAGTTCACCCAAAATGAAAATTCTGTCATCATTTACGCACCCTCGGATTGTTGTGTACATTTCTTGGTTCTGCTGAACACAAAGGAAGATATTTAGAAGAACGTCAGTAACCAAACCGATTTCATCCCCCATTTACTGCCATATTAGGAAAATAGATATTATGGTAGTCAATGGGGGACGAGATCTGTTTGGTCACCGACATTCGTCCAAATATCTTCCAAATGATGTTCAGCAGAACAAAGACATTTTACAGGTTTGGAACGATTTGAGAGTGAGTAAATGAAGACAGAATTTTAATTTTTGGACGAACTCTCCCTTCAAATTTTTGTCTAAAACGAAGTATTTGTTGAAACAGTTTTTTTATTGTGTGCATTGTGATGATCCCTAAAAATGGTGCCTTTGTAGTCAGCTCATTAGATTGTGGAATAGAGCAGCTGTGTGCTATTGGTAAGCTCTTGGTGAGTGTGACTCTGCAGGTGTACGTCTGCGTAAAGATGACTGCAGTGAACGCTGGACACCCCACCAAGCACAAATCAAGAGCACTGATTTAGAGATAGCTCGCCCCCACTTCACCTTCAGCGAATTTTCAAGGTCAACTGTTTGATTGAAACGGTGTCTTGAAGAAAAATCTCAGTTGCTTCAAGCCTTTTTTATTATTTTATTTTTGATAAATCTGTCTAAATGCTTGAATTTAGTATACAACATGTAGTATTTTTTCATGTGAGCATTTTTGTCAGTTTGTCAAGTGTAGTCCCATTTTCTGTTTATTTCAGGTTAAATATGGTGTCTAGACTCATTTTAAAAGGGAAAGTTCACCCAAAAATAAAAATTCTTAGCTCAACCATTCAAATCCTGTTTCTTCAGTGGAACACAAAAGAAGATATTTTGCTGAATCTCTCAGTGGTTTTGTGTTCCTACAATGGAAGTCAATAAAGGCCATGTTGTAAGATTATCAACGTTCCTCAAAATACCTTATTTTGTGTTCAGAAGAAAGAAAGTCATACAGGTTTGGAATGACATGGGGTAAGTGAATGATGAAAACTAAATTTTGGGGTGAACTATCCCTTTAAGGTCTATAATGGGATGTACGGGACCAGTGCATGCATAGGGTTTAAGACTTATATAGTTTTACATTTGCCTGAACTGTTCACCGTGGACATACTATAGCCTTCTACCCTCCTAATAACCTGGTGTGAGATGCCTCATGTTGTCTGTATGCCTGAAAGAACTCGTACAAAGCAGTGTTGTTCAGAAATAACCAGGTTTTAGGTATTTCATGGATATTTATATAGTACACATTACACATTTCCTCTTTACATACTTAAGTCAACATTTTGTTAGAAACAAGCAAATATGGGACTTTACACTGACACCTGCTGGCGTGGATGTATTATGATCCACAAGTTTTCTATGAGATTGTAGAAATCTTAACATGACCTTGACAGGAGACCACTATGTCAAATAAATAACTTGATATGAGTTGCTATGGATGTTTATGAAATGCTCACATTAGAACATATTTGTCAAATACAGTTTCTTTCTTGAGGTTTAAAGTGCATTGTGGACAGTTTTAAAGAAATCCATGCTGTTCCACATATTATATTTTGTATTCATTTTGACAAGACAAACCACATTAGGTCACAGATTTGCCTCAGGGTTTAGATTAGCCCCTGGTCTGGTTTAGGATTGATAGGACTGATTGTATTTTAGAAAGTCTGTCCGGTTGTCAGTGTCAGTACATCAGTACATCACCTAACTGTTCTTTCTCTGCTGCCCGCCCTCATCTGTTTCCCTGTGGAACCGACATTATAGATTGTGTTGTGGAAAGCTATTTTCCATCACGGACCCACGGCCCTGCCGTCACACCCTTGCAGCACAGGCCTTGTTTGCGTATGGTGGTGTTCTGGGAAACATGACTCAGCCATCACTGGCAGATGTTTTGGTACAACTCTAGCTGTGGATTTTGGGAGACATTGTTGTTTTGAAGAGTTATGGTCAGAAAGTCTGTATGATGAAGGTTTTCGGTTAATCTTTGGAAGATTCAATGGATTAAAGAGATCTTTACAAAAGAAACAGTTGTGGCTTGTGAGGGGTGTGCTGTCTCCATCTAAAGGATTGACAAGGCACAGCAACCTTTTCTGGAATGCTAGCATTGGGAATAAAATACTGCTAGTACTGTTTTGATGTATTCTGTTTATAGTGTGCAAATTTTTATCCGTGGATATTTTATATGATAAATGAGTGCCAATTTATATTCATCAGCTGATATGTTTAAGATAACGTTTTACCTCTTTCTTGGATACATAAAACGGCATTCAAAATGTAAAATAAAAATATAATTAATATAACCTGTAGAGTTCCCTTACAAAAAATACAATACTTTATTCAAGTTTGTATTATTAGTGTACTTATTAAAAACTAAAAATATTAAATTTCTAAAAGCGTGCCAAAAACGCAAGTCGCGCTGCTTTTGTCGTGCGCATTCTGAAAAGTTGAAATATTTGAATCTCAATGCGGCGCCGACGCGCCTAGAAAAATGGGAGAATCGCGCCGAGCACGTGTAACGCGACCGCGTCGCTCCCTATTTGAACGCGCACGGAGCGCGTCTACATTTACAATAACGAAGCTCCCAAATTAGGATGTTCAAGTTAGTTTTATAAAAATACTTTAGGAAAAACATTACTGGTGTGCAACTTGTGACAAAACAATGGCACTGATGTAAAAATGCAGGGTGACTTTTTTCGGTTAAAACTGCTCAAACATTAATTTTAGTCTAAGACTAACCTTAAGCCTTGTCTGTGAGACCGGTCCAACGTGTAAATAAAAATACATCCGCTTGAAAAAAATTATATATTCACCCCCTGAATTTACAATTTATAGGTAGGCTTTGTGTTGAGGTAAAAAAATATTTTTTGTTTATTTATGTGAACTGCTAACAATATTTCTCCCAAATGTCAAATATAAATATAGTTTCTATTTGCATTTATTTGCAGAAAATGAAAACCGGAGAAACAGGTCATTAATAAGAGAAAATTTTTGGTATTTTTTCAGTCCTCAAGTATAGCAAAGAAAACAAGTTCATATTCACTTTTAAGCAATACAACACGACATTTGTACATGTATTTATAGGAAAAGTTCGAAAATATTTTTTTATGTGATTTTTTTCACATTTTCCATGTGTCAGTTTTTCACATTGCTGTTGAATGACTTTATCTCACTCCTGAGCTTTGAATTTGTTGAAATACAACAGGCACTGGACTGGAATGTATACAATACACATGGAAATGCTGAATAAATAAAAAAATTGCAAAAATATTTTAATTTCTTCTAAGGCTGTATTTTTTTTAACTTTGCTTAAGTAATCGTAATACAATAATCTTAAAGTACATTTATTTTTTATAGGGTGGTGAGTTCAAAACATTTGTATTTTGTGGCCCACTCTTTGACATGCAATTGTTTCAAATACAAATATTAAAACCAAGTATGCAGTATTCAAATATGCACTAAGCTTACAATAACAGTTTTATTGTCTTTGGTGTATATGTGCTCCATTCACACACTATCCTGTCACAAATACAGCAGTTTTTCTGTTGCTTCACATGTTCTGAACAGCTTGTGTCATCCGCTCATATCAAATCTGTCATTTGCACGTTGACACTAGACTACATTTCATTTTTCCTCCATTGTAGTTAAATCATAATGTCTGGTTAATGGGAAATGCAAAGGTTAATTACAAAAACAAGGCTTTGTGAATGTGTTCATTCATTAGCTAAGACACAGCTGAGCAGCACTAAATTAAACTTGTTCAGTTGTCCAGCTCCTTTCTTCCTTCAGTCATTTGGTAGCACAAAATATACAGCCACATATAGTATTGTTCACAGATGTATTAATTTTAGAATCCCAAGACTCTTAACATTTGGCTGAATCCCTTTCAAAAGTTTTGTATTTGTAAGTTACGTGAATCAAATCTTTTAATAGATTTCTTGTGCAGATACCACACTGGAATCAGTACACATATCAAATATTGTTAGAGCATCCCTCACCGAAGTTTTTTGATTTGAAGTTATTATTAAAAATAGTTTTTCTTTCATACCCTGTAAACAGATTTGCTTTGCTTGTCCCAGTGGGCGTATTATTATTAGATGTGTTTGATCAAAGACTGGAAGCCGAAAACTCATCCAGCACCAGAATTTAAAAGCACTGACCTGAGATAAAAACAATTTCCTCTTTGTAAATTATTGAAATGTTCTTCCTTATATGGTCAAACTGAATCCACAATATGTGATAATGTGTTCAAAGCCCAATTGTAGATGTGAAGGACAGACAGTGAAAGATCTTCGACAGGAAGTTGCTGTCTGCCGCCTTCTGTGCATTGATGGATATCCATAATCTTTGGCAAACTGCACATGTGCGTTTGTCAGAGGCTCTTAGTGGTCATTCGATTAAACCTTAAAGTGTCTTTTAAAATCTCTGGCTGGCTAAAGGATGCACAAATCCATAAACTGCGATGAGATTTGTATTGATGTGGCTTTGGATGCTATACAACAGGAAACATGTTTTTTCCAGATTCCTGCTAGTTAGAGAGTGAGAATAAATTACTTTTATAACATACTAGACACATTCAAACTTTCCTGTTTGTAACAGTCGGGATGTATCTTTTGACTTCTGTTGTTTTATACAGAGCATACTACTGTATATGTTTATTTCATAAACCTAAGCCTCACATCTTTCTGCATTTTTACATTTTCAATAACCATTTGATGCCCAGAGGTCAATAGAATCAATCGGTTGCTTATTATATGAAACTATTATGGAGGACTATAGTTTCTAACAGCTTTTAACTATTTACGCTGTTTGTTGACTATTCATATTTACCTTGATGTTAACATTGATGTTTACTCTTAAAATGTTTATATTTATAAATTTGAAAGTTGTGATAGAAAGTGTGTGGAAAACAAAAAAGTAAAACGTTGGGGAATGTTTTTTCTTTCTTTTTCTTTTTTCCCTGGTTAGTCTTTGTAATATCCTTTTAATTATCGAAAGCCAGTTCTACAATGACAGCTCCTGCCAGGAAGTAACATCATTGCAACATCAGAAATACATTTTATAATTTTTGTGATGCAAGTGATTATTTTTAAATCCTTTTACATGAAGTCATAGAAATCATCATGATCAAGGAAGATCGCAAATGTTAGTTTACAACTACCTTCATGATGTCACATTGATGTTGTAAACTAATTTACATCCCTCTCTGAATGTGAGCTCTACATTTTCATTCTTAGTCCTTGATATAAACTTTCTTACTCTCAAAACCGAAATGTAATTGGAAGCTTGATCAATCGAAGTGCTTAAAGTCTATTATCAGGTTTGATGTGCAGTGGAACTGAATTGTTTAGAGTTTGATGTGAAGCGTGACTGTGTTGTGGCTCTTGCGTTGGCAGCCGCTGTAATTGGGATTAGATTAAAAAGCCTTACGGGTGTTGGCAGGTTTAGTCAAACAGTGGCCTGGTAAAAGAAAGAGGAAGTCAGGGCCATGTTTATTTAATATGACCTCACATTTAGTGACTGTGGAAACATTGATCCAGATTTTTTATCTAACTCCTAATTTTCATTTACATATTTGACAGATGCTTTTATCCAAAGCATCCTGCAGTGCATTAAAACGATACTATTTTATTAATATGGGTTCCCTAGGGTCGAACACTGTGATCTTTATGTTGATAACACAATTCTCTACCAATTGAGAGTACATGTATACTTATTTAAGTTTGAAAAATACCAATAAACGAAGATGATTGTGAAACGACAGAGATGCCATATTTTATCTTCTTTGTTATATATATATGTATATTTTATAGTTAGACACAATATATTGATTTATGTATCTATACCCTGCTGAAAAAAACATGGAAACTCAATAGAAATTACAATGGTTTCCATTACAACCCAATACTTTTTTTTCCCTTAAAACCATAACAAAATGCCTTTTTGTAGTTTGTTTTGGGCATTATTCCAGTGGGCCCTGCTAAAAGAAATAATAGGACCCCAACAGTAAACCTAAGAGAAATATTACATTTAATGCATACATATAATGTTACAATAAAATACCATAATCAACCATTAGCTTTTTTCCATAATTGCATTATTGCAGTAGGATTTAACATCCCACCAATAGAATCCATCACATACCAGTAGTACCATTACAGGTTCCATTACAACCAATACAAACCGCTTTAAAACTTCTTTAATGGTTTCTGTTGTTTTTTGCAGCATGCTACAATAATACCCATAACACAGTTCAAAAAGGAATTTTGTAATGGTTTTATTTGGTAAAAGCAAGTGGTTTGTAAGAGTATTCTAATGTAAACCATTAGAATTTCTGTGATGGTTTCTATTGGGTTTCTATGTTTTTTTTTCAGCAGGGCAGTGTTATTTGCAACATTATTTTGAGCTTGTTCGATTAGATGTATTTGCATTTATGTACTTGTGTTCAAAATGTTTCTGCCTGAATAAATTATTATAAATTATTAGGAATATATAGCTCTTCAGTATCCCCTGCTGAACAAATATTGAAACACAATAGAAACCATCCCAGAAATTCGAATGGTTTGTATTAAAATACCATTAAGACACATTAGCTTTGTACCAAAAAAAAACAAAATTACATTTTCCGTAGTATGTTTTGGGCATCATTCCAGTATCGACCAGATAACACCATACCAATAAAATGTATAACATACTACTAGACTCCATTATAGTTTCCCTTAAAATTAATACAATTCCCATTATAATCATTAAATCCATTACATTTTCTATTGTGTTTTGGGCAGAATTCTTTAGGTTTTGTTTTAGCTGGTTGTGGCTTTTCCTACGACACTGATCTTATTCTCCTGAGGTACTAGCTTGAGAAAACGTTGTTTTTATATTTAATGTGTGTTTGTTTGGTGAATGTAGGTAAAAACTGGGACCTGAGCGCTGCTCTGAATGACTATGAGCAGCTCCGGCAAGTCCACACTGCCAACCTGCCCCACGTCTTCAATGAGGGCCGTTACTACAAGCAGCCGGAGCGAAGCGGCACCCCGCAGCACATCAGCAAACCTGAGCAATGCCTGCAGAAACAGGAGGACAACACTCAGGGTAAGTGTCAAGGCTGTGTTTTACCTCATTAATCTTGTCTGGTATTCCAACTTAATGTGCAGGGACAACTGAATCTGCACTAGAAAACAACACAAATTGAATAGCTCACACTGTCAGAGACATGGTTTAATATAGATGCAGAACAGTAGTTACCTTCTCTCTGTTCTCTCTCTCTCTTCCAGAGAAGCGACTGTCTCGGGGTATCTCCCATGCCAGCTCGGCCATCATGTCTCTGGCCCGACTGCAGGTCACGGGGGATTGTGCCAGGGAGCAGTTCCCCCTGGAGATGCCCATCTACACATTCCAGCTGCCCGACCTGAGCGTGTACAGCGAGGATTTCCGCAGCTTCATCGAGCGTGACCTCATCGAGCAATCCACCATGGTTGCACTAGAGCAGGCCGGTGAGAAACCAATGCTGTTCTCAGATCAGTTCCAGATGAAATTGAATTGCTAAACATTACAGAGAAGCTTAGATTGCGTACATTGGCTTTTACGCTGGATGCAATAATAATCCCTGATCTAGGATCAACGATGAAGTCATAAAAACAATGTTTTTAGGTCGTTTGAACTGGTGGTCCACGATGTGCATCAGCTGTAAGAAGCTACTTCCACTGGCCACAACTGGAGATGGAAACTGCCTTCTGCACGCTGCCTCTTTAGGTAACACTGTTTCTGGTTTGTAGAATAAAAAAAAACATCAAGTCAGCGATTGGTCAAGATGTCGGTAACATGCATTTCACGACAGTAACATCATTAACTAATGGATCAAAACAGTTTAACATGTTTTATTTAAAAGCAATAATTGTTATCCAGTCCAAAGGCTTCATGGTAATGATGTGTCATGTGTTTAACTCGATGTGGGTTTCAGGAATGTGGGGTTTCCATGATAGAGATCTGGTGTTGAGGAAGAGTCTGTATGCCATGATGAAGAACGGGGCGGAGAGAGGAGCTCTGAAAAGAAGATGGAGATGGCAACAGACTCAACAGAACAAAGAGGTACTGGCAATGCAGGAAACAAACATTTTGAAACTTGCAAAAGCTTCCCTTCTTTCATTCCTATTTTGATATGTATAGAAAGAACTAATCTTTTGACCATCATTTTGATAAAGCTCTGGTTATATGATAACTAGCCTGCTGTGAACTGGGTCCTTAATGTACTATTTTGACACAATTTATAAGCATATCCTAAAAGATGTTGATTTAGTTTTTGAACCTTGAGCTCACGCTTTAAGCCTGTGCACTTGGCTCTACGATATATCTGCCAATTTAAATTTTTTGGCCAACAATATGTCTAACGTGCTAGCTTGAAACAGTTCTTCAAACCAACCTCATACTGCACTTGTTTTTGCACTGTTAGTGGTTTGGTGTTTACGTTGCCACACTCATCAGCCTGTTTTGTCTCAGCGCTCGATTTGTTTCCTTTCGGCCTGCTTAGTTACTTAGAAACACAATAGATGCACTTCTCGCAAGCAGCGCTAGTTAGGAGGCATTTGCCAAGAGCGTAATTGTAAAATGTTAACATCACTGTGCAGTCCCTGTCTTCTCTGTAATGACTCTCCCCATAAACACATCTGCACGTTTCCCCCACAGCTTTTAGCGTAAGAGCTTATTGCTGTAACAGCATAACAGAGAGCAGGGAATCAGCTGTTTGATCGATACCAAATCCTTGAATTCTCGATTAGCCACTGTCCTTCTCAAACCTTGTATCTCCATATTTCGTTCATTACATTTTTTATGATAAATCATTAATATTCGTGGACCTTTATGTTTGTCACTTGTACGTTTGTCACCTTTATGGATTTGGCAGATATCTTACCAATAAAAAGTATTATACCATGGTCTGTTTGAATACTCGAATGGCTGGAAGGTGTGAATTAAACCTGTATAATTTAACAGTTTGATTCAGTTTGAGCAATGTTAGAAATAAAATGGCGAAAATAACATTTCATTTTCACTTGTATGATCAAAAATGATGCTGTAAACATAAAAAATAGATTTAACTCTGCAAATTGTGGAAATGCGGCCAATACACGAAGCGGACTGGAGTCAATTATTTCGCTTATACCACAGTTACCACATCACAGGACAATGTTCAAATGAATCATTTCATGTAATTCAGCTTGAGCCCCGTAGTGTTTGTGAGAGAGAGCAAGAGATAGCGTGCACACCTGCTTGTTTGCGGTAATGTGACAGAAAAGCCAGTGAAAATAAATGATTTATTCTTCGTATTATTTCTATCTTCATAAAGTGAAGGGAGTATAAAAATTACGCGAAAAATATATTTGTTATCAGTTATAAGCAGCATGAAGACCAAAACGAACCAGGAGGCTAACAGTGTATATAAATGCATTTAGTTATTTTATTTATTCGATTTCATTATATGTATTTCTTGTTTTTGAAATGCTTTGTTGATTGAAACGAAACCCCACACGTTTCCATTAACAGTATAGTTTGACAATATAAACGTAAGCTCGAGAGCAGGCTATAACCTTTCTGTTGGAACTGTAATGCGGTCGTAAGACCTGGAACACCTTCATAGGTGTGCGATTTACTGAAAGTTAATGATTGCACATAGAACGTTTGTCGACCAATCAGATTGATTCTTTTAACAGCCCTCTGGTATTAAGAATTTTAATGCACTTCTGAAAGGCAACCACCCTCTGCGCCTCCAAATCGTGCATTAAAATATTGTAATGCATGGCTAGTAATGCACCGTATTTGATCATTTCAAAAGTACAGTGTTTTTTTGGTCCATTTCCCAAATAAATGTGAATCCGGACATACGACGTTTCAGAAAAAAACTATACAATATTTTGTATTTGGAACAAACAATGAAAGAAATCTTGTATTGTAGAATAAAGTCAGCCTATACATGTTTTAAACAAGTAAAAATTACATTGTATTGGGTTAGTGAATTCTTCCTTTAGAGTAATATTAAATAAGAGGGTGTGAGGTGTTGTGGATGGAGTGGAAATGTTTGTGAGTGTATGAGAGGATGGAGAAGATAAAACATGTGGGTGTGTTTCCTTTAGAATATGTGCATACTGATCTCTCTCTCTCTCTCTCTCTCTCTCTCTCTCTCTCTCTCTCTAGTCGGGGCTGGTGTATACCGAGGAGGAATGGGAGAGAGAGTGGAATGAACTGCTCAAGCTGGCCTCCAGTGAGCCACGTACACATTTCAGCAAGAACGGCAACTCCAGTGGAGGGTAACTCACCCACACATAGAAACACAGATACAGATTATTATGTGATATCGGCTTGTTTTTCCATACCCACCTACAACTTCTCTTATGCAAAGTGTGTAGCCATATAAAACAAAAACATGTGCATCAAATGTATACGGTTTGCTATTAAAACTGAGAATTCAGAAAACAAACTCAGTTGCCTCTCAGACAAAAAGACAACAGTAATCTCACACGCCTCCTTTTATGTTTCAAGAGAGTTTAAGACATTCTAGCATAGTCTCAAACTCTGCCCAGATTTACCAAGATGAGAGATGCTCTCAAAATACGCTCAAACATCTGAGACAAAAGCTTTCTAGTTTTATAGCAAGCGTCGTGCTTTACTAACAGTTCAAAGACACCTACTCACTGACCTTTAGTAGACACAATTCCATGACACAATATAAAGCACCATTGAACATACAAAGAGTCTTTAAATGGAAGAACCAACTGCCCCCTTATAGTATTGGAGATGGAGCTTGTAAATAAATGTAATGCGTGACACTGCCACCTGGTGGTCACACTTTCTATTTACCTTATGGAATTTTAAACAGTAACTACGTTAGGTGTACTCCTAGTAATATTTTTGCAGTATGTATTGAATGCTCAATTGAACCACTTTCAATATTCGCTAAAATGTGCATTATGTAGCGCGCTGTGTGAATATTGCATTCAGAGTTTATCTTGGGTCACAGGTTATGTAGCGTGATGGAAACTTTCTCTACCTGCAGAAAGCACTTTGGTCTGTTTTTCACTCTGTGTTGTCAACTAAAGCGCTGTGGTTGGCGCAGTTTCGACCAAACTTTGCTTCAAGAGGAAACTTACCATTTATGTTTAATCTATCATCTCTCTTGAACGTGAAGTTAAACACAGTGGTGGTGCCTCGAAATCTTGATTAGGAATGTAATGTACAGAATTAACTTCCTGTTTTTGTCAAATCTACAAACAGACTCACTAAGTAGTGAAATTACAATACGTTTTTTTTTCTTTTGTTTCAGACCGGAAAGTTGAAGTATGGATTACTTATATTTACATAAAGTCATTTAGCAGACGCTTTTATCCAAAGCGTTTAGGGAGCAATAAGCGATATGTCATACAGGCGCAATATTGCAATAGGTGCCAATACAAAGTTACTGGTTTCAACAAAAGCTAGACCACTACCTGTTGAGAGTTTTTTTCATTTGTCTTTCAAGTATGCATTATTTTTTAAAGGCAGTTTCGGTTCAAGATGGTGTGTGAGTTTGAGGTGGGACTATCCAAATAATGAAAAACCGAAACCCTTATTTTCACTTTAGTTTGGTGCTGCTTATGGTGCAGAAATGACGTGCTGCTCCTTTAAAACAAGCTTCCATCTTGGTTGTTTAAAGTCTAAACATCTTTTAATGCGTATTCTTTTATACATACATGCATAATACTAATACATACATATAAGTGTTTCACATCATTGCTGTTAGCATGTTGTTTGTTTTGATAAATGTAGTAATAAAAATTGTGTTGTATTAATCAGAGGCCTGTTCGGTTTTTGATGAAATTGCATGAAGATAATTATGAGTCACTTGTGTTTGGTAAAGCTTCTGTCTGATTTCTGTAAAGATGAATAGTTTTGTGACAACTCCTGTGCATCACATGGCCTCACGCAGTTGTGTGTGTTGTGTGTGTTTTAAAGAGTGGACAATTCAGAAGACCCGGTTTATGAAAGCTTGGAGGAGTTCCACGTCTTCGTCCTGGCCCACGTTCTGAGAAGACCTATAGTGGTGATAGCAGACACCATGCTCAGAGACTCAGGAGGTGAAGGTATGACACCTGAACTTCCCAACTCTGATCACTAGAGGTCTCTATAACATTTTATTTTTAAGCAAACCTTTTGAAATTGCTGAATACAAACTACTGTTATCAATGGTTATTAAAAATGTGATAGCATAGCTATGGGTGACTGTGATTGCATTACGCTTGAAAGCTTTTGAAATGAATTCTTTCGGTGTAAAAGAGATATTCAAATACATTTCATAGCTTATGCTGTAGAGTGAATGAGTAGAATTTCAATGTTTAAGACAATCTGCTTTCTAAACATTTCTGTTGTTGTCTTGTAGCTTTCGCACCCATTCCTTTTGGAGGGCTGTACCTGCCTTTGGAGGTGCCTCCTAACCGCTGCCACTGTTCCCCGCTGGTGCTGGCTTATGACCAGGCCCACTTCTCCGCCCTGGTGTCCATGGAGCAGAGAGATCAGCAGAGAGAGCAAGGTACACATTACATCATTACATCAACCAATCACAGCAGTGGAGCCCATCAAACCATGATGTTGCATTGATCCAATCCGACAGCAGTGCAACATTTCTTATAGACTAAGTAGGCGTGTCCAGTTACAATAAAAGTATATAAAAAAATCCCAATGTATTATGGTTAACCAGTCATAGTGGTGGAGAACAATTTTGGCGGTCAAACAATTAATCGCGATTAATCACATCCATAATGAAAGTATTTACATGCATTTATTTATATTAACCAATAAATGAAATTACATATAAATGTTTATTAATTTATTTTAAATATATTTTTCTTAAATAGTTGTATGTATGTGTATGCTTTTATGAATACAATAGTAATATGCACAGTACACAGACATATATTATGTAAACACAAACTTTTATTCAGGAAGGATTACATTTTTTTACAGCCCTAAAAAAGTATGAAAATAATAGCAGGTATGCAGTACTCGGATTCAACCCTTTCATGTAGAGATCACTACAGCGTCAATAAAGTGCCACTGCTAGAAACATTTAATAAACATTTAGTTATTAAAAGCAGCTATTTTGCAAAAAGATTTTAACAATCACAGCCCAATGCATTGTGGGATTTTGTGTGAACACTGTGGCCATTTTGCCTAATGCAGTAGATCACCAAAAATAGATTTAAATAGAAACTTAATTAAATGAATCCACCAATAAAATGAATGAGATTTATAATTATTTTATTTGTCTCCTTCCAAGAATAATAGTTCCTTGATGTTTTTGCACAGATCTGTTTCAAACTCCATCTCCAATTGAATGAATAATGCAAACCTGAAACCTTATTACATTTGATCAATTATTAAAAGCACATGTCATGGACTCCAGTCGGTCAGAAGTGAGAAATGGAAAAAACGGAGAAAGTGAGACTGTGAGAGACAGATAAAAATGGACATTCAACATGTTTATTAAACTACATTAACTCTCAGAGGGTGTCGAGACGTAAGCTGTCTTATTAAATTATCTTTTTTGGCCTTCTTTAGCTTGTTATGCACACAATGTAATGCACATTTAGAAACATCTGTTGCACTCACAGCTTTATGTGAGCAACAGTACAGAGGGTGCATGACTTCACAAATACAACTTATTATCTGTACATGCAATTCCCATCGGAAGTCTTGTTTGTATACGGCAGTGGTGCCAATTCGAGTTCACAGGCTGTTGTCTATGGCTGAATGGCAAAGCTATTTATGCGGGCAACACATGTCTCTCTCTCTCTCTCTCTCTCTCTTTCTCTCCTGCACACTTGCTCTCCAACCAATCTCTTTTCACTGACATACTGATGCTACCGTACAAACTGTTCTCTTCACTGTAGCTCTCTCACATTTAAGACATCCCACCCAAAACCTGCAAATACGACAATGTTACTCTCATAGGAAATAAAAATGACAAATAAGAGCTTTCTTGCACACTAGTGAGGTTAAATTGAGACTTTTGTTCTAGTTTTCGGTTTTCTCATTTTTTTTTCCTCTCCTTTTATATCTTTAAGGAGACACATAAGCTCACTGGGTCCTTCAAAGTCTACGTTCAAAATCAAAGAAATACCACAAATTTACAGGAAAAATTTTATTCTTAAAAAAACAAATGATATTTTCGTTTCACTATAATTAAAGTTGATTGATTTTATAGTTTTAATATCAATTGATAATTCTGAATTGTTATTTAAACACATTGTTTGATGTGCATTATGCTGCAGACCACAAACACACATAGACAGCATTGTCTGTAGTTTATGTAAATAATATACTTGTTTGGGGGGTTCATAAGAGAACACGTTCAGAAGTCTTCAGACCACTAGATGGCGTTCTTTCTGTTCACCACGGGAGACCTCCTAGCATAGGCTGGTGTACCCGCTGACCCCACGTGCATGTGGTCGATGTGAAGCAGCGGTGGACAGATAAGAGGCTTCTTTCTCTAGTCATGTTTCTTCAGGATATGATTGACCGACTCCTATGATAAAAAAAATCTTACCAACCGTGTGTTTTATGTATAGAGGAAATTTGTGAGTTCTGATGTAAAGAATGTGTGAGATCTCGTTCTTTGAAGAAGCGTTTGAGCTTAATTGGGTCATCTGTTGCTGTGCGTCCGGATGCATTTAAAGCCCAGAGGCCTCCCCTTTAGAATAATGCACGCATGAATGTTTATTTAGATATATCAATACTGACACCATAGACTTCTATTGTTTTAACAGACCCTTACCGAATATATATTGGTTTTGTACCCAAATAGTTTTGTTGATTGTGTTTTTTTGGGGACACTCATTTGTTTCCAAATTGAAGCTTATGTTTCAAAAATCATTTAATATAGACATATCAAAGACTCATGTTTTTATATAATACTATGGATTTCTTTTTGGACTTATGCTGAGTTCACACCAAACACAAAGCAACGCATTCCTCGCTCTTTATTACGCTCGTGAATAATTCGTTATTTTAGTGCGAGTATTTATGTTCGTTCTTCAAGCAAATATCTCTTTGAGTTAAATTTCGTCCCGCAGGAGTTTAATTTACTCGCGCAAATCGCGTAATTCGCGTTTGGTGTAAACGCAGCATAGTTTCTGACCAAAATGAGAATATTAGCATTTCTAGAATAATAATGCAATGGTATTTACTTTTATTAAAGGTTTTACTAAATGTCCACAAGTGTCCTCAATGCAAGGGTTTGGCAGAATTTGTTTAGTTCTGTAAAAAAAGGTCTCATTGACGTCAATTATTTTTCATTCAGTTTTTTATATCTTTTATCCCCCTCACACTTTTGCATTTCATAATTTATTAAGCTATTTTCCTTGTGGGGTCTGTCTCCTCTCCCCACACACATACTTGTCAGTAATAAACACTGACTCATTTCCCCTGACTCTATTCTTGACTTTTTTCTGTCTGTCTCTCTCGCTCCCTTCAAAAGAACGACTTTCCATTAGGATCAGCCCAATCCAAACCAAATTGCACTAGGTTTAGTCTAGGCCTTAATCTCCTCCTCCCGTATCCCCACCTCCCTTCACACTTCCCAACGGAGGGTCTGTCTGTCTGTGTGGCTGAGCACCCCACCCCCTCTTCCTACCCCCCTCATCCCCCCGGATCTTCCGCTCTGGTTTGCCAGGGAGTGCCTGTCTGCCCTGTGTGTTCAGGTGCCAGCGGTTTCTTGAGAACACTGAGACTCTTGTGTGTGTGTGGCTGTGTGTGAAAGTGTGAGACAGAAATGAGATAGTGTTTATGTTAG
The DNA here is from genome assembly GCF_015846415.1 of Triplophysa dalaica. Lineage (NCBI taxonomy): Eukaryota > Metazoa > Chordata > Actinopteri > Cypriniformes > Nemacheilidae > Triplophysa > Triplophysa dalaica. The sequence continues at coordinate 9,753,717 of NC_079565.1, read as the reverse complement.
ATTATGGTGGGAGCCCTTTATTAACATGTTGTTTTCAAATTAAGTTAAAGCAACACTAGGGAGTTTTTCTACCTAAAAATAATCTCTTTAAAATTATTTTCTCAAACTCTTAACTGGACGTATTTAACTAACGCTGCGACCTAAGCAGCCCTCTACGAATTTAGTGTTATGCTTGTAAACGATTACTACCAAACCACAATAAATGTTTAATGGTCAAATTTTGCTGATTCCTTAGTTCATGCATGTAGACTAATGTTATCGGTATCTATAGTTACTATGCTAGGCACTATTCCCATAGTGAGTTGAGTGTAAGTTAGTGATTGCACCTATTACACAAAACGCCACGCCTGGTCGCGAGTGTGTTACCGAAAATAACACTAAACTCATTCACGTCCATGCATTGGTTTAGCACGTTAGCTGCTATGCAGCTTGCACGCTATGAGCTAAGGGCTAACAACCAGCTGCTGCCTCAGAATCTAGTTTGAACTATTAGTATAGCCCTGTATACCCTGCAGGAGCCAAAAGAATGCTTTAGTGCACTGTTTATGAAGTGACATGATGTAACAGCGGTTTCTTCTTAGTAAACAAATTCACGTGTATTGCGCTGCCCACTGGGAAGCTTATACAGCGACAATATTTACGACATTGATAACAGACAATTGTGCTTATCAACCACATGGGGGAACCATATGTAAAGGTTCTCTACGTATTTGCTATAACTGAACCGACATCTACTTCTTACACTGTGTTTATCAAGGCGTGACACCATTAAGCGACAAAATATCTTTAATGTAAATCTGAGTTTTTGTTTTAACAAGCCACATCCTGTAAAGTTGCTTTGAATCTATGCAACCCTGTAAAAAGCGCTATGTAATCAAATTGAATTGACTCCTCAACAAGACATTGCCAAACACTTGGTTTCGGGTTTGGTGGCGTTTTGTTGAGTGGCTCCGTCCACAGCGAATTTCATTGGTCCCAAATCTCCCTTCACATATGGATTTGTAATAAATCGTCACTGTCCTTCCCAAACCCCTGATATTAAATGTATACAGATTGCGTACAGATACAACGTGCAAGACTTTCACTTTTAGTGTAAACAGACAAAATTACTTCATGCTTTGTAAGGACGAAGTGTAACAAAAACTTTTTTAGATTTCTAGATATGTATCTTTATACTTTTCCATTGATGCAGACATATTCAATGTTTGTTCTGTGTATGCCTTGCCAGTATGACTTTAATGTACCTTTATTTTTCCTCTGTGGTTACACTTCATATGAATGTAGTCAGCCAATAGGAAACGTGCATTGCTATTTTAAGATGTGCCTGTGCTGTTAAACGTTTTCTTTGGCATTTGACAGCCCACTTTTAAAGTTTGGTTTTATAAAAGTGAAAAGCTTCTTGTGTCATGATCAGCAGCCCACGCTCAGTGCACACTTTTACATGTTTTGCTAAAACTGCAAAAGGCATTAAAATAGCAAAACAGATACTTTGTATAGAAGTTCAATGAAATTTGTATCTGTAACTTGATTGAATCCGAGAACTGTTTGGCATTCTTCCAAATATCTTTCTCTCTTTGTTCATCAAACAAAGACATGTATACAGATTTGGAACTGCTTTAGGGTGAGTAAATGAAGACAGAATTTTCATTTTTGGATGAACTGTCGCTTTAAAGGAGTACTGTTATGATTTTCCTATTTTGTGTTAATATGACGTTAAAATAAAAACTATATGAATTTATATACAGTATGTGTGAATGGGTTAATATGCTCCTGCAAAATGTGTTTGAGATCCTATTTTCCCTGTTTTTTTTTGTTTCCAGGATAAAGCTTTGTTTAGCCACATGATTATTGTTTATGGTGGCTGTAAAATACACAGCTGGGAACGAAAATGGCAAACTCCTGAATTCTCACCTCATTAAGAACGACCGTGCTTTGCGTGACTGGAGCAGACTAATTGTTTTCCCTGGTGGGGGCGACTGCAGTGATTGATATCTTCCACCAGAGGGGGGAGAATCAAATAAAAAAACAATAATCCCTGTAAAGTCATTCTCATTCAAAAGGATTACTGTATATCGCGCTTGCCTTGCGTGACCACTATTCCCACTTACTGCCTATCTAACTTTCCATAGTCGCAGCCACGTCGTGCAGCCGGACCCATTCGCCATACGTCAAACTTCCTTTTATCTCAATGGAATATACTTTGATTGTATCCATTTGTAATGAATTTGTATATGCTATGAATTTAGTGATCTCAATGGTGTTGAATGGTGTAGAAACAACGTAAAAACTTGAAAAGCTACCTTTGCCGCTACAACTTTGATGTTGACATCTCTTGACAAGTTTGAACTTTTTGTAATGTGAGGGTGCCGCCTATTTGGCCATTATCACTTCCTTACGTCAAGCTTCAATATTTATGTTCAACCAGACAAAGTGGTCCGGTTATAACAACAGGTCGATGGTGTAGGGGAACCTAGTCATGAATTCTGACTCCCACCTCTATCTAATGCCTCACCCCCCAAATTCCAACAAACGCTTCGGGAATCAGCTGAGTCGGCCCTCGTTCCTTGAAAGCGGGGGACCTTGACGTAATGGTTCTGTCTGTATGCTGCTGAGTTGGGTCAGTCGAGGATAGATTTATACTACTGCCAGACGGGATACTAAATACATTATACTCCAGTCCCTCGAGGTTGAACTGGCAGCGGTGGTGTTTGGACCTGGAAACCGCCCAGATGGTAACAACAGGAGCCCCGAGTGCGTATGAGTCCACAGGAGTGTGTTCGCCGGGCCGATGAAGGGAAGACAGCTGCAATGTAGGAGTCGGGACACAACCCCACATAGCTCTAGCGTTCACCGTCTGACCTCGCTGTGCTGGGACTGGGAACTGTATCTGTGTGTGCGATGTTGGGAGGGGTTTGGGAGCACAATCGCCTGTTTGTTGGTTAGCTGAATGTATGAGTCTGCAAGTACGTTTGTGAGGGAGTGAGGGGTATATTGTACAGTGTCTGCCCCGAATTGAGTATTCCACCTACTTTCCTCTTTGTTTGGATCTTGGATAGTTTCTTTCTTGTCCCGGTGTAACCCCGCAAGAATTTGACCCACAAAATAACAAAAGGAGGTTGCGAATGCAACAGAGGTTGTGTGTGGATTGCCCAGACAAAAAAACAGGATGGTTGGGGTAAATAGATTTTAGAGTAAACTTCTGTTGGTCTTAACCCAAATTCCTATCCAGGAAATGTTGCCCAACCTTATTTCTTATCCTAACCATGAACTACCCGTAAAAAGGGAAATAGGTATAGAAGATGCAAGCCCCTAACCTCAGTCTATAATTTTTTTTTTAATAATTTAATCCCTGTCATGTCATTTCAAACCGGTATGACTTTCTTCCTACGGCAGAACACAAAAAAAGATATTTTGAAAAATGTTTGTAACCAAACAACATTGGCCCCCATTGACTTCCATTTTATGGACACAAGACCACATTATTTTGAGACATTTCTCAAAATACAATTATTTTGTGTTACACTGCAGAAAGGATCATATACAGGTTTTGAACAACATGGTGATAAATAAATGACAGCATTTTTCTTTTTGAGTATTTTCCCTTTAAAAAAGGCACTTGATAAAGGGGTTCTGATCTGGGATCCTTTTCTGCTTGACAAAGTTGTAGCCCAACGTTCCCTGAAGAATTCCTCTTGTAGTATAGTGGTACTCGAAACCTTTCTGTTAACTTTTGTGAACTGAATCACTCATTGTTGGGCTTTTCAAAACAAAATGTTCCGCTGAAGTGTGTAAAAAGTGGGAAGAACTCTATGCGGGGACTGTGATTTTGGACGATGAGAATGTTTATTAGACCAGCTGGGCATTTCTGGCGCTTTTAGTTTGCCAGGATTGTGAATTAAAAGACGTGGGTGGGAGGCAAAGTCGTGCGCTCATTGAAAATTTGACAGGGAGGAAGTCTGTTCGAGGGTGCAGTTGTCTTTACTGTGTATGTCTGAATGATACACTTCTCTACACATACTCCATCAATCCTTGACCTTTTCTTTCCTTTACACACACATACACAACACACACTTATTCACTACTGTGACTCGATGTCTCTCACTGACACCCACTCTTCATTGAAGATTGCACCCATAGTGTCATTTAAATGAGTCATCAGAGAGCAGTATGTTCATCGCTGGTACACAGTTAGTTGTACCCAGCAGTCACCTGGCAAACGGCAGGGCAATCACGAGGAGTGGAGACAGTTTGTTCCATCAGTGTATGTTTAGGGTTCTGACAGAAGGGTCTGGAACGTCCTCCGTTTGAACATGCTGTAGTTTCCAACAGTCACAAGAACTTAATCGCTGTTTTCTATCAACCCACACTCGCTTTCACTGTCATTCTGCTTTCAGGCTGTGCTTTGAAAGGAACAGTAAGTTGTATTTGATGAAAGGAGTGAAAGGAAAAAGGGAATGCGAGGGGACGGTTGTCCCTTTTTCTGTCAAATGGTTGATGGAATGTTGGACAATTAGCTTTTTGTTTCTCATTTAAGCTCCGTAGCAATTAGATCTCCGGACTCAGAGCAGAATGAAGTATTTTCTGAAATTCAACCCCAACATTTGTTTACAATTTCAACTCAAAATTTTCTGAAATTCAACCCCAAAATTTTGTTCATAATTTCAACCCCAAATTATCGGTAATTTAACCCCAAAATACAACCTCGAAATTTCTGAAATTCAACCCCAAAATTTTGTTAAAGATTTGAACCCCAAATTATCAGTAGTTCAACCCCAAAATGAAACCTTGAAATTTCTGAAATTCAACCCCAAAATTTTGTTTCATAAGTTACTATATACTATTTTGATAAATCTTTTTGTTTAACACCATTTTTCTTATTAGATTTATTTTTTTATGTAATTCGAAACATAATGTACACACACCAAAAGAGAAAAAAAGTGACTAAGTCAGTACAAAAAACTGCAATACGATATGAACACAACGTCTGTTTTGCCTCTAAACACATCTTCTTTTTGTCCCTCGTTTCTAGCCGTTATCCCACTGACCGACTCCGAGCACAAGCTGCTAGCTCTGCACTTCGCTGTGGACCCGGGGAGGGATTGGGAATGGGGGAGGGATGACAACGACAACGCCAAGCTGGCGAAGTAAGAACGCTTTCTTTCCCTCTCTCTCATCCCCATCCTACATTCCAGTAGTATACAAACGTTGCAAACTGAAATGACCTAAAATAAGGAGTACTTGATAAAGAACGACGGAAGAAAGTCTAAACAAGTCCTCATTTATACGTTATCTCTATCATATGAAGGATTTAAGACTAAATCTGTCTAGCAGGCCATGGCACTGGGCCACAGTATCCTCATAGAGGTCGAATTCCCTTGACAGACAGTGTTCATTAAAGCTTGTGCAGACTAATATAATGTCATGGAAGCACTTTTTATCAGTATTTCAGTATTGCATATGGTCTAGTCTTTTTCCAGAGGTCTGTCAATTAAGCCATATAAATAATGTGCTACAGCCCAGCCCAAGACATGATTACAGAAGGAAGAACAGATTTCCAAAATAAACATCTGTGCTGAAATTGCTGTATGAGTTGGCACCCGTTCGTTTGGTTTGATAATGGACTGATTAATATAAACTAATTACTGTCATCCTTTGGTGACTGGATCTATGCACTTGTCATACTTGGTTTGGAATTTCTGTCATTTTCACTGACAAGTAGGACAGGACAAATGGTATCCATGACCAAATCTGCTGTTTGTCTTTCAGTAGCAGGGCATTTTACAATATTCCATATTGACACTAGAAAGAAAATTGAAATGTCTGACAATGTCCTCTTTTTTCTCCAGTCTTATTCTGTCACTAGAAGCTAAACTAAACCTTCTGCACAACTACATGAATGTAACGTGGATCCGAATTCCATCTGAAACAAGGGTAAGTGGTCTTGGAATATTTAACAAGCAGTTTGTTTAACATGAAACTCATTTATGAGCCCTGATGATGTGTCTTACAGGCTCCCTTGGCTCAGCCTGAGTCGCCCACTGCCTCTGCAGGCGAGGACGTACAATCTTTGGCAGAATCCATGGATTCGGACCGGGAGTCTGTTTGCAGTAACTCCAACATCAATAGCGGCAAATCAAATAAGGACAAGGACAAACAGCGGAAAGATAAAGACAAAACTAGAGCAGATTCGGTAGCAAACAAGTTGGGCAGCTTTAGCAAGACTTTGGGTATTAAACTTAAAAAGAACATGGGTGGCTTGGGAGGACTCGTCCATGGCAAGATCAGCAAGTCCAACTCGGCGAACGGACGAACTATGGAGAACGGCGAGCAGAAACCTAAGAAAAAAGACTCGAAAATACGAAAAGGCAGCAAGGAGGAGTCAGGTCAATCGGCAAGTACGTCCTCTTCAGAGAAGACGACCAGTCCTTCTCCTACTGACCGTGCATCCGGTAGCTCACCTGTCGAGAGACAAACAGGATCGGGCAAAAACTCTGGTGACCGGACACTGGACAACTGGAAGTACAGCACAGACGTCAAACTAAGCCTGAACATTCTTCGGGCAGCCATGCAGGGTGAGCGCAAGTTTATCTTTGCCGGCTTGCTGCTCACCAGCCACCGGCACCAGTTTCACGAAGAGATGATTAGCTTTTATCTGAGCAGCGCCCAGGAACGTTTCAGTGCCGAACAGGAACAGAAAAGAAAAGCAGAGGGCGAGAAGAAATCACAGACTAATGGCGTCGCACTGAAGAAGCCGGAGCAGGAGAGCGCTTTTCAAAGAGAGTGTTCGGATAGCACTCCACCTGACAGTTGCTCGCCGGTTTTGCACCCCAGCCATAATGCCATACAGGCCATGAAGGTCCAAGAAAGAGGAAGCCCAAAGCTTTCCGCTTCTCCTATCCCAATACCCATTACAGCGTCCATTTCAGGATCCTCCATGTCTCCCATCCCTTTCTCCTCTCCTAGTAATGGTGCTAAGAGATCCGGACCGGTCCCTGTTTCAGCCCACTATAGCCATACGCCACCTATCCAGCGGCACAGTGTCATCCACCTGAGAGATGTCAATCATCAGTCATCCAGCTATCAGGATGAGTCCTACAAGCCGTTGGTGGGAACACTCAAAACGTGTGCCACCTACCCTCAACAAAACCGTTCACTGTCCTCTCAGAGCTACAGTCCAGCCCGCATGTCTGGGATTCGTACTGTCAATGCCGTAGACACCTTCCCCTACAACATGCCTGGGGAACACAAGTCACACACATACACCAACGGTTTCAACACCGGTGACATCCGGGACTGTCTGGAGTTCGCGGATGAGGACCCGGTGCCCCATGGTTGGCTCGGGCAGGACAAAACCAAAGGACAGAACGCAGTTTGTCCGATGTACTGCTTCCAGCAGAAACGTTGCAGGAGGGACAACTGTACCTTCTATGGCCGGGCTGAGACTGAGAATTTCTGCTCCTACTGTTATAGAGAAGAGCTGAAACGTAGGGAACGGGAGTTGAAGGTGCATCGACCGGGATAGCGCGCCACGTATAAGGCTACCACCGCTGTGTGTGAAAACAACCGCGACGTCACCACCTTTTAGCACTTTGCAAGCGATACAAAGAACTGGCATAACATTTTCCTACTATATTTAAGATCAGCCTCCTTGTATTCTTGTTACTTTACTCTCGATAGCAAACGCACACTGCTTTAAAATGACAGGAAGTGCAACCAGAATCAGTTTACAGCTTTGGCCAGAGATTGTGTTATTGTTTGTCTTACGTCCGATTGAATTCAATCTTTTACTTGTTCTAGAGTAAAAGCTCTCGTCTGTGCATTTCGCTCAGTCTGTGTTGTAAAACTCCTTGTACCTGCTGAAAGAGATATGTCATGTCAGTTTCAAAAAGAGCTACCCAATCATCAACATGGCAACTCTGTTTAGAGGTCATTATAATGCAATATTTCACAGCATAGCTCTTTGGAAACTCAATATTGAATACCATAGATTTGCTGTGCATTGCAAATAATTAAGGGAGGGAGATGCACTTTTCAATACTGGATTTTTCTTTGAAAGCAATAAGTTTGGTAACAACCGCTATCCCTCCTGCTTTTATCTATGCATTCATAACGTCAGCCATATTTTCCCATGTAATTTTAAGGGAAGTGGGTGGGATTCAATGAGATTGTTGTAAAATAATTATTACTGTGGAAATATTCAATATATGACATATCAAAATGTCTTTGGATATTGTGGTGTAAACCGTATGTACAGATCTGTAAAAATAAGAGACCATTCCAAATTTTTTGTTGGTTTTCCTGAATTTGTTATGTATAGTTTTAGTTAACATTATCATTTTTGTGTTATTCTGTAACATTCTGTTTTTTTTTCTCCAAATTCCACATAAAAAACACAAAAGATGCAGAAGACAACAAATACTGCAAAGAAAAGTTTATATTAATTTTTAAATAACAAAATACTTATGTTTTACATCTATTTAAGTATAGGTTATTAAAATACAATATTTAATGGAATAAAACAGATTTTAAATCTCAGCCTTTAATCTCAGTTTTGCATTCTCTCAGTCTTTCACATTTTCTGTTGGGTGACTTTGTCGCTCCGGAGGTTTTCTTTTTATGTTTAAATTGACCTTACACTGGAATAAAATGGCCGCCATACATGTAGAAATGCAGATTAAAAGCATTTATTGTGGTCTCTTATTTTTTCTTAGCTATCTGTTCATACAAACATGTTTTTTCATCATGCTGCATTATTGTAATATAAATCCTTTTCATGGGAGGGTTTGCATTCCATCATGATATCAACTGAATCCTCACTTTTGTGTCCTACTTGACCTGTAATACAGTAAGAATTTGACTTCCATTCATGGCTGCCTGTATTTGCAATATACTGTATAACCCAGTCATGCTAGTAGATCATAAATATTAAGAAACGTCTTTGAGACATGTTCCCTGAGGATAGAAGTATGAAATGCAAACCCTTTTATGCGTCAGCAGTGGACTAAAGGTGGAGAGTTGTAAACTTTGTGTGCGTCAACTGTTTATTACCTTCAATGGCACAGCTTGGCTATAAGTGCCAATTGTTCATCAACATTATCATTCATGCTAACACTGCCATGCTAATCTCTCACATGCTAAAAAATGTTCCTCAACCCCATTTCATTTGTCCTCAGATAGAAGTTTTAAACATGCAGTTACAGTGGTCACTATTTAAAGATAAAGACATTTAAACGAGATATAAGAGGGTAGGCTACTTTTAAGTTTTATTGATAGCATTGCTAACAGTGGTGTAACACTGTGTCCTATTTAGGTGCAACATTGAAAAATAAAATTATGCACGACGCTACAAATGTACACATTTATGTGTAACATGTTGGGAGGAATTTTTACACATGTGATTTTATTGTGTGTAGAAATGGAAAACCAATCAATTTATTTCTTGTATGTTGTTAGATGCAGTCACATCTTGTTAGGACACAGTGTTCAAATTGCACTTGTGCTAACTACCAAACAAAATCAATTCGCTAAAAATGGATGTTTAAGAAACATATCAACCTGCAATGATATTTTTGACTCGCCTAGATGAAACATTAGCTGCGTTTCCATTACCTTTCAAATTTCACAAATTGAAAATACACCCACTGGGAACACGTCAATTTCGCAAACACTCCCATATTTAGCAAAAAAAGATGTACCCCCTATAAGGTGTTCTTCATGGAAGGTGTTCTTCATGGTTTTTGTTGTATTTACTAGTCACATGTGTCATATAACATCGTTAACATTGAAAATGCTGTCATTTAGCTGCATTTTTAATCAACATTTAGAAAATGTTCCATATGTTTTGTGCCAATCTGAAATGGAAGCCAATTTATTTTTCACAGCATTGCCATCAACTAAAAGCACCGTCACGCTAACTCTCCACCAAACATTCCACTGCTCACGATGCTAGTCCTCACATGCTAGTTATTTAGCATGCTGTAGGCAACTGGTCTCCTCGAAACACCTCAAGACTTTCTACGAACAATTAGCACATTAGCCACTTTGTGTCTCTCTGCTAAGCAAAGGCCCCAAGTGTATTTCTACATGGATAAGATTGCCATGAGAGCAACGCTTGCTGTATTAGTTGTGTGTTGATGTCCAGGTAACCCACGCTCTGTGTTTCTGTCTTTCCTGGCCAAGGATGTCCACTGCTTTCTTTGTTTTCCTCTCATGTTTGTAGTCGTCTATCATGTTCGTCTTTCTTGTCCCATGCTCCTGCTTTTCCTCTCCCTCCTTCATATTGGACAAGTTCATGGACTCTCACCGTCTTACAATTGTAAAATATGATTTTGTATTCATTTGAGAGTTTGACACTACTTTAAATTATTAATTTGCACATTAGGTACCAATGTAAATAGCCGGAGAAAAGAGACAAAATAAGATTAGTTTATTGTTTACAACGGTGTCCGTGTGGTTCTTTCAATTGTTTGGGTTATTCTATAAACCTGGTGCCTTTTCCAGTCAGTATACTTTTTAAAACACAGAATTTTTGTTATTCTTTTTACATACATGAATAAAAGGGTCCAAAAATAGAGTGGTACCCATTTTTGGACCATGGGAGCAAGATGCATGCACGTGTGCATCTACGACTTGCATGTGCCAGTAGGCTTGCGTGCCTGCGAGTGTGTTTTTCCTCAGTGTCCTGTAATTTGAGCCGTGCCCTAGGCTGCTGTTTCAGTCTGCATGCATACAACACCCACATGAGACCGTCAGCCTTCTAGTATGATTGATCCTGTGAAACTCGAATAGAATCCTGTTTAAAATTGCACGTCCTGCGCTGATTCAGTACTTGGTGTTGGTTGTGAAACACGTCTTAAAGATGCTTTTGTATGAAACGCAGCACCGAACAGCTGCCCCGGAGGTCACCTGTCTTACATCTGTCAAGGGCCCAAAACTTACAATGAGCACCTTGTCGTGCTGCACTACAGCTTGAGACAGACATTCTTAGCATACTGTACTAAGAAATATTTTAGAGGCCTGGAATTTAAGACACTTAAAAAAGCGTTCTGGTTATACATTGATGTTTTCAGTATGAGTTTGGCCAAAGATTTTCGATTTATGTCTTCCATAAGCTACAAAAGGACACAACAGTAGTCCATATGAATCACGCTCTCTCAAATCTCATTTATGCTATTCAAATTACACAACACAAGAACCAGTGACTCATATCATCATTGGTGATAAATGTATGTTTGAATTATGAAAAAATGAATGATGGAAATTGTGGAAATTAAATAGTCAATGAATAAATTAAATGTTGGTTTGTTCTATAAATGATGTTAGCGTGGCTTAAGAAGGCTAAGATAGGCTATATTATGGTAGTTTTTGTTATTTAAGAGTTTGACAGCTTCAGGAGCCAGTTGCATAAACCGCCAAGTTAACAGTTTCATTGGCTTTCAATTATTTTGGACCTTAAGTCTTACTTTTCAGATTTCAATTAGACCAATCTACCTTTTGATGTAACTGACTTTAAGAAGTTATGACCAGTCTTGAAGAAAAAAGTTAAATGACTAACTTGTAAGATTAGTCTAAGTAGTTTATACTACCGGCTTCGCTTTCATTATAAGAAAAAAAGAGGCGTGTTGACTTTTTGCTGCACTGCAAAAATATATTACTTTTGAATTTTTGTCTTGTTTTTAAGTACAATCTACACATCTAAACAGTCCTATAACATGATGCATTAAGTTAAAAGTAAAATTACTTACAAGATATTTAGTCATTACTGTAAAGAAATGTACATTTATTGTTATTTTTTACAGATTTTTCCATCAAAAAAGTCAAATTTCAGAGACTGTATATTTAAAACAAAGTATAAAAACGTGTAATATTAGGCCTACATGACAAAACTGGTATTTTACGGTATTTACATGGCGCTATAGCTGCTGGAAAATTACAGTATTTATACGATTTTTGTATTCTAAAAACTACATTGATTTTGCCAATGGGGTAAAATATAAACTTAATTTAATCTTCAACATAATTCAAGCTTATTTTCTTGTCATGGTGGCAGATATTTTTCTTGTTTCATTTTTTACTTGCTTCTTATGTACATTTGCTCAATAGTTTAAAATGCAATATTGTTGTCATCAAATGTCGTATGCATGATGCATGGTTTTTGTTAAGAAATAATACACCCACACATTTTCAAAAAGGATCTCAGACACACCTACACAAATATTCGTACAACTGACTGATAGCAGATACTGTCGATATAAATTTGCTATAATGCAGGATGTATAATTCATCCAGGTACTGAAATGTTTTCTTAAGCTTTTCCAAAGTTGTAATATGACTTTCTAATTGTGTCATTGTATTTGTACTGTATCATTGTACCATTAGAATCTTATTTGAATGAGAAAACAAAACTGACATGCATTTGACCTCTGGATGCTAGACAAAGGGGAAATATGTTTTTCTTTTCAGAGACTCACGTTAACAGTCATCTCTGCTCTAAGCAGCGTGCACAAAAACACATTGCCATCAATCATCACAACGGCCCCTTTATGGCTCTCCCTTTGACCTAGTTTGCATTTATGTGTAACTCTCTTCAAAACATTACACACTGTACTGAACTGCTCAAAAATAAGAAAAATGCAAATTCATCTAGTGCACAGAATACGTGTCTGTGCAGAGATGGTTGTGATCTAGTGTTAATGGAGATAAAGATGGAACAATGTACAGTGTGCTCAACTGGGACATGATGCTGTCATGTGTATATAGGACTGATTGTTAGAGATCTTGTGACATGACTTCCAGTGCGATTTTGTACTATACAGTACCAAGGGCTGAAGGATACTTAAAAAACTACCGATTACAAAATACATGCTTAAAAAATAATATGTGACGTATTTCGTTAGATTACACAAGTTTGGTAACTTCATCTAAATACTTATGAGTACTCTGAAATACTAATAAGCTACGTGTAACATGGTTCAATAAAAGGAAGGAGGCGGGAACCGGGTGGACATTTAATCACGGCTCCCGTCCCGGTTTTATAAACTCACAATTGTGAGATTAAAGTCAGAAAGGTCGCTCTCTCAAACAAGAAACTCACAAATAACCACCACAAAACATGAATATAGTCGTTTATCATTCAGGTGATGACAGACTGACAATAACGATTCAAGGGTATATATCTATAAATTTAGTCAGTTTGTCCAGTACAGTATGTGTAAACTTCTATTGTGTGAAATAGCTTTTTCGGGACAGTACTAAATAAAATTAACATGAAATTCCTATTAAATCCTCTTATTTTGTTCAAATCATTTTGCATATTCGGCAAATTTATGTGTATAACTGTAGTTTAGAATACTTTTGCAGATTCAGAGAATCTTTCTGAGAATCACAGATTGCTTATTACAGTTTAAATTAATGCAAAATTCATATTGTCACTTTGGTAATCTAAAATACTTTTCGGATGTAACTGTAATTTTATTGCCACCCATTTAAAAATAACTGTAATAAAATACAGTTACTCAAATTTTGTATTTTAAATACGTAACTAAGTTATATGTATTTCGTTATCCACCAGCCATGACAGTATGTAAGCACAAGGCGGTAATAGTACACTACTGTGTGGGTCTTTCACAGTAGCATTATTCCATCTGGTTCAAGATGTTCAGTTTAAACACATAGAAGGAAAATCCTTCCAAGTCATACAAATATAGAATTTACGACTTCTCAATGCACAACACACATAACTGTTGGAAGTTTCACCAGCCTGAAAACAAACCAAACTATAGTGAGGACTCTAGATCAATAGCTGCTGGCATTTGTGCTGCAAAAAATCTCATTTCAAAATATCCTCTGAACACAGATAATAAAGTCACTTTAGCAAATATTTTTACTAGGAGTTGTTTGTGGGGATCATCAAAATATGTAAAATGTAATAAACTTCGTAAACCCACAAACACTGGATATACTGGATTTTACCTTCCACACATTGGCACAAACACCTGTAGTTAAAGTATGAACTTTAGTTTGGGGTGTTAATGTTGTATAACAGTAGATAATATGAACTGCGACCTAAAGGTCTTTTGTGTGGCATGTATTGATAAAATATACTTTTTATATTCTTTAAATGAAGGTACAGAAGGAGAAAAGACTTTATAGCTCTACCCTGCAGTTGCTTCACCCCCCGCCCATGTAAAATGAGCAGACACTGTGTGAGAGAGAGAGAAAGAGAGAGAGAGGTCTTTCAACAGGTGAACCAGCTCACCCTGCGGAGGCGACGTGGATGAGCTGGGAAAGCGAGCACACTAAAATACTCACGGGTGGGAGTGTCTTGTTTTCTGAAAGACAAGACAAGAACAGTCTTTTCTTTTCTAGTGCCACATAATTTATGGTTCATAACTGCTTTGCTCTCTTGGCTGGAACAGCGAGGCCCTAAAATGAAGACACAACCAGGTGGCTGTGTCACGGGTACAACGAAAGCTTTTATCAAAAACGCTAATGATCATTTTTACTTTCATGTTGGTAACAGTCTTGGCTCCCATATAATGAGAACAAAAAGAGGAAATGAAGCTGCTACTAAATATGCATGCGTGTTTTTCTGCCAAGACCATTGAGCATTTATATTAGGAGGCCAGACTGTTGCAGCATACAAAATGGATCAGTGTTGCTTCACCAACAGTTTCAACTTTAGATCTTACACAATGGTTTTGTGTCTCTTGTAAAAACAAAAATACTAATTTAAAGACAAAATATGGAGATAAGTACATGTACAATTTAAAATGTATAAATGAACCTTACTTACATACAATTTTAAAATAAATATAAATAAATAAATATTATATATATATATATATATATATATATATATATATATTAATATTTATATTATTAATAAAATTTATATTCTATATATATTGTACTTTCTAAATATTATAAATAAATATGTGATTTGTGAGTTCTTTAGCAACTTTTCATTCCATCTCGCTGCTGTCCTTCTAAAACCTTGTTTCTCCTTATTTTGTGATTCTTGCCATAAATCATTATTATTAGTCACTCTTTATGTTTGTCACTGGGTTTTTCTAATATCCAAAAACTTAAAACTGTTAAAAAGTGCTTGTATACTTCGACAGCACAGTATTCAATCATTTAAAAAAAAAAAATCCTGAAAATTGTGAATTTGGACATCCAAGGTTTCAGAAGGACAGCGATGATATTATTGTTTGTTTTACGTGTATAGTTATTTTATGGCATCAGAAGATTTAGAGTATAAAGCAGGTTGTGTGAACTAAATTTTGATCTTTTTAAGGTACCTTTTTGTCAATTTGGAGCTTTACAGCTCCAGTCCCCGTTCACTTTCACTTTCATTGTGAAAAAATGAATGACCACCATTCAGTTTTGTTTTGTAATCAATTATGTCATCTTTAAACTTAGAAAGTGGTCATTATCTTACCGAAAATCAGTTTTACAGATCCCATTTATAAATCCCATGAAAAATTTGACGCACAGTGCTGTCTAGTATAGTGCAATCCGATTACAAACTTTCAACAAACGTATGAAAGTTTCATCAATGGAAAACTGCAATAATCAGGTATTTTATTATTCACATATATCTTTTCAAAATTACATCTCTCTCTACTTCTTTCTACTGTCTGTTTGTATGTTATACTGCTTTGCAACAATGCAACATTGCAACATGATTTGAATCGAGTGGAATTAATAATCAATAATTATTTATACTTTTGTGAGTGCTGGCCCTTTAAGGTCTGGAAGCCCAGTCTAACGTTGGCCATGCTCTTTCTCCAACCCACTGGTACAACCACTTCGTGGACAGGCACGGCATCTAGCATTAGCTACCAGCCGGTGCTGCCCCGATGCCATGCTGGAGACGGTGGGAGAGGATTATCACACCACAACAGCACCCACAGAGAGACACCCACTCACAGTCTGAGCTCCTGATCATAAAGAACCCAGCACAGCCCACTTATATATCTCTCTCTCTTTTCTCACACTTTTATCTTTGTAGCCTATAGACCTTAATTCTACATGTTTAAATTCATAAGAATTGACAGGAACACTGCAAAGTCGCAGCACTGAAAAAGCTGAATGAAATGCTGGTCAAATTATCGCTGACCTCATCGACCACAGGCGAGCGTTTAAGCGTGCCAGCTGGTGGAAACTGAAAGCAGATAGATGGCAAAAGAGAGAGAAATTACAAGAATGAAATGTCTTGTCTCTCACTTGTTATCTTTACCCCGCCGCCCACCACCAGTCCTTGACACACACACAAACCCAGAGCAGAGGAACAGAGAGTTCTTATATACTCAGATTTTTACTGCAGTATGATCATTCACTGTGCTGAGAGAATTAAATGCTGCGTGTGTGTTAATGTCTTTATTTCTTTCTGTCTAACTTTTGAATGCAGCTCTTTTAAGGTAAACAGGTGGAGCAGTACAGCACAGTCATCTTTAGATGCCATAAAACAATTTCACGAAGTAATCTTTGTGAATGATTCATACGCGTATGTTATTGCAAAGAGTTTGTTTTGTAATCTTGAAACATTTATAATAGCCATTAAAACGTTAAGACTTGCCCCACCTGCTCTGACTTTTTCAGATGACATCACAAACCCTCGTCTATTCCAATTTATAATGAGCCAATCAGATACTGATGGATAAAGTCCCACCCCGATTCTTTCTATCGCATCATAGAGGCAAAATGAGCTGTGATAATTTCATGTTGAATACGTGTTGCACAACCCTTACGTGACACTTCCTTGAAGCATGTATGTATAATGAATTATAAAGAGTTATTAAAGGGTAAAATGCATTATAATTCCTCATAATGTGTGTTGTAATGCATTGTATGCAGTTGTAAAGAATTATAACCAATTTAAAATGTGTAGTGTAACAATGAATAGTGTTATAATGCATTAACTGTAATAACAATTATTCATAAGACATTACAATGCATTAAAAGGTGCATTACAATGCTTTAAAACTACTTTCATAATGCATTATACATACACGATACAAGGTAAGTGTTGACCAATATTTTCCACAAGGTAGAATGATAGAAAACTTATCATAATCACAGAATGCCAATATCAATATAACTATGAGAATTATGTTGTCAAAACATTATGTTGTAATAGATCCAAAATAAATAAAACAGTTATATTTTGCTTCTTCAGTGTATCGCTTGCCAAGAATTTGTGTTTTTCATAAAATTTGTCAATTGTCCTGCGACACAATTAGTAAAACTACCCTGCAGAATGAATTATACATACTGCAACGTATTACCAGAAATAATTCAAGACTTGTTTTGCACCCGTGAAAAAGACTACAGTACACTGCATAGCCAAGAATAGCATTATGCCTGTATTCAAAACATATTTAAAGACATGATTAGTCACAGTATACCCTTATTTACACTACTGTATATATTTACTGTAGCAAGAGGAGTGTGAAATAGTATATATGTGTCTGATACCGAGTTGGTAAGAATATGTGTCTGCATGTGTTCATGATGGACAGACAGAACCAAAAGAGGTGAGCAGACTTCAGATTTCTTCTGGCATATTTGATGTGTTTTCTTGATTTTCCGTAGGCTTGGAAATGAAAACGTGACCAGAGATTTTCTGGTTAGTTGGTGGGTGGTTGTGAATTTTCAAAGTGTTGCTTCATTAACTGACTAGGACAAAATGTGGGCCACACATTCTTTCCTATTGAACCGGTTCTTATTTGATATTGTATCCTTTCAGATATTCAGACAGACGTATTTCTTTAAGCTGAAATATATCAGTTTACACACATGGTGGATGACGCGGCATACACGTGCCAACCGCATTTTGATGGTTTGATATCTTGCATCGATTTTACTCTCTGTGTTAGCTAGCGCATATTTAAAAACAGGGTGTTTTTTGGCAATACTTCTCAGAGTTTGCATCTTTCTTTGGCATGTTGCACTTTTCCAACAGCGAACTGTTTAACCCTTGTTTGCACACGGTAGATTTTTAATACTATATAGTGCAAGAAAAGCAGAAGTCTAACGCATTGCTATAAAAAATGATGCTAAAAACAGCACATTTTAATTTATAAAAATCTCTGGCAACACTACAGGTAAAGTGAAGGCGACCATCTGCTTCATAAAAATGCATGACACCGTGTGCACGTGCCAACCACATTGTTCCTTTAATCTCCTGAACTATTGAACCTCTGTGTTTTTCAGCCCAGGTCTTGTTCAGCGTTGCGAATGACTAGACCGAGAACCTATAGCCACCTGTTTTGTGGCCTTTGATGACACTGCATCCGTTCCCTTAAATATTTGCATGGGTGCAGATATTATGCCAAGAACAAGGTGTACTGCACTTCCTACATACAGACGTATTATTTCACAAAATGGGCATTTCTCTGTTCTTATAAGCATCCCGGTGAGAAATAAATACAGCCATTGGCCGCCTTATAAAGGATTTGAGTAATTGTGATGCAAAGTACGCTGAGAATGGCTGCATGCCAAATCTTTTGATATGTGGAGTTGGAGACTGCAGTGCACTGAAGGCTGCCAAAAATACTGTGCGTGTCATCCGTTTGGTATCAGTGTCTGTAAGATACCAGGATATAAATGAGAAAATTTTTATTGTTTAGTTTGATAGATTTGGGCGTCATATACTTCATGCAAATGACCTTGATGAAACAAAAATATATGGGTATATAATAGAAAATATTATAAAATAACAAATTTACCGTTGAAACTAAGTGCGTATATTTCTCAAAACTGTGTATTATTCAGTACGCTTAAATATATTAAAAATGTACTTTTCTATATATTCAATGATTCAATATTTACACAGTTAATAAATAGAAAATATATTTTCTTTGTGCAAGGCAACTCTTCTGGTTTTGTTTGAAAGTGGTCTAAATCTCCAAATAAAACCCAAAAGGGTTCAGGGACCTAATATAAACACTGCTGCAACATTGCATAAACAGCCTTCTGTATCGCCTTCTTTATTTATTTGGTGCAAAGTTGCCTGGAAGTTTAAAAAACGACATAATCGGAGCCCTTCGTCTTATTTATGAATTTATTCTCAAATGTAAACTTCACTATTTCATGCATACAAGTTAAGACAACATACATTATTTGACAAATTCTTGTTAATTCTCATATTTGCATAGGACATCGTCACAATAATGTCTAACATGTAAAAAAGAAAAGGTCATAAAAAGTACAGCAGAGCAACCAGAGACCAGCAACAATAATATCATCTGAAGAATTCGAGGAACTGTACAACTGTAATACTTCACTGTAGTGATTTGGTTGATTGCAAAATAAAAGTGACGTTTCGCGGCAGTTTTTTCTGACTGAGGTTATGGAGAGTGTAACTGGCCGTTGCAAGAGAAGAGCTTTTGTACAAAGTAGAGAAATCCCGGGAGACGGGAACTCGGCGGCATGTAATCACTGGAGCAGGCATCACACGGTGTCATTAAAATATATTGTTAAAATACAGACAGATACATACGATAGGAAGGCATGTCGAGTTCACGCGGCGAACATCTACAGATTAGCATGAGGCCCCTGGTGCCTCACTACGATTCACTATACAACACTTATTGAAATCTCTTAAATGGTAGGTTTGGAAAAGTAAGGTTTGGATTGAATTTTATTTCATATCAGGAACATCTACGGCGAGAGCCTATTTCACGGATGCCGTGCCTGAAGAGAAACGTTGCATGGAAATTGCAGTGGAAGATGTAAAATGTACTTTTCAGTCTTTCAAATGGCTTTTTCACAGTGTTTGAATTTCAGAGTTGGTTTCGCAGAGCATTTATGGGACTTTATAAGAAATGTCAATGTGAAATGATTTTTAATGATGGTTTTGTCTGACAGACTCTGCCCGAGCGAGTGACATCGTGTATAGCATAACCGTGGAGTTAGATCACCGTCACTCCATAACACCTGGGCTTCGGAGACAAATGGGCACCCAGGCGCTTTCACAGGAGCGAGTTTGTTCTAACCTAACCCCACACCTTGGCAGACAACCAGACTTGTAAAAATGACCACAGCCCTCAAAAGCAGTTAGTGTCTCCCGTGTTGAGCACGAGACTAAACATCAACAGTCAAATCTAAGCCAAGGGTTAAAACCTAAATCCACTTCCACCCTTTAAAAAATGAGAAGCATCTATTTGTAAGACCTCAACTAAATTATGTTTGTTAGTTTGTGACATTGAAAATATTCATTTTTAAAGGTGCAGCTGCTTTCGGCGATTCCTAAACCGTGTCGACATCTCTGAAGCTTTGAAAACAAAACCCCTGGCATTAGTAAAACTACTTATTGATTCTTTGGAGAAATATCTAACTGCATACGCACAGTGAAAATGCTTTATGGCCGATCCGTACAGAAATTTTCCATCGTTTTTTATGCAAACACGACGGATTTTGCGTGCCGCGTTTTAAAGACGCCTTGTCAAGTTGAAACTTAAGCGAAGCCCCGCCTGTGTAAACGCAAAAACGTCTATATGAATCAGGTTTTAGAGAATAAGGGTTATTCATCTTCACTTACAAGTTTAATCTGGATTTTCTGTTTAAAGCCTTGTTTGATTTTTTACTAAAGTAAAGGAACAGTATCTTGTTTAAGTTACGTAACTTTTCCCTATTGAAACACTTGTTTCCCAATCTGTCAAACGGCAGGCTGAATTCCAACTACTGCAACATTCATAGTTCATTCCTGAAGCCTTTGGTAACAATAGATCAACATGAGACTTCCAGTGCAGTCACTCAGTGCGAGATTATCGATAATGTTAAAGGTAAGAGCCATTCTACCAAACTATAGGTCATGGCACTACAGTGTTCTTGGCAAAAGCGTCCTAATTCATCCTTCAGTATCCTTATCAGCAGTCACTGATGTCACTTTGGAGGGGAAGACCATATTTATCTGATAACTAAGCGCACAGACTTGGCAGCCATCTTGTCTTGTCTATTCTCTGAGAGGGTTTGATTCTGCTTAATTTATCAGAACGTGGCATGGCTGAGTCGTGACAGACCGCGTAGACGATAACCGAAATAAACGTTGGGAGAAATCTACACAACAGAAAAAGGAAAAACAAATGTTGAGTACCGGACAAGAAGAGTCGTGTACATACATCACAGTCAAAAAGACTTATTGTAAAATAAATACATACAAGAAATGAAGCTTTGATGCATTGGTTGGATATAAGCAGCAAATTTATAGGAAACGTAATTGCAATCCTTTGGAATGGTTGAGCTTTTGCTTAACATGGTGAACAGGTTAATGTCCGAGTTTTCACTAATATGCATTTGTTCTGTACTGTACAATGACAAATGTAAAACTTAACTAAAGAAAAACAATATAATCAAAGTACATCAAGATCACGCCAAAATAATAGAAATACTCGCGCATCTAATACAGCACACACCATTCACTCGGCTACATACACTTAAAAATGTACATCACTCATAAAAAACTGTACAAGGTCATTTACGTATCATTGTAGAATTGTCTATAGGTTTGTGGTGAAATAAAGATCCCCTTCTCATGCCTTTGGCACTCATTCACATGCGGTTTGTCAAATGTAGGATCAACGCCTTGCCTTGTCTGTGCTAAATTTATTCAGATGCTAGCAGTTGTATACAAACAAATACATTACTTAATGAGCTGGGATGCAATGATTCACTTCAATACGATGCTTTGTGTGTTGTTTGACCCTGAAAATTCATAAAAATATTGTCTTTACACGTACAATTCTTTCAGATATGAATTCCAACAACATTCCCTTCCCAGCCACATCAAAAAAAGAACCATAACCTTCTCGAATTGTTATAGAGGTATGTTTCAAATGATACATTATGAACACAGAGGTGGCATTATGTTAAATAACAAAGAACAATACAAACAAAATGAATGTGTGACTATCTACTCACAATGATGTGGTCTCTATGGTTATGCGATATTGAACAGGAGTATCAGCATGGGGTCTCATGCGATGCATTTGAGAAGGGAGGATATTTCCCTCTGTCTTATTTTATATCCCTCCGTCTTCTCAAAAGGGGAGATTACACATCTATATGCTGCTATTGACAGAGCTCTATCAACTAGCGCAAGCATTGGCGCAGCAGACTTATGAAACACCAACAACAATATACGTCAATAAAAACAATAATAACATCATAAAAGAATTAGAAAAATACAACCCAACGCAGACATATTTAATAAATGAATGTGAAATTAATACAATGTTCCGATGGTTTGTGATTGGTGGGATTGTGACCTGTCATGACCTTGACATGTTTTCAACTTTTCAATGGTCTTGCGTTTCATTCAAGTAGTATTGATACAGTGAAAAATACAAACCCAAGAGCGTACATGCGTGTTAACCCATACAGACCCAAACTGTGAATGGTTGTACGTTGAGAAAATACATTTCTTCAGTATGTTTCATCAGGAAAATATACATACTTTGTTGCGTAGACTTTAACCAGTACCCAAATGTGAGATTTTTGTTGCCTACGGAGTATCCTTAATGGTACCTAACAGGTGCTGGCACCAGTCTTACTGAATTTGAAGTACTAACAAATAGGATTTCAGGTTGGACTGGCCTTTCACTGCCCTTGTAACCTGTGAAACTCTCCACTGACCAGCAGCGGGGTGTATTCACAGTTACAATGAAGGGCAATTCAACGGAGCAACTATAAATGGCTATACGATTGAAATTTCTTGCACACACTCAACAGTAAAGCTGAAATTCTAAGCGAGGAATGCGTTTTAAAAGCCACCTAGCTGAACTCCCCGATCGCTTTAGAGGGGTACCTCGAGGGCGTGTCCGCACGCGGCTCACCATGCGGTTTTATTGCAGAAACACTGCTGCCGTGGCACTGTTTATTTTGTTTGGGGGTGTTTTTTTACTTGAAAGAACGAAAGAAAGCCGTGATTATGAGGGGCCCCTGGGAGGGGGACCAGGGGGGGGCTAGGAAGGATAAAGGGGGGACAAGGCCTGGCATTCACTGGCCTCCCCACCTGCTTGTCAAGCTCTGGAGCGCTCGTCCAGCTGGGCAGCTCTGATGCTGGTCATTCTGCATTGGAATTTTAGGGTGGAGAAATAAAAGGGATGATACTTCAATATGGCTGGTGTTGATTAATGAGCTTATGAATATAGAGACTACTTAAAAGTGTTACTTTAAGAAGATTGCGTGTATGGGAACACGTGACAGAAAGAAGCAGCGCCACAATAGTTTTCATAGCGGTGCCGGACTTCCTAAAGGGTTCTGTGTGTCTTTCGCCTGAGCGAGCCCGGCTGGGGCTAAAAACGCAAGAGAGATTCTCACAGAGACCCTTCGTCCCCGACTGTAGCAACAATGGACGGTAAGCGGACAGATATGTATGAACATATGTACAAATTTAGTAGTAATGTGAGTTTTTTTTAAAAGCCCCCTTTAAATGAGAGTCAAGTTTGAAAGCAGCTGCTTTTGTGGTTCACTGAGGTAATGCATTTAGCGGTCACGCTGACGTAACAGCGAGGCCTCGACAGTAAAAAAGAGTGTGTGTGAAGATTTCCCTGTGCTTGTGGAAAAGCTTGTAAAGTACAGTAATTTCAAAGAAGGAGAAGAGAGAATCTTGTTGCCCAAAGTGCCAAAAAAACACAGATCTGCGAATTCCCATAATCTCCAACATTCTCACGTCTGACGTGATAACTTATCACAGCCATTGTCTCCGAGCTGCTCATTCGGAACCCGACTTCCTGTATTATAACCCCCCTTGGTATGCTGCTTGAATAGCGTCCAATCAGACTGTGCCATTTTCCCTACCGCACTGCATTGTGGGATGCTGTTGGTGGGAGGGGATGGGAAGTTTGTTTCTGAGGGAGCTGACTGGGTTTTTCTTCTGCGAGAGTGCTCGGCTGGTGATAAAGCCTCTCAGTCTTTATCTGTCTCACTATGGGTCAACCCCCTCGTCCCTGCCTCCTGCAGATAGCCTTCTTTGTTCTCATTGTGGGATGTTTCTGTTCTCACCGCCCATTGTCCCGCTACCTAAACATATACACTTTAGTCCTCACGGAGTTGTAAACCGATGTCTAACTAGTGATATTTTAGATGTAATCACTTCGCTTTGTCGCGTGGCACCTGGTTAGTACACAATGTAAGGACTGAAATGTTTGCTTTAGCTCTCCATCCTTATTTCCCTTTAACTCCCACTCATTCTCAACACATCGAGCGAGTGAGACGAGTGCGTAAAGCTTCACCGTAATAGCTCTCGTCTCCCTGGCTAGTGTGCTAAGAATAGCCCTGTGTGGGTTGATGCAGTTTCCTAAGTGGAAGGCCTCTGCAGATGGAGCCGTGCAGAGGGCCAGGGCTTCTGCTGTTACCTGAGAGGATGCCAACATCCCTCCCTCGCTACCTCCCTGCTTCCTCTGGGCAAAAACCTCTCCGTTCTCTCGTTCACACCTTGGCCTTTGGTGCATTTTGATCATGTGCATTTTGTCTTACTGCAGCCCAGAAAGTCCGTCTGAATATGTTGTGTATTGTAGCGAAGAAACCCTGAAGTTGACGAATGTGCTGTTTTTTTGAGGAAACAGCTGCTTTGAAACTTTAGCCTCTGCGAAGGGGAGTTTTCATTTAGTCCACTGAGAGAAGTTGAAGCGGTCTGTTCTCCACATCGGGGCGGCTCGTGCATGTAAAGGCGGACCGATTACTACATTCGAGAGGATTCCCTTTGAAACGAGGACCCAGCACGGCTTTGTACAAGGTCGTTGCTGGTTGAAAATAAAGTCGAGTCCTTTCCAGTCTTAATAACAACTATGCCAACCCTGCCACTCTTCGACAGATTTACAAAAAAAATCAACAATAAAAAATAAGAGCTGATTTTAAACAACTGTTACAACCCATAATCCGTTCCCCCTGATGTGAAAACCGACCAAAAACAAGAGTGCAAAGTTTCCTTTCGTCCGAGTGTAAGGCTGTTTCTTAACTTATGTTTCTCTTCATTCTTTCAAGCTAATGAGGCCATTCCTGAGCAGGGCGCGAAATTCGACCTCTGTCGAATTTCCGAGTAAAGCGATGCTTGTATTGTGCAGTCAACGTGAATATTAAAGGAGAAAAAAACTGTTCTGGATCCTGAGGTGTATGTGTGCCCCCGTCCCTCACCCGTTTTAAATAAAAGAAAGATGAAACGTAGTTTACCTGTCAAACCTTTCAACTTTGTTGTTCACATGAACAGAGCGGCTTCTATATCAAAGAAACGAAACAAAAACGTAAATGGAACAGAGGCCGTGGCCAGAAGCTATAAAAATACAGACATATGGTACATTGTGTAAATATTGCCATGTGGAAAAGGCATTTTCTTTTTTGTGTCGTTTTTCTCTTTAAGGGTTTGCACAAGAAAATTGCACTACAAGAAGCAGTTATGTACAGTACAGTACACCACAGCGAGCGAAGGGGGGAGGTTTTAGCATAGGCGCTAATGCCGCCAGTAATTTTTTAGGGAGGGAAACAAAAAGTCTGGTGAGACCCAGGCGCTGTGGGCAGAAAGTGCGGTCAGGTTAAGGCGAGTTGGCTGGGCTGAGGGCGGGGCTAAGGGTGGGGCTTGATGCGTCGGAGCGACTGTAATCGCTGAGGGAGCCGGTGCGCATGCTGCTGGAGACTGCAGCGCTGCCTCCCCCGTGTTGCCTCTTCAGCATGGCCGGCTGGAAGTCGGAGTGGCGGCGCGCGTGCTTCATCAGGTGGTCGCTCCTCATGAATCGCTTGTCGCACAGGGGGCAGCCGAACTTCTTCTCGCCCGTGTGGGTGCGATAGTGCCGTGCCAGCTCGTCGGAGCGAGCAAACTTCTTACTGCAGTCGGGCCAGGTGCAAGGAAAGGGGCGTTCTCCTGTGACAAAAGCAGAACACATAAACGTTAGTGTCTATTCAACTTTTGGTATCACAAAGACATAAAACTTGTTTTTCAAAGCAGAGACGGGGCAGACACTTTACATTCCTATAGACTGCTGTATACTCTTTAAATTATTTTTTGTCATCAATAAATAAGTTGTTCACCTGCATGTTTAAGAACATCTGTCTTTGACATTGATTTGTTGAACAGAAACACCAACCAAGAAGGTGTTAAGGAGACCACGTCATAAACACCACCATGTGTCGCTAGCAGTGATAAACAGGGTTGACTACACCAACTGAACCCAGACTTTTTTTACCCAGCCCTTGTGTGGACAATGAACTCTTTCAGGCCCCGAAAGCCCTTCTGCGCCCTTTTTTTATTCTACACGGCCCCTATAAGTTAGCGCAGACATGCCTTGTTGATATAATAAAGCCTTTTACACTCATCTAGAACCAGTTTTGTGGTTTCTCATTTCATGACCGTTTAAAAGATACGTGGAAGCAAACGTTGAAACAAGAACATTGCAGGAAAAAAGAAGCACTCAGGGCCCATAAAGCCCGAGAAGTCAACCCTGTTACACACTACAACAGTGAAACCATCACAGACTCAA
Source organism: Triplophysa dalaica (assembly GCF_015846415.1). Taxonomy (NCBI): domain Eukaryota; kingdom Metazoa; phylum Chordata; class Actinopteri; order Cypriniformes; family Nemacheilidae; genus Triplophysa; species Triplophysa dalaica. Next base: position 9,727,237 of record NC_079565.1, on the reverse strand, counting down.
GAATCAAATCTCAGCTATGACGACACAAACCATGGGGGATGACCTGGACCATTGAAAACCAGGTCACGCTGGGGGCTTTTGGATCTCAAAATGGGCACTTTTGAAACAGACGTGAAAGACCTGATGCTGCACAACTATTTATGAGCTGGCGAGTAGCTAATCCTCTCCTATAGAACCCTACAAAAGTCTGCGAAAAACGTTTCTTCAATCGCTAAGCTGAAAACAGCAAACACATTAAAAACCAGAATGCACTGCATTAAAATTGAACCATATGTTCAACCCCTCCAAGCATTGCATCATGCTAATTGGAGAATTAAGGGAATGCTAGCAGGACATGCATCACTTGAGAAGATTACAGGATTTATGGCCAAACCATATACCCTGATGTGATGTTTGTGATATCGGAACACGTCAAAATAGCTTGTGAAGTTAGCTTAGTTATTCAATTCCCGCATCATCACCCCCACATGTTGCTGAAGCAGACATAGAGTTTAATTAGGCAGGTTAATAGGCTTTGCCTCGGCTTGCACACTGACATGAAACTATCAGCACCTCAAAAGCATGGGAAATTATACCCCACCCCATTCCCCATCAGGCAATAAAAGTAGGCTTTGACACAAATCCACCCAAAGCCAGATGGGACCATATATCTCGGTTTGGTTTCTCAGCAGTTTCCCATGAAACATACAAATGCAGTATACCGATATACCGTGATACAGCATATATTGAAGTTACATTTCACAGGTTGAATTGCAATAGAAAGATCTGCTTTTCTTATTTCATCAGCTATTCAATAGACATTTACACTCTGTTAGCGGCCCCACTAGCAGGTCTCGAAAACCCTGTTGGTCAACGTATAGGTAAAGTATGTGTGAACTTCAAAATTTTCTGTCTGAATGGCAAAAGCCAGACATTTCACTCAATACCCAGTTAAATTGAACAGAACAGGCAAAGTACACAGCGATCCAGACAGCTTACTGCCGCTGCCATTGTTTAGCGGCTTCCACTTAAAAAACAAACGACTTCAAATGAACATATACGTGATGCCAAATTTATGTGTGGGACGGCAGCTTTGCCTGGGTCCCTTCCCCCAACTGTGGTGAGGTTATAAAGGAAAGAACAGCAGGCGAAGCAAGTCTAGACTGTCCTTGTCTAAATCTAAGACCTGTCAGTGGCATTCACACAGACCTGCTCCCACCACGCGCATGCGAAACGCACCTATGGAAAAACGTATACAGAACCACATGACAACACGTGCAGGCTTGAGAATGTAGATTGTGTATGAATAAGCTTTGTGAACATAACACCCTTAGGCTAAGAGAATATATTTTCCTTTAATATTAACTGTTAATATATTTATTAAATTATTTAATTACTTTAATAGATATTTTAATTATAATATAATCACTTGATTACAATAAATGGAAAAAATATGATCTCATAGATTGAATTATATTTTGTAGTATATTATCATATATTGTTTGTTTCATAAGGGAATGTTTATGCAGGTTAACCTACTGTACATCAGTACAAACCCCCACAAACACATCACTCATGCAAAAACTTAAACCAAGTTACGCAAATAAACTCTTGAGCTCTCATTCCCACGAAAACACACAATCTGATACTCATTTGCCCCACACATACAAATGTGAAAAATATACAAAATCACAATTTAAATCATCTAACACTCAGACGTGACACACCCGTATGACTTAAGCGAGTCACTGTAGTTTCTTCTTTAAACATCCTCATTCCAGCCAGTATTGTGAAGTATAAACATCAATAGAGAAGATCTAACATTAGCTCGGCTCTTAAGGAAACATTTGGGGGTGGAACGCTGGATAGGTTGAGATTCCCCCTTAAGGGACGACAGGAGCCAGCCTGTAATTTACAATCGAATTAATGAACGGAGGAGTCTGTGGGAACACGAGGTCGTGAATTGTGAGTTATAGTTTTAAAAAAAGTGTGCCGCTGCCCGGCAAAGGTATAAGAGTTGCAACAGCATGAATATTTCACAGGTTAAAACAGAGACGGGCAGGGCCGGGTGTCGTGAAGGAGTGACCAGCGACTGCAATACAGCCCACAGGTGCAAGTCTAATCATTTTGAAGGCTACTTATGTTCTTGAGAACGAAGAGTGAGCAGACTACAGGGTATTTTGAATATTTGACCAATAAACAGAACTGAAGACGGCTAGTGCTTCAATATTCTATACTTCTACATGACAGATAAACTGTAAAAAATGGTCAAAAAGGAAGCTGTGGTTGCCAGAAAAGTATAAAAATATAGGAAAAATAATACGTTCATAAAATATACAGGAAACATGTAAATAGCTTTGCAGTTTAAAACTGTAAAAAATATGGGAGCACAATGTTATGCATTACGTCAATTTTGGTATATTTTACCATTCTTAACCATGTTTAATACGTTTATGAATTTTCTCAAATTTTAGCTTTGTATTTTATTAACTTATATAATTAATAACATACATTTATTTTGTGACTGATAATAGTAAAATGGACGGCCACATGATGAATCAAAGTTCATGACAAGAGGCCTTTTTAATAGACCACCGACCAATACTTGTATAGGGATGGTGCACAGTGTCATGGGCACAAACACAAATCTCGATGAGGAGTAAGAAAAAGGCTTTTAAGATTAATTAAAGCATGTTAAATGTAACAGAAAATGCCCTAATGTGCATAGCTGGCACAAAAAAAGAAACATGACAATTTAAATCAAATATCAAAAAATGTAAAGAATCACGTAGGGAATTATGGGAAATTCCATTTGCAGTTTTTCACCGTACATGTAATGGTGACTTGCATTTTTAAGTTACTAAACACAATTTTAACAATATACTTGTCTAAAAGTATATTGTAATATCATACTTTTTACATTTTATAATTTACATTTTATTTGATTGTAAAATAATGTAATGTTGTCTTATGAAATATTTTACTGTTTTCACAGTAAATGTGAAAATGTTAATAGTAAATGCACCGTATTTTAGTGTTGAAAATGACAGTATATGGTTGTTTATGCCAGATAACGTTCAGTCTTCAATTCTGCACACTTGACTGTGCTAGTCCAGAACACTCCTGAGGCTAATATGCAGGTAGCTGGTGTGTGAGAAACTGTTACACAAAAACATGATTTCGTAACAAAAGGACATTTCCATCCAAATGCAATGTTCTTAGTCACGGTCACACTAACAAGCCGAACATTTTAAATGGGGCACATTTCCAGGAATATCATTATGAACGAGGGCACTCTTGACGTGGGTATGAAGGAGACTTATGTAAGTGCTTGTGTTGTCCAGCGTGTGGCAGTTTCATAACAGACGGCAGTTGTTGCCAGGACGTCAAGATCCTAAGGGGTGACATGGGGACATTATGAATACTTCTTATTTTATTCTTTGGGGAAAACAACGCCGTAGCCCATGGTGCAACTGCATCGTGCCGTTCATGCAAATGCAAGAATCTCCCACAAAATATGTAAATCTCAATTCCATGTATAATTTGCAATGTGGCTAAAAGTTGGAAAATGTTACCGCTCTGTGATCCTACTTATGGGATTTTCCGCCCTGGTGTGGTGCAACCAGGACTCCATGAACCCATGTCATTGCAACAAGGGATGGAAATTAGGAGAGGCTTTGGATTCTACCCAGCAACGGACACAGTGACCCAGTTACCCTTTGCTGCAGTTACATCACAGTAGCTTGTAGAGACATCCCATAGCTAAGGTAGCTGAGCAACTGTGTTTCCCTTCAGAGGCGATACCATTATGTTACGAAGAGCGGCCTTACATAACTGTTCCCTTTCGGGGCCACTGGGTCAGTAAATAAACTTTCGTCACGAGCACATAAATGCACCGCAAACCCACGACTTGATATCACAGAAGGAACAGCTTCAGACTTCTTCGCTGGACTTTGTGATATATCATTAGGAAACAGGAGAAGGAGGCCTTTTGAGGTAAACGGTCTAAGGTACAGACATCTGATCATGGCACTATCAAGGCAACACAAGTGCAGACTGAATGCCGATCTGGGAGACTTGGTGTCGTTCACCTGTTCCAACAAGAGCGACCAGCATCTCTGTGTGAACGAGATAACATTCCTCAGGTTTCTTCAACCGTAAGGCCATTTACGCAGGGAGACGTAGGTAGTGATGGAGAAAGCCAGCCGGTGTGAGAGAAAGACAGGGAAGGGCCGTAAGACAGGCAAACAGTCATGGAAACAAATCCTAACCGCTGTGGTCTTCTCCAGTCCACACCTTACTATAGTTTTAAGGGCAGCAAACATGATTTTCATACGAAGACTTTGCATTTGCCCTCCAGACACCATCATTACATCCCTTACAGACTTCACACAATGAACCACATAAAATGGAGGACAAGCCGAGCAAACAGTAGAAACCTTGCACTACATATTCACTTAATTCATTTCGGATTATAAAGGTCAGGAGTCAGCCCAGTGCAAGCTGGTAAAAGTATAAAAGCCATACATTACCAGTCAAATGTTTAAGATGTTTGAAAACAGTATTGTAGACAATATAATCGTTACAACATACAATTGTTTTATTATAAAACTAAAAAAGGCTTTGAAATGGATGACGGAATGGTTTCGGAAGCACACGCCTGGCCTGAAGTAAACTTGCTTTATGTGTTTGGTTATCGGTATTTATTGTATATTAATCGCATAAAATGAAAACTACTCAACAGTTAGTGATTCTTTGCGGAGGTCTACCGGAAGTTAGGTATGGCCCACATAACACTTGTTTATATTCTTGTCGCTGAAACAGTCTATAATGAAGCTTTTAAGTACAATCAAATTGCCTTTAAAAGTCTATTTAACTTACTATTTTAAATTTTGTCCGGAGGTGAGTTGCTGTAACATGTAATAACCTTATATGACTTAGTATGAACTATACTGGGTCAAAGGTTAGAACACGTCAGCGAAATGCTTCTCATCTTAAAACGTTTTGGTCTGAAGGTGTTTGCTTAAATGTCTGAATTTGTCTTGTAAACAAAAATATAATTGTGCAAATTAAAAAGTGTGATTACAAACTAAAAGTTTATTTAATAAAAAGGTCTTTGAAATGCTTGACTTTGACTAAAAAAAAAAAGTGTAAGAGCTAATAAAAGATGGCAACTTCTTCAATATGGTTTAAAAGCATCATCAGATTTCTGCAAATTCTATGCAGAAGGAGGCTACGCTGAAGATGCTAAAATATTAAACAATGTGTCTAGATTTTTTAGTCACAACCGAATTCTAGTAGTACCATTTTTGTTATTCCACAGTTCTAATAAGATTACAGTTTTTTTCTAAAATGTGGAAAATATGAGTAGGCGTTTTAAAGCTTTTGACCTGTAGTGTACATCATGTTCGGAAAAGATTGCCAAACTATACCTAAATGAATCCGTAATTACCATAATTTATCTAGCATCACCTTATGAAATGTAACACACTAGTGTTGTCTTTATTTCTAATTATTGACATTTTGCATATTTTTAAAGTTTTCCTATTTTTATGTAATTGTACTTTTTTTCATTTTATCAAAAAAGTGTTATACATATTTGGGTAGACAATCTTAAAGACAGGATTAGCACATATTCCTTCACTAATTTTAAGCCAGAGGCAGAACAAAAAAAATAAAACATGTCAAACACACCAAGACATGTAGCTTGCAATATCACATGTAACAGACCCAATGATGTACTGTATATTCTGATCAGATCAGTTGTTCTGAATTGGAGCCCACCGCCTCTCACAGTGTCCTAGCCTCAGGCCTAGCATGCACCCTAAGCGTGCCGGGTACGTTATCCATGGCAAACCATGAGAAATCTGATCTCTAAAACTGCACCACATATGCAGCTGCAGCACTCACTAGGTTGTAATTTATTCCTGGTGGGTCATGCAGGAGTCTGCCAGCCCAAACTCTCAATGGTCGGGTAATGAAAAGACTGCTTTGGAAACGGGGGCAAACTTAGACTGGATTCTTCTCAATCCCCTTTTCCTAAACCCTAATTTTTGCAAGAAAGTTCTCTGCTCGTTTCAGCACAGCAATTTAGTTTTATTTCTTCCTCTTTATCACCAAAGCTGTAAAGATTGCTCAATGACCTCATCGCTACCCCACTGACACAGGGAATTATGGGAGTGCATGCAATCCCATCGGCAACCATGCTGGGAAAGAAATATGGGTCACACCCTCCATTTGACTAAGGATGCCAAGAAGTGAGTTCATTGGAGACCCAAAAACACACAACTTGAGTCCAAACATAGCTTGGACGTTACAGCCTCCGGCAACTTAGCAAAGGGGAATCATCATCATTTCTTAGACGCAGCTTTGTGAGAAGCGTATGGAGGGTTGACTGCTGACGGACCCAAAATCGTTCCTGTTGGTTTGACCTAGATTACAGCATTTAAAGTCGAGTGTGGGAATGGAACAAAAAACACAGAAGTACATGTGCGTGTGTTTGTGAAGGAAGGGGGTGAGGGGAGGTTGTCTAACCACACTGAGACTCGGTGAGTCAGATCAAGCTTTCGGTGCTGTGTTCGTGCCAGAGCCTTTAAAGAAAGTGAGGATTAATGCTAATGGAGGTGGGTGTATTGGAGACATTACGTATAGGTCAGGTGCAGTGATCGGGCTTTGACCGAACACGTCTGGAGACAGGGTGACAAAAGCAACTGTTTTGAATTTATCATCATCTTTTGTCTTTTTTGGAAAACGCGACAAACCACTTGCCTTTCAGTCGCACATTCTCCTCCCGCTGTTGGGAAATGTGAACAATAGCATTGGCCTTGTGTCTGACGGGATAGTGTTCGCCATCAGGCGTTTCAATCAAGTCCTCCGAGGCGAGTAGACATAACTCACTCCTCCCAGCCTATACAGCATATGTGTGCACATGGTCTAAGAAGTACTATACGAGGAAGCACGAAGCAGCCACAACGACTGCAGATTTATGTTCCATCTCCTTTATTTTCCCACCTTGTGAGAGGAGCGCATTTCCCAGCATTGACCTACTCATCATTTTAACCCTGTAAATGAGCTGGAAAATGGGAAGGCTTGATTATTTTAATCCCGTTAAACAAAGGGCATGAAGACAGCTGTAGTCATAAACCTGTAAACAGTAACTGGGAAGGGCAGGGCAGGGCAGGTTATGTTGGGCTGTCATCCATGCCTCCTGTTTACAGACAAGACACAGTAAATCTTTAGTACACTAAACTAAATCCAGTACAAACTGGTAAAAGTGCTTGTGAAGGCTGATCTATAAACAATTTTCCCCTTTCCAAATCCTGATATTTCTTAGAAAAGGCCAAACTGTTCTAGAAACCGAAACATTTAATCAAAGCTGCACAAGTCTCTGTAAACATCATCACATTACACAAACTTTAAGATTGTTAAAGTTTAGCTTCAGTACTTAGACACCATTGACAGCAGTATCTTCCCTCGAATGCGCAATACCCAGTTCAGCCCCCCCCCCGACCACTGACTGTCCACTGAATGGTCCTTTTCATCCCGCAACCACGCCTGGCAGGGCACACAGGCCAGGATCCTCCACATACAGATTTATTGGACAGTAAGGGTCAAACATCTCCCTAGCAAGCGCTAATGTCAATATAAAAGCCTGGGAGGCAACCCGAGGTCTGGCACGCAGTTGAGAACAACCTCTCCCTCTTTTTCTTTCCGTCCCTATCTCAAACACCCAAACACATGCATTGGTGGTGCATCAGAAAAATCCACGAATCAGGCTGCCAGCAGATGCAGCTGAGCAAATGACCTACATCAATGCAAAGCTTTGACAACAGATCCCACCCTGTACCCACCCCCACACTCCTGCCTCTGCATACAGTATGTCCCCACCCACCAACTGCAGAGTTAGCGCCCCGCGACGAGCTAGCGTGAGACCTTAAGCTGATGGCTCACGCTTCAGGAAGTAAAAAAAATACAGCAGATACCCTCTTTCCTGCCCTGAGAAATCGACACCCTTATATGTAGCTCATGTAAAAAAGCAAAGAGCTCCAGCTATACAATGCCTCAGCAGTTCACCTTAAGGCCCTACGGGCGGGTGGAGAGGACAGAGGGCAATGGGGGGAGGGCTGGGTAGGAACAGACCGGCTTTCATAAGACTCTGCCAAAGCGAACTAAAGCACACATGAGCTCAGCAGAGTATGAGGTGCTTATAGGAAGTGGCTGCCTAATACCAACTCCGGTGCATTAACCGTGACTGACGTGGTCTAACGTATGGCAAATTCGGAGTTAGCGTGTTGGTTTTTGTGGCAGCTGAAGAATGTATGCTCTTCCACATAGCACAGAAATATAAGAGAGCTGTATTCCCGTCAGTGAGGGCTGCTTTAGGAGAGATGGATGACTGCGAAACAGTGGATGAGCGCATGATGAAACACCCAAGGGGCTTCACCACTTCAGCCTATCATATCTGAGAGAGAGATGCAACAATGAATGCTTTCTACCAGTCACACAGAATGGCAAAAAAATCTGAAAGAAAGAGACTGTACCAGAACATGGATATAAAGAAAATCATAAAATTTTACTTCAATTACATACTTTACCTCATCGCTTTGTTTATATGTACGCTCAAAAAGTAAACACAGATACACACAGAAAAAAAACTTGATCTCTGCCCAAAATAAAATTATTTCCAATTAGGGAAGCCGGTGCACATCCTGAATGGCAAGTGGTTCAGCCAAAACCTGTGCAACCTTGTGTATAATTTCTAACATACATTAAAGGTAGCAGGCCAGGGGTGTGGAATGGAAAATAGTTCTAGTCACGGAGGACAGAATCCCTGTCGTGAAGCCATCACCTCTTCACTACGCCCAGGCCTGCCCCAGCCGTGGCGTTGTGCCCATCGCAGGGCAGACGTTCCCGAGTCACACCCATCCTCTTAACCCCTTCCACCTGAGCCATGGGCAGGATGACTCCATCTCTAAATAACCCAGCAAAAAGGAAAGGAAAAAATTGCCTGACAAATCACTTTAATTTTGCATGCATTCACTATAAACAGGGGCGTGAAGGAGGAACCCGCTGCCCTAATGTGCGCTGGAACCAGCAGTCCCATCTATTGTGTAGGTTAGAACTTTTGTCAACCTGCAGTTTTCGGTCCATACAATAAATTCTATACCAAGCCCCAGGAGATACAGCAAGGCCTTCAATCCACAATGTAAGACTTTCAGAGTTCACAGCCAAAACAAAGTAGTAGGTCAACTGTGAAATATGTCATTATGGCTTTTGTTAATGTCTATGTTGATGGTGTTTGAAGCGTATGTATTTATGAGCAACATACGCCGACAGCATGAACTCAAGGTTGTGACCCTGCCCATACGAGTTAGAGGTTTTCCCCCAACAGACATGACTTAAAATGAGATCATTCTTTGTCAACTTACCCACATATGTCATAATACCGGACATTGGGACTGCAGAACCAACCTAAAACATGTATTTCCGTTGCTTTATCTAGCATTTTAAAAATGGCCGAATGTAGCTTCTGAAGAATAAGTGTTAGGTCATCAGTTTTGCTTTTACAATGTCATAGCATCCTCCCCCGACAAAAAATCTTTCTTGTCGATTTGTGACAAAACTTGTCGTTCTCTACAGTCGAGGAAAAGCCGTTTGAGTTGCAGAGGAACCCCGCCTCCGCATACTCGCAGGAGATCAGACAAAGCTGTCTGGTAACCTTAGACCCTCAACCTGCTGAGTTCCCCTTCGCTTCACCAACCCAGACAGCACAATGAGCAATTTGTGTGGCGCATTTACCCTCATTTTCAACATTGTACCGCTCTTCGCATTCGTACTTATCGTCTCAATTCAGGAGAGAACGGGAGGATTACAAAACCTCGGAGGTGATTTCTTTTAATCTCCCTCGCACGACACATCATACAAGAGAAAGATCTGAGCCATGCTATCAATATTCAAGATTCTCTCAAGTACTTGGCGTGCTTGATGTGGTAACGTGCCCTTCCACTTTTATGCAGATATTCACAAGGACCAGCGATAAAGGAGTATTCCAATCAGGATAATGAGTCTGGTAACTGGGCCCAGATGACATTACGGAGTTGTACAGCGAACAGATTAGATTATTGGGCAAAATGGATTAACCCAGAACATGGGGCCGTGTGTACCCGTTCTGATCACAAGGCTCTGTCGTGGGTTTGCAGAAGAGTGCAATTTGTAAAGCCAACAAACCAAAAATTTCAGCCTTTAGGATTCTTTAGAACTATTCTGAATTATATGAAGAAGGTTCTGAGAAAATGTTATTCTTGCAACTGTAAACGTGCATACATTTTTCATGATGCATGGTTGCAGTAATAAAACAACTGTTAACTTTGAGTTGCATGCTAGGTATTGCATGCAAAACACTTCTAACGTGAAGGGAACTAAACTTATTAGAAGTCACATGCAACAAAAGGACAAAATGTCATCCCTGCATACCGAACAGCCAGAATGCGTCACAGCCGTGGCCTTGGCAGCCTATTAAAGTCATGTTACTTCCTCTCTCTGACGTGAAACTTGCAGGTTTCACGAAAATCGTTTTGTTTGTTCCCGGATGGCCCCACACCCATTTCATCTGCATACTTGCCTTCAACTGGCTCATGCCTAGTTCCTTTTCTCATCACATGTCAAGTGCAATCTATTACATTAATGAGAACGTTATAAATTATCGACAGCAAGCATATTGCTCACCATTAAGGTTAACAGCCTACTGAATCCAGCCCAAGCATGTCTTAGATTCTGTCCATCTGTTTATGAGAATGATTAATGATTCCTTCCTTATGCAGCCACATGTTCTTGAAATTTTTATAGTTTGTTCTTTCTACCTTCTCCAACTTTCCACTGTGTCTTTTTTTTTTTATTTTGCACGGCCCTTACACATATGTCAAATGTTTTGCTAAATATTTCCTAGGCCAAAATCTCATCTTAACATGACTATAAACCCCAGTTAAGTGGAGATCAAAATAAGGATCCACCTAGACAAAACGTTCAACTGCCAGACAGTACAGAAATCTACCTTTGAAGGTCACTGGAAGGTTATGCCGCTCGTTACCACAGTGCACAAACTTACAATACATAGTCTTTTCTTAAAAAGACAGAGCTACAAACTGCCCTACAGCCTAAAATAGTTTGTTAGGCTACTATTATTTTACTATTTCTAATTTATGGTCTAAGAAAGTTAGTGAACAGAGTCATTTCAGTCTGCAAACAAGTGCTCTTGCAAGGATGTACGAGCTAGTAACGAACGATTGTAGAGTTCAATAAAACATAAAAGGCCCTACGCTGACAAGATTATCTTTACTAACCTAACAATGTAACCTTTTAAAGCACAAAGACAAATATTCCTTCCGTTAAAGATTATTACTGAACAACTATTGAAACAACTGCAGTTGCATGTGTGCCGCAGTGCATTTCAAAGCATTAAACCAAGTTGCTTCTTTTGATCATGACAGTACATCTGCTACAGCTCCATCATAAAACGCTGCTTTCCTCCAGCAAGCTAGCACATGTGATATTTAGACCCACCCCTTCCCCTCAATGTACTCATCGAATGCAAAGGCAAAAAACACAAAGTGCACTCGCACTGACTCTAAAAAAGCATTACTAACCTTATTTCGAGGACTCCATGCTTTTAACATGAAAAACGTTGATATGAATAATAATAAAAACGCACATCAACACCTGTTGCATTTTTCAGAAATTGCTAATCAACGTAGCTTGACTAGCATGGTGGCATCTCTCTGGATTCAGCCCAAGCTTTATATTACCGTATATGATGTTAAACACATCTGCAACACCATGATCTAAAATATCTGGTCTGGATGTAACCACATGACCAATTTTAGCTGGAGCGAGACAAATGATTCAATGCAGGGTTCAAACCAAAGCCAGCAGGGAATTCAGGGCGTTGCTGAAGTCAACCGAGGTCTCCAGTACTCTTGGCTCCCCAAAATTTGTTTTAATAACACTGTGTTCCCCCTTCAGTTCAAAAGCGGTGTGTCTCTGGGAGAAGGATCTATCCTCTCTTTGCTCTATTGGTAGAGACTGATGGAAAATCTGCTGAGTGCTTAATAAAGGCGCCCAAAACGGTGCAGGTTGGCTGAGCCTGGGCTGCTGAACTCAAATGACCCACATTCTCTGATTACCAAAACAAATGAGATTGAACGCTCATTGTTTAACCGAATCATGGCTGGTGGCAGTATAGCGGCTATAGTGAAACTAGTGAAGTCTATCAATCTGGAGAATAACACAAGTGAAAGAGGGGGAAGTTTCACAAACTGAATCAAATTCAGTAAATTGTGCTGTTTATCTACTCTTGATGACTTATTTTGACATGTAAACATAAAAGCACACACATGGAACTCAACTGGAGTCAAATAAACACTTTTTACAGAACAATATGTCTCAAAGTAGGGTGGTGTGTGGAGTGTGCGTGCTGACATAAACATGTCATTATATATACCGTAAAAAGACCAAACCTATTATCAAGCGGAGTAAAATTCAAAGGAACAGCAACTGAGAAGACGACACACCCACCTCGAGTGGGAAACTAGATCAAAGCTGTTAAACATGATCCGTGTGATATCCTTTGGAATATTACCTGGCCCAAAAACTCCACATAAAGCTCACTAAACGTTGCTTGAAAGCCTGTAGGCCTATTAGTTTATCAAATGTGTCAGCTAAGAAGTTAATTACGCTCTTAAACATAGAGTAAGCCAAAAAGAAAATGCAAACAAGACAAGCGTTTTTTGAATTGGCACAATGGCAACGTGATGTCTATGTCTGAAATTGAACCATTATACATTCATATCAGCCCAACATCAGACAAAGAATCTATAAAATAACTGTCTTTCAGATAAAATCTACTTAAACACATCTACTTATCTCACATTTATCAGTTTATGTAACCAGAGTGTATTTCAGTAAACCCTTTAAGTATTTAAACCTTTCTGTGGTTTATCTCTGATGTAAGGCCATAGGTGTTTCATTTCATCTCTGGGTTTCCTGTCAGGTCTTTCTGTTGTCTGGCATTGATAATACGGTGTGTTTCGTCCACGACCATTCCTACAAAACGTGTAATTTTTTCTAGACGACTTTTCAGCCATAAGTGTCAGTTATAAAGGGGGAAAGGATCTTTTGAGGTGTGCGATGAGGCACACCGCGACTCTGAGCTCGTCTGGTCGAGTCTGTTGCTGGCCAGATCAGCTGGCAGTCTGTCTGACGGGGGTGTGGCACATCACAACAAAGAACAGTCAAACCAGCAACCGCAGAAGTCTCACCAACCCCCCATCTTTTATTCATTTTACATTTCTTTTCACCCCCCGCATTATATCTAACGGACTAACGTTAAAAAGTTCAATCGCGCGAGTTTTTTGAGGGATGGATCAGAGCCGCCTGCGCCGCGACCGGTTGACTACGCTGACCACCAACAACGCCTCCTGAAAATATAGACTGGCTTTAAAGGGCGATTACATCACGGGGTGCCTTGTTTCGCTTTTTGTCTTTCTCCTAAGCAAACAATGTGAGCTGGTTTTATGTTTTGCGATGTTATTTAATGCGTAGAGCGCTGCGCGCGTCTGTATGCGCGAGCACATGTTGTAAATGGATTATTGGGCATGTGTGCGGGGAGTTTGCTGAGAAGGGATATAGGCGAGGCACTGGTGCTGTTTACCATATAGCTTGTGGGCGTGACACTATTTACAATGCTACTACTTACCTCAAAAACACTTCTTCTTTCCTTTAAAACAACAGTTTCGATGCGTAATTGTATGTTTTTATATAGGATATCGCGATACTGGGCGCGCTTCGCCGCGGCACAACAGTTGTCCCATCAACTAAATGCTTGCGGTACACAATGTGCTGAACTGTACAAACGTGCGCACGTCGCGAAAACGGCCAAACATCCGCGTGTCGTTCACTTTTATTTCATTCCCCCCGAGTAAATCCAATGTTTACATTTGATACGCGAACCGCAAACACACTTGGCAGGAATGAAAACTGACCTGTATGTGTCCTTAGGTGGGCTTTGAGATGGGACGATTTCCCATAAACTTTCTCGCAACCTGAATAGTGGCATTTGTGCTTTTTCTGCGGGGGTTCCTGCTCAATTCGACCCCTAAATCGTTTGCTTCTTTGTTTAGGTGAAGAGTCGGCGGAGATGGTGGTGGTAGGTGTGGCAGAGTTCCCATCATCTCTGGTCAGGGCTGGTGTCGCGCTCTCTTCCTTTATTTTTGCCTGCTCGGCAAAATTGGCGGGGGTCTGCTGGTTAAAATCCGCCAAAATCCGAGCCACCACAAAGAGAGAAGCGTTGTCTTTCAGGTGCTCCTTGGTGTCTTCGTTTCTCTGTGCAGCCGCAGTTTCGGGCTTGATCTCTCTATTCCCTTTAGGAGCGTGAACAATTGCTTGGCTGGACATTGACACAAGGCACTCTGCTGCGAAGTGATCCATTTCGTTGAAAAAGAAAAAAATGCCCCAATGTTTCTTTATGACATTCAGACCCAAAGACACCAGACCATTCAACTCGGTAGATCCCTTTGTGTGATGCTGAAGAGGTAGCTCTCACAAGCAAACTCACTTTGCGCTACTCTTACCGGCTTTTCAGCAACACTGACATCCTGCACGCAATTCATGCGAGATCGAGCCGTGAACGCGCAACGCCGACCGCTTTCTTTCTTCAGAGATAAGTTTCCGGTGATGAGAGCGTTGAAAACTTGTCTTGATTCAATATGAAAACTCCCATCGTGGCTGTAGTCCTCACAACGTTAAAGTGACAGTATGCCGTGCGCCGATTAGAGCTGATTGTATCCATGCTGGGGGCGTGTCGGCCGGTAGCGTTTGGCAACGTCGTCAGAGCGGACGCGCGATCATTGGATGGCGACGTGTCCCTCAGTGCTCTACCTTCCTTGCCCCCAAAAACTTTAAGAAAAGTATCAGAGAAAGTTTAGTAAGAACATGGGTGGATTGTTTTAATATAGATGTGAGGATGTCATTTAATTAGAAGCATTATATGCTGTGTTTTGTTAAGTATTGACATCAGTACAACGCATGTGATGTATACATTTAATCTGTCCTATATGCTGGTGCACCTTTTTAAAATAAAGTCGTATCTCAGATGAATGCATCTAATTTATTTATACATTTTCTTGCCTTGTTTTAATATATCGCACATAGAATTCTTCTTAAAGAAAACAGGTTAGTCTCAGTGATGCATTGGTTTATTCTGTTACAGAGACTCTGTACAATAAAATCTCTTTCACGTGACAGACCTCTGAACTCCTGTAAGCTGTTGGACTTGTCATGTAGTTCAGTCTTTTTCACTATTGCATATTACGTTTACTCATACTGCACAATGTCGTCAACATTAAGTCAGAGGCGAAATATAAAGCACTCCAAGGGCCTTAAAGTGACGAAACATTTTAAAATAAATGACTAGAGAATATATTTGTATTCCTCTATTGCGGACTGTGGGGGTGAAAATGAAGATCAGCTTTTAAGCAGTAACTTCTTTTCTTATTTGAATGTAGGGGAGATAGAGAAGGCTCAACACTTCAACTCTAATGATGCACTGTTCTCTTGTGGGAAAGCATGTAGTCTCTTTCATCCCCGTTCACAATAGGCTTCTCCGGAAAGTTCCTAAGTGTTCTTTGGGAGCAAGGCTCCCTTGGGCCATCTGGTTGTATTACTTTACATATTCTTTCACCGCCACACGTACTTGGTCTTCTTGCATTTCATGTGGCAAATCCTCTCACAGCATTACGACCAGAAGGCAGTTCCTATTTCACAAAATGGCTGCCTGAAATCTCAAATGGAAGTAAATGCATCCCCCGACCCAGCAGAAAAAGAACAGTCATTAAAACTCTGTACACAATAGTTTACGTCTGAATGTGTTGTGTAGGCCTAGAGTCTACAAACAGTGTCCTCTGTTGTATCACGATGCACTATAACAGAAATTTAACAGCACAGCCTCTATTAATGATGTATTAATGCACCTGACAATACACTTTGAAATGTACAGACGCTTCAGCACCCTGTCAGAAAATGTAAATGATTCTCAATGCACCCACACGTTGAACAAATCCACTCTTTCGGCTCTCCGGTTATAAATCAAGCTCGATCTGACACGAACTGTTTCGAGAGTAGGTTGAATCACATTCTCAATATCCCCACAAGAATAAGATGAGTCAGCTATTCTCCTTTCTGTATGGTATCACCTTAGTGTGAGGCCGTGCATTATTACTGATGATTGTGGGACACGCTCTCTCTGGCTGTTCAGATGCAGATCCATTGGTCTTAAGTACAGTTTGTGAGGACGGCATGACCACGCTGGCAGGTGGAACAGACCGATCAAGGCCATGCTGTGGAACACAAAAGAAGATATTCTGAGAAATGTCTCAGTGGATTTGTGTCTGTACTATGAAAGGCAATGGGGGCCAGTGTTGTTTGGCTACCAACATTTTTCAAGAAAATCTTTTTTGCTTTGCAGAAGAAAGTTAGTCATACAGGCTTGGCAAGAGGGTGAGTGGATGATGAAAGAAGTTTCATTTTTGCATTAACTATCCCTTTCATTCGTGTCCTCGCCTCATTTACTCAGTTTAAATAAGATTTATAGACTGATTTTAGTTAACCTGTCTGTTCTTGACCAAGTCATTCAAACCTATATGTCTGTTATTCTTTTATTTATTGTAGATAGATATACAGTGTTGTACATAATGTACACTCCTTTCAAAGCAACTTGCTTCACAAGGGCTGAAGTGAGCAAAGTTATTGTGAAGTAACAACGATTATCTTTTCCGTCCTGACCCCTGAGTTGTGCGTGTGATCTCTTTCTCTTACCGGACAGGCGATCAGGGAAAATAATGAGAGAGCTTTAAATGTACAATATCTCTCATAATCACCAACCGTCTGCACGCTTTTTAACAACGTGATCTGAATGACTGATCGGAAAACACACCTCAAAAGACTGAAGGTCACAATACCATTTGCTTCGTCTCTTTTCTGTGAAAGCTGTAGAAATGCTTGAAATTCTCACCAAGGGCTGATTCTGATAACTTATGCTTATGTTTAACAGTCTCTTTCTTGCCTGTTTTTGGTTATAAATGTAATTTGTGTATTTTTGCGGGGTTTCATATAGAAGTCAGGGTAGCATTTAAATGTCAATTCAGCAAGTATAACAGATGTGAACCTCAGAGGCTGTTTACTACTTGCGGTTTAGCACTGCTCTATTGATCTACAGTTGGGAAACATATAATTTCCCATCATGCATACAACAAGTCTCTTCCTGTTCGTCTGTAGAGTAGAAAGTGCCGTTTCGTGTTGATCTAGGATCAGCTACGTCTCAGCCCTATCATCATCTTAACCATCAAAAGTGAAACCACAGAACTGGTCTCAGATCAGCACCCAAAGAAAACAGTAACAAAAGCCCTCTGCGGACTGAGCTGCACTTGTTGTGAAAGGCTAGGGACGGAGAAATGGGGAGTGCCCCCTCACACGACTCGTGACTCACACTTACAAAACAAATCCCATCCTGACAATAAAAGTTGGCGTGAACTTTCTCAATAGTGTCAACAGTGCCCATAACTTGCATAATGACTGGTCAATCATTTCACATGTTGACATTTCCAACCGTGTCTTTTCCAAGATTTTGACCTCGGTGACTACGGCGGATCGCGCTGTTCTGAATTTTTGTATCTCAAATGACCCAGAACAAACATCTTACTTAAGGGTACATTGGTCCTTATCAGAGCTAAGCTTTAACCAGATGCCGTTCTATTGTTTTGTCTGAAACAAAACCGTGGAGTACAGCGCTAGAGTTAACATTAAGATATAAACGTACAGCCTGTCCAAAACCTTTACGCTCTAAATAAACTGCTGACTAGGAGGTAAATGAATCATAACGTGTTAAGAATGATTCCATAACAGGTTTAACATGCTAAACATGGTTTAACAGGAATATCATGTCATTTAGCTATAAATGCTTAAAGGCCCAGTGTGCGATGTTTAGGCAGGAAATATTGACAGAAATGCAATGTTATATACATAAATACGTGTTAAGAGGTGTATAAAGACTTCACGTAATGAAGCGTTATGTTTTTATTACCTTGGAATGAGCTTTTTCTATCTGCATACCAAGTGGGTCCCCTTACGTGGAATTCAACATGTTGTTTCTACAGAAGCCCTAAACGGACCAACTGGAAGGTGTGAGTTTAGTAAATACGTTATTTCTTTTAGGAAGGAAGCAAAATTATTAAATGCGTATGAATTTGTACAATATCGCTGTTTCATACGATCTGAACAGATTTGTTTAGGGGGGGACCTTTATGCTTGCTTTGTTAGTCATTGTATGTTTTTGTTACATCATATGTATTCATAGGAAATCGCCACCTTGTAAAACAGTTCTGTTTTCCTATGATGTTGCAAAAAAGGGTTTAATAGGTCAGAACACCACATTTCTATTGGCACCTAAACTTATGGTAACATGAGCAAAAATAAAAATGAACACACTATGGGTGAGGGATGTAAATTCTGGATTCTGCTCTTATGGTTGGGTTTTCATATAAACTGGGCTGTAAGTTAAATATTTCACACAGAAGAAGTCCAAAGTGCTTTTTTCTTCAGTGTCCAGAGGTTGGCTCTGATCCAGCTTGACATTCAGGTTACACATGGCACAAAGATATTTATATGCATATCAACTTTCTCTCTTTGTAATACAATCATTGTCATTCATAGCACTTAATGAATGTACTTAAACTCGTGTTTCGAACAGGAAATGAAGATGATATTCGAAACCAAGAATAAAACCAATGCATTCAATGATAAAATCTTGTGTCGTCATCACTTCATTGGTTAACAATTCAACAGCGTTTGCCTTAGTGTTATGAATGTATATACCCCATTCATCATAAAAGTCCTCAAGAAGATCATATTAGTTATGCTTATTAGAAAAAATCTGTGGTGTGCTTAGCATTGATTGATTTTATGTGGCGGATCCCTGCTGATCGAGCAGTAACCATCCCCATCACGATGCTTTGGAGAAAGGCTTTGTCTAGTTCACACAATACAAGCTAAAAGAGCAAAATGAAACAAACACACTTTAGCTGTGTCCGCTAGCTGTCCGCAAAGAGCGGCTCTTTTCATGAGGCGTCAATCAACAGGCTGTTTGGCGAGGACTGCTGCATACTGCTGATGGAGGAAGAGGAGAAAGCCTTCATCTATACGTCTCCCTTGCCCTCTGTCCATTCAACCGCACAGTTTGACCCCGGGTTGTGCATTATGGCGGCGTATGCGGAGGGCCTCATGCATCCCCCTATTCAAACTCAGCAGCTATACATAATGTTTATGTGCTATGTACACTGTGCACTATGTAGGCTATATGTCACACAATGGCATGTCCTTAGGATACACATGGATATAATGAACCTTGTTCTTCTTTCTTTATCCAAAGATTTGTTTGTTATAATGGAGTTGTTAGTCGGCTAAACAGTTTTCAGCATGCAGAGTGCCAGAAGGTTTTTTACAATTCATTTAGGACTCAGCAAACATTTTTAAGCCATCAAGTAAACCAGCCGGCTCTGAGAGGAATAACAATATTAAAACATGCAAATAAACAAAATATGGGTAGTTGACAGACTATTTTGCAAAAATGTATTTTTGAGATAAATATGAATATTATTGTAATATTAACTATTTCTTTTCTAAATTTTGCCATGTACACCATAGGACACATCTACAATACTACGAACTACCCATTTGCACACATTAAATCTGTAGTATTATACATTCATTAAATCCAAATATTTTTTTTAAGTTTATAGAAAATATTTGCATATATAAAGAAATCCTAATGTAGTTTTACGTAGCTCAGTGGTAAGAGCATTGCGTCAACAACAAAAGGTCATGGGTTTGATCCCAGGGGATTGGACATACCTATGCATAAATGTACAGGACATTGCAATGGATGTCGCTTCGGATAAAAGCGTCTGCAAAATGCGTAAATGTAAGTTTGAGAGTGTAGGGAGAGTGACTTTTTTGCAATGCATTGTGGGAATGGCTGTTCACTGCTGAGCTTTTTCCCCCATTATTTCAATTTCCGTGTTACTTCTCTGAATCCAGTTGATTCCTCTGCAGCACTGTATTGTCAGGGTCACCGCCAGAATTTATAAGGTCCGGATTAAAATGATAAGGGTTGGAATCAGCACTAATACACCCCGTGCAAAGAATGGAATTGAATGCGATTTTTACTTCTGAAATTGTACTGTTGTACCTGACTGGGCAGAGTCTATAACCACAATGCAACACAATCCCAACATACATACATTACATCATTATACTAACACATCCACACATAACAGCAGATGTCAATAGGATGCACATATGAAATGCCAAACAGATTGTCACGCGTTAGGCCGTGGCCTTACAGACAGCTAATGAGAGGAAAGATTAACAAGACCCTCATTAAATGAGATCAAGCGCTTCTGAAGCGCAGAGGTCATTGGTTGGATTTTAAGTCAACTGACAATTTAAAAGACTGCCCTCAATAACCTGACCTGGTTGTTTTTATAACTTTGATGATCAATATTTTTTCTAAGTCAGTTTTTCTTGTCTCAAAAACAAAGCGGTGGATTTTCCGTACTTGTGCTTACTCTGGGGACATTTCGCTTGAGGGAATTGTTCTTAGGGCAGGCCAGCAAACCACAAAAAACAAGAATATGTAAGCACATAATGACCACTGGCTTGTTATAAAAACTCAAACTCCATAAGTCTGGATAGTAAACTTCTTCATTTTAAATGATATAATTTGGGGGTGTACTATATTGCAATCCTTCTTCTGCTTGCAAGCATATTGTTTGTCAGGAAATCTCAAAAGCAAGATGAGAATTTCAGCTGGAAGCACATGAATGCCATCTTTAAACTTCGCAGGTGCTTAAACATACATTGTTTTTTCAGGGTTCTGACAATAACCTTAGTTCAACACTGTGATATACGGGTCATATATGAGTGTGAAAACATGATGTCATTACAGCAAACGTCACGTTCGTCCATACGCGGTCAGGGTTATTGTCACGACCTGTAATGCGGAACTGGGCTCTCTTACGACGGAGGCCCATGAAACTTGCCTTTATGCTGTGGGTATATGGGGGCTGGGGCCCATCCCCACAATTTGTCCTGGGCCCCATTCTAGGAATTCTGGGATTTCTCTGAACAGAGGTACTTCCAGAGAAAGAGAATTTACTGCTTAAACACATGTAGAATCGGAAGAAACCTGTTAGTGTGTCTGTGGCTACACCCTCATAATCAGGTTTGCATGACATAATGCTGTACAGAATTAAACCGTTTTCCCTATTAAACATGTGGAGAAAGTTCATAAGGTTTTATTAAGTTGACCTCATCATTTTATAAACTAGCATATTGTCATTAGACAGAGGTGCAGGTATTCAGAAGGTAAGACTGTGATATGGCCTTGAAAGAAATGAGTTAGTCAGTGAATCACATGACACACACTCTTGACATTTAAACTTGGACTTTGGTGAGATATAAACAATTCAGTGCTGTAAACAAATCCGGTGTTACTTCTAGAGTTGCACAACTCAGCGAGGTAAAAGTGCAATAATTGGTAGTTATCGGTAGGGTATGCCAGCACAATAACATTATTTACCCTAGTGGTTCTCGAGGGGAAGGTCGTGACCCCTAAAATAAGCTGCAGGTGTTGTTCTGATGTGTTAGGACAGCAGGGAATATCAAGAATAATCAGTCAAAGCTGTGCATTCGATCACTAAAATATTTTCTATCTGCTGTTGAAATATTTGAGATATTTAGCCTAACCTCATGTCATCTTAATTATTCGACACATTGGTGGGCCTATGCCATTCATGGAGAAATATAGAAAACAAGAGACGGTAAAGTTGTTGCATTTGTAGCATCACTGTTTACGCAATTGCCAACTGTGAAGTTGTCGGCTGAGAGTAGCGCTGTGCTTTCAGATGTAGTATACACAACGCATGTGATGTCACAAGGCGTCATACGACCGACTTCAGTATTGTGATGTATGAAGCAGAATATTAAAGAAGACAAAGACACTCTGCTTTAGTTTATTAAGGTGGTCATAATGTACTGCCATTGAGTTCATCAACCAGATAATCTCTTTTTAAGTGCATCAACAGATCTGTATAAGTCATTCTACAATGTTAGTCTTGTTTCTAAACATTAACATTTAACGCGTCAAATATGAAGGACTCTGGCACAATAAGGTGTATTCTGCTCATCGGGTTCAAAACAAAAACCCTCCCCCGTCGTGTGCACATTCTTCGTGTTCTTGTTTTGATCGGAGTGCACCGAGTCAACGGGTTCAAAAGTGGGCGAGGTTGCGCCGCTTCAACTCCTTCCCGTATGAACCCAGATGGCTCGACGCGGACCCTCGTGCGCTTCTCCCGCACGCGCAAATCGCGGAAAGTATGCGTTCCGCTGTCAACTTATATCCTTTTTTCTCAGTCCTGCGAGCCGCAGAGGTCCAGAAATGTTGTTCACTTGCCTTGTCCTCTAGTGACCCGGTACAGAAGAGTACATCCCGTTCCTGCGATATTAATAGCAACCCTTGCGTCACCAAATTGTGCTAGACTGCTCTGCTAGACACGCGATGGTACCATAATACACAGCCAGCAGATCATTCTCACTCCGAGCAAACATTGTTATAAAACAGATAGCTGTCGGTCAACAGACGGCTGTCTGGGTTAGATGGGCGAGATATGCATTGGAAAATGAGCGCAGCTGACAGTGAAAGCGCATTTTCACACGTACGCACATAAAAGATTGTCGTGCAACAATGAATGAAAGGTAAATATGATAATGCATGAAAATGTTTACCCCGAGCGCAAAATCCATTACAAAACAAACACTTTGAAAATCCCCGTGTCAGAAAAAAGGCTACTTTATAGGCTTGTTTTGGCAATAGTCTTGATCTTTGTAAACACAGATGCACGATTCACATCTACATCTGTTGCTTTCAGCAAACAATTGTGTTAACAGGTAGCTTTCAACATTTTATTATACATTGGAAGTTTAAAAAACTGGTGCCGGTTTCATGCATATTTTGCAATATGCATTACAAAATAACACATAGTTGTGGTCTCCATGTCATAATAAACTGTTTTGTTTTTAAGCCTATATTGGCTTTAGTTTTGATCTCTCCATGCTTTATTTACATGGACACCTGTTGTTTTCAGGAAACTCTTTAGCCATTACAACACCCAGTTCGCAGTTGCGTAGGATGCCCCGGATGCGGAGTTGCATAATGTGTATCTGGTTACAATATTAGAGCAACCACTGAAATCAAATCACAAATTAGCCTAATATAACAGTTTGATGCACAGTAATGTAGCATTGATCTGGCACTCGGTTGCAGTGGGTGCTGGGTCTAAGCTCAGGGAAGGGGAGGAGGTATCAGACGGGAGGGGTAGAGACAGACTGTTGTGTGAGAGGAGCAGGATTCACAATTGCTGGGTTCAGTGTCTGCAGGGAGGTGGGGGAGTTGATGCATAGAGACAAACCTGACCGAGCTCCCATGTGTGCTCCAAAGGCAGATAAACCCATTCAATCACAAACAAGTCTTGATGTTGCTCTTCAATGTAAAATTGAAAGAGCAGATACATGCATGTCATTTTACTCAAAGGTGGAGTGGGTAATTTTTGTCTAGGGATGGAAATTGGGAATTTATTGATTTTGGTTTAGATGATTAAATCGTAATGAAACATTCTCTTAGTGGTTTTGAAAGAAAAATATACGTACATCAAAAATGAAAATTTACTGTAGATTGTTTTAGAGTTTTAACTGAAACATATTACAAATCGAATATACTTCAAGATTCTTGCAACATGTGTGTTTAATGCAACACAAAAAGCGTCATAGATACAATCCAAGAATTTTCTATAATGATCGTGGAAACATAAAAAACAAGTTATACAATTATTAAAAAGGTTATGCATTATCTTACCCATAACACCGCAATCATTCTTAATTCATTCCTAGTCAGTCATAGCATAATTAATGACCTGCGGTTCAGTAGCCGACACAGTGTTTACTCTGGAAATCAACCTACAAATGGCTTATTTATAGCTGTCTCTGCATATTTATATGGGGGAAAAAGTATTTAAAAAGTAACAATTATTTTAGCAAGGAATTAAACACCTTTAAAAAGGGAAACCGCAAATACAGGGTTTGGAAAAATAATATGAACACACATTTTTATGGAGTTTAATATGAATTGTTTGAGCAACTGTGAAAAAAATGTTACGGTTATCTTGTTTTACTATATATAGTCTAGGTTGAATGCCACAGGTTGTGCCACAACAAGTTGTGTTCAGCAGTTGTCGGTACAACAAATTGGTGAAATGGTTAACTTGACAGATTTCCAAAAGAGAAAAATCGAAAGAGCCCAGAGGAACATCTGTAATCTTACAGGGTACCTCCACATTAAGAATGAAAATTCTGTCATCATTTGCTCACCCTCAAGTGTTTCCAAATCTGTATAAATTTCTTCTTCTGATGAACACAGAGAAACGTATTTGGAAAAATGTCTGGGACATCATTGACTACTGTAGTAGTATGTCAAAGGTGACCCAGGACTGTATGCTTTCCTAAATTCTTCAACATATCTCATTTTGTGTTCAACAAACAAAATTATACAACCATTTTTCCTACTATGGTACTCAATGATTGAAAATGAACATTTTTCTAAGTATCTTTCTTTGTGTTGATCAGAACAAAGAAATGTATGTAATGTGTATTTCTTAATAATCCATTAAATTTGCTTCCAATGTTTGCTAGCGCTGTGTAAATTGGACTACAATAGGTCTTCCGTTTCTCCACAAACCCCACGTCTACCTAAAGAAACCATTGAGAAAACCAACAATTACACGACAGAGTGACCAACATCACTGACTCCAGTTTCAGTCAGAGTCTTACCCAGACGCCAGGCACCATGCAAATTACAACACAACCGAAACACACCCATTTAAAATTACCAGTGAGACACCAGCCCCCACGGATGCAGTTTACTTCCTCTGAAACAGACCCAGACAGACAGAACAGGACTGACAAGTGAATGATGAAGATTTTGAGTCATACAAAGTCAGGACTCCGCCTATAAGTCTGACATTTTATTACCTGTGGAGGTTGCGCTGTGTACTGTGAGTAGATAGCTTTGGGATGGTAGCTGAGTGATGTTTAGTCAAACACGAAACAGCAAACGTGTGTTGAATGCAGACGACAATTTGCGATCAAAGCAAGTCATTTTAAAGGTCCAGTGTATGAAATTAAGCAGTATAAGCAAATGAAGTTGTGAATTTCTACGGCTCAATCCACCACTCACCCCTTCTTTACAAGCACTACAGTGGGTGACACAGAACTAAGATGTCGTCCCGCCTTTGCTTCTATCCTGAAGGAGATAACGTATTTACGAAACACGCTCTGTAAAGCAGTTTGTCCGTTTAGGGCTACTGTAGAAACAACATTGGGAATTCCATGCAAGGGTGTCGCGATGTTTGTAGAAATAGCTCCTTTTTAGATAATAAAAACATACACTTCATTATGTAAGGGATTTATACACATCTGAACATGTAGTTATGTATATTATATTGCCTTTCTGTCAATAGACCCTCCAAAAAAATTTATCAGATTGTTCTGACTTTTATCTCTGATAGATGGGTAGCGCTTCATTAAATACGGCTTAGAATATATAAATATATATGTATCCCAGTTCAAAGTTGGGAAGGAAGGAGGCGGGAACCTTATCCGTGAGATATGCGGGACCGGTGTGCGCACAGCTCTTTTCAACTATCACTCACGCCACCGGCCCCGCCTCACGGCTCCCGTCCCGCCTTCCTCACCACAGTACATATTATGGAAATTGCATTCAGTTCTTGTCCTTAAGCAAAAGTATTTAAAAGTCTGACATTTAAATATATATAAAAAAGGTTACCTGTACCTGTGCAAAACTCGTGTTGTAGGTGGACCAGACTTGTTTTGCTGTTGCTAGGGTGTTCTGGATGGTTGCTAAGTCATTGCTAGATAGTTGCTTGGATGTTCTGGGTGTTTTTCTAAATTATGGTTCAAAGATCTGGCTTAGTAACACAGTAAACCTTAGTATATGATGTAATACTTTTGCATGTCACCAGACTGATAACTAAAAAGTAATAGCAAACCTCTCCCTGACAACCTGCATAGTTTGAGGTATCATTCATGTAGCACAACTGTTTAATGTTTAGGGTGATTTAATGTTGTTCAAAAGTTGTTCCTTAAGCCAAAGTATGAGTAATAGTATCGGTAGTTTTAGAAATTCTGACACAAAGAACGCTTAAAGATAAGTTACAATATAACACAAGACATTTGCTAAATAAATAATAATATTAGAAATTTCTTATTTCTCTTTTTACATTGTGTAGCAACCAGACACTGGATAAATGTTGTCACTAGGAATTCCTCTTTTTTATGCATGCTGTTGCATGTTCTCCACTAGGTTCTTCGAAAAGAACACAATGTCCAGTTGCGAAAGTGGGTCAAATATTTGAGAACAATAAAAACACGCCTGTCGTCAAGGTGTTTAATAACGATTAAAGACAAGGTGGGGTTGTGGTGTATGATTTTGCATTTTAAAAACCTGAATGCAAAATTTGGGGTTGGCTAAATGACTACACTTAGATATATTGAGTTTTCCATTAACAGATAGCACATGGCACTCGCTAATCTCATTTAGCCTTTGACCGTAGTCGACTCGAGCAGGTATATTCTGTCCACTCTGTTGAAGCGTAGCCAATAACTACATTTCCTGCCCGTTTTTTATGACCCCCCTCGCAGCTCTCACACACCATCTGTGCTTCAGATCCAAACTAATACATCCACAGATAAGGCCCTATAAATACAAAGCAAGACAGCTATCATCAGCGAGATTAAATGGATGCTAATGGGGGAGGTTTGAGAGTGGCTTTCTCATGCCACTTTCGGCCAATCACTAGCTTGTATGAGAAAATCTCGAAATCCTGTTTATGCTGACTGTAGATTTTGAAGAAAAGAAAAACGTCTGGGGATTTGAGGTGGACATGTTTTTTCCATTTCTGCAGTTTATTCTCAATTACATTACAAAAGATAAGGGATAGTTCTCCCCCCAATTTTTTTAATCATTTACTCACCCGTTAGCATCACAACACTGATTTATACATTTAACATTAAACAATAAACATCTAAATGGATTGAAATTAAGAATGAGAGTGAGCAAGAATATTATTTTGTCACACTAAAGCAAGAAGAATATGTCCTATGCTGAAAAATCGCAGAAACGTCTAGAAATCTGCAGGACACGTTCGTTTGCTTTTTTCTGTGCGCTCATTTCTTATCGTTACATCTCAACTGCTGCGGAGTTGAGCTGGTGCTCCCATGATAAACAGCAATTGTCTTCTCTATCTCCTCCACCCAAACGTTCTGTTCAGAACCAGATAATAACCCTTCTGCATCCATCTTGATGGCAGGCATATTTGTTTTGCATCTCTGGGCCACAATTACTTGCGTTGGTTTGCATCGCAATCTGTTCCCATCAGCCTTTAAAATTCCACCGTATGCCACATCGTTGTCAAAAAACAGGACATAAAAAGCTGCGAAACAAATCAGCGTGGGTGAAATTTAAAAACACCTCGAATGTCACTGTATCCGTAATTTGTTCTTTTAACACGCAGAGTAATCTACCAAATGGCACCGGGGTTCACCGCAAATCAGGCTGAAATCGAGCTGAGCTATGCGGTTTACATACTCAACACACTGACCTACATTCATCTACCCCCACTTAGCAAATAGGATGTTTGGCTCAGCGAAGCCTTTCTATTGATGATTTGCGTATGGCATTTACAATGTTCAAAGGTATCGTTCCTCGATGGGATTACAGTTCGGCAATATTTATGGGGCTTTGAGATGTGCTGAGCGATGGATTCATTCTGCCGAGTCAGAAACGATTAGGAAAGCTTAATTTGGATAATGCAGATGGCTTGGTGAAACAAATATTGATCGTCCACAATAGTCGCCAACGCAGTTGGCTTTTATTTCATGAGCCAGTAAAGCCAAAACAAAGACTGATGAAGATCTCTTGCGATTATATTCTCTTGTTGACATTAATTTATATAATTCGGACTATAAAACGCTTGTTGTTTAAACGTTCCTCCCATCCTGATTGGAGATGAGGGTTTGTCTTAACATAAATAAAGTTATGTTGTTTGGTTTAATCTCGCGCAAAGTAGGCATGTAGTTGTACCACATGTCTCTCTCGTGAGGAGCAGACAGCTAACTGTTTCTCCAAGTCTATTTTTAACTCTTGTTGTCTTGCAGTCTTGGAAATGGCCCATACTGCAGTTTCATTGTTCCTCTTAGAAGTCTGCCGGAAAAACAAACATCAAGCTTGTACATTGGCGTGAACTTTGTGAGATATTTGCCAGAGCATGTGAGAGTTGTTTTTTTTCCACAGGCTCTTTCGTACGAGGCATTAGGAATAAGCAGGAGAAAAGAAATGACAATAATGTATTTGATTTAGGATCCAACATCTGGTTTCATGACTGTAGACGTTAGTTTGATACCAGAAGTTTACACAGCTGACTTGGAGATGAGTGGCCTTTGAGGCTTTTCCTCCCATTTTGGAAGGCATTTTATCCTCAGTCGAACCTTGTGAGTTAGTAAGCATTGATTCGAACAACACTGTAAAAAAGTAAGATTTTCTTTTAAATTTGCATTTCATCTTTCATTTAAAGTTTTTTTTTAACTGTATTCCAATGTAAAAACGACAGAAATTGTTTTAAAATACATTTAAACAACAGGTTTTTCTCGTAAACTTGCAATCATTTTATGTAATTTGACTTTTTTATCGTATTTAAAAAAATCTTAGTGAACATGGAGGCCTCAAATGAAGGAAAATAGAGGCTTAACTTAAACCTTCACACCAAGCAAGCACCTTTTTTAAAAAAATTGGACAGAGTGTTGACTGGTGAAATGTCTTGAATGACTTCTAGGTTAATAGCCAAGTAAACTATGACAACACAACGTTTACACAATTATCTCTTAGGGTCAAGCAGGGTGCCTCCTGTTCAGAGTTTATGGTCATTCACAACTCACTAGCCGTCAAATCCATCACTATCCATCAATTCCAAGCTAGTGAGCAAGAGGAAGCCTTTTCAGAGGGATTTTCCTTTCGTTTACCCGTGTGTCCTGTTTTGGGGCGCGACCTTTCCTCCAACTTTGTTCTTTAAGCAGAAAAGGTATTGAACATACAAACGCATGGCTCTGCGGGGTTCCCTCTCACCTCTTACACAGAACTCAAAGTCGGGGATTTCGTAGAATGCCCTAACCCCCCGGGAGGATTTCTGAGAACTGTTTACCCTGAACATGGACTCCCATGCAAGAGAGGGGGAATGAAAGGGAGGTGGGAGTGCAGGCCCACGAGGCTGCCTCTGCTCCAACGCATGGTTTCGAGGACACACTCCCTTTTTGCCAAGAACCACAGACAGACGGCTGGGCGGCTCCTCCTCTAAAGCCCCTCTGATGCATGCCACCACCCCCACCAAATCTGGGGCATGTGGTATGGGGGATATATGGGAAGCTTTGCACCTTTGAAACAGCAATAGAATGGGACACCTCCTACATATCAGTTTCATGAAGAACACCTGCTCGGTTTGGATGGTTCGGACTTCAAGGTGAAAGGTTGGAAGTGCTACCTGTGCTTGTAGTAGAGAGCTATACAAACACGAAACCAAGTGTCAGGTGTTCATAGAAGAGCACGGCTCTGGCATCGCCATGATTATGGGTTTTACTGACAGAAAATGCATTACTGGACAACATATTCAAATGCAGTTTAAGTTGCTTTTGGATAAAAGTGTCTGTCTGATCTAAAGTATAAAATTCAGTGCATAACATGAAGAGAGTGTGCTGTTAGTTTTCTAAGCAATCAGATATAAGATTTTTGCGTAGTGGACTATAAAACTACAGCGAAAAACATGGCCTTACATTAAAAAGCGACCAAGTCCTTTATGAAGTCAACATATAATTGAGACATTTTTGGTCATTGAGGGCGTTTTTGGTTTGAACCAGTAAGCAGCTACCCACAACAACCTAGCAACTGCATAGAAACCCCACCACATAGCAACGCCCTGGCAGCCATCCAGAACCCGAACATTGCGGGAGAAAGCTTGGAATGGGCAAGAACCCCTCATTATTTTCTCAAAAAATGTAGGTGCTTAGGTTTTAATGTATATAAGATTTTGTTAAACTGATCAGTGAAAAAGTTCTTTATTGATATTTATGAATAATGAAATATATTGAAAATATTAAAGGAACAGTTCACCCCAAAATGAGGGGTGTTCCTTCACTCACCCTGGAGTTGTTCCAAATATGCATGAATGTCTTTGTTCTGATGTACACAGAGAAAGATCTGGATAAAAAAAACATCTGCCAAAAATGTAACTGTTGTCACATCATCGTATTCAAAATCATTGGAGTGACAATAAATGATCAATAAATGATTTGACATATTAAAGAACATATTAAAGATTTAAGATTGCTCTAAAAAGAATCAGGAAAACACCAGTAGCTTAAAGCACGAAGACTCACATGTTTACAAAAAAACATCCTGTGTAATTATGGTACGCCTCTCACGAGAGTGATATGACACCTCTGTCTTCTCTCTCTCGTGTTCCCCACCCACCCCAACCCCCACAATTCCACACAGGAAACAAGCTGTGATCCTCATTACTGTTGTGTTTTACTGCTTTGTTAGGGCTTGCTGAGTTGCAAGCCAGTCAACATAACCACTTTTTTCCTCGTCCTCTGAAAAAGGTGTCCTCCCACTTAAAACATAGAAACATACAGAGCCAAGGAAAATAATTACATTTTTATGAACAATTGAAACGTTGCAGCTGCAGTAAACCTAAAATTTAACAAAATCAGAATTGGTGTTTATGGTGTAATTCCATGTTTTTTGGTTTAAGATCATCTATATGGCAATGCACACCTAAACTTTGACTAAATAATGTTGTGCAGTAAATTAAAGGTCCAGTGTATTTAGCGGCCTCTAGTGGTGGGGTTGCGAATTGCAACCAATGGCTCACTCCACCTCTCCCCCCTCCATTTCATATTGCCCTTGGTCGTTTAGAGAACAATGCTTCTCCCCGGGCTATTTATGACTAGAAACATGACTGATGACAATTTATAACTATTTTAATTAATTTGCTCATTCGAAATCATGAGATCTCATTCATAAGATTCTTTCGCCACAGTGACGTTAAGGGGTTGGACTTCATTCTTCCTTCTCTCAAAATCATACATTATGATTCACATTGTACGAATCTGTCAACTCGTAAAATAGATTTTTATGTGAAATCAGATTGAAATGTATCATCACATTTAAGCCAGTTCTTTGGCACTGACATGCATTTATTGTGCCGTGACAAGTTAAAAAACAGGGTGGCTGTGCCCCATCGTAAGAATGTGAAAACTCCCCAAGCGCATTAAAAGCACTTACGCATTTCATTTATCAGTTTTGTTTGAGGGGAAAGTCTTGTATTTCACAAATGTGGTGCGGTGAACTCTGTTCTGCATCATTCAACACAAGCGTTTGATGAAACATTCACACCACCTCATTGCAAAATGGAGAAATTCTCTCTATCGCTTCAGTCTCTATGTGCCCTGACAACATTACAACTCTGGCGCATGTTGATGCTTTCCACATGTCTTGAGAAACGCAAGGGCAAACCACAAACAACAGTACAGATCCATTGACGTTCCAAAACTGCATGTCAAAAAAAATTCTGACAATATTAATAGGGAAATTGAAATAAACAGTAATGAAAGAAATACAGCATAGTTCATAAAACAGGTTTTTAGAGTTATTTTTCAATATTACAGACACATTTGATCCCAAAATAAGCCTACATATCAAGTCTTACAAATTCATTTGGTCTATGCAAATGCTTTCGGTGTCTGAAGTTCAACTCTATGCAAAGCACCGCCTTGCCAAGATCGCAGGAAAAGCCAACCAGAGGCCACTGGCCTCCATTTCACCAGCTGTGAGTTATGTTTACCTGAAGGTGTTGGGTTATTAGGAGAGACACGTTCCTGTGATGGTGTCATCCCGAAAGTATGCATTACAGAGTAATGTGATAATAATGGGGTGCGTCCCCTCTCGGCACGAGATGCTGTGATATTGTTATGTCTGTCGCTTAAACGGTCAATTGTTCATTGTGTGCTTGTTTGTACACCAGGCAGGTTTTGAATGAGGTTGACATAAGTTAATAAGTTGGCTATGAACCTGATGTACAGATTGTAAAGTCGATACCCCTCATATCTATACAAGACTGACTTGTTAAACAAGAGTCGCAGGTTCACCAAAACCCTCTTTTTCTACTGTTTGGAGATTTTGAAACTTGTCTTGACACGCCTGATATCAGCTCTGTGTCACGTGTTTTCTTTCTCTCCGTTGTCTGTCCAGCCTGTGTCTCCTCCTCACAGGTTTACATGAATTTTGAAGGACCTTATGTTAAAAAAGAGGGAGACTTGAATGGTTCCACCTGTCTGTCTTCTGCACGGATTCTCTTTGAGGCCGTTGTTTCAGAAGACTTGCAAGTGTGCGTGACCCAAAGCGGGTGTCAATCAAATTATGACGCCGCCCCCAATCCAAACACGCACCCGCACGCATTCACACTTTACACACATGCACGCACACTTAGAGATATGTGTACAGATTAAAGAGAGTGAACACACCTTTTGTGCCTGCTGGGGTTGTTGTCTGTTGCTATGGTAACCAGGTGGGGCAGTCAGCTTCCAGGTAGCGCAGACACCTGCTGCATTATTTATCTCTGCAATGCGTTGCTACTGTACTTCGACTAAACAGTAAGAATACATACAAATATACACTGGAGAGGTGCTTGTGACGTTGAGAAGCATACCTGATATAATTGTTCCAAAAAAATATATGACTCATTCTCACACAGACAGGAGCCATGCAAACATACCAGAGTTTCTGTTGACAAGCAGCTAGGAGAGGAGGGGGGTGTTTACACAGGAAGCAAATTCATGTAGTGGGTAGACAGGACTGTTTGACCTAAAACTTGTCTACTATGCAAAACAACGAAAAAAAGCCAGACAAAGAGAGCAGGAAATGAAAGTTCAAGGCACCACTTTGGGGCAGTAATGAGAATCTGTGCTGTGCGAGCGCCCTCTAGTGGTGAGAAGCACACCAACACTGAAAACACCTGTTAGAGTTAGAAAGTGACAACTGTAAAGTGAATCTCTTACAAAATAATAGACATCCACAGCAAATGAGCAAACACAAAACTACTTTGCAAATAACATAAAGAATTGTTGTATATAATAAATGTTGTAATTTTCAAAAAATTGCTGAAAACCAATAGAAACCATCACAGATATTCTATTGGATTTAATGTTATAATGGGGCAAGCATTGGATTTAACGGAAACTATAAAAGCACCCATTTAAAGAAAAACTCTCCCCAAAACACAATAGAAATGTTAATGGATTTACAGAGGTTTATAACAAAACTTTGTTCAAGTTTATTTCTATAGCATTTTTTACAATTTATATTGTTTAACAGCAGCTACATAGAAAACAATAAAACACTAGAAAACAATAAAAAAATATGTATTAATAAAAGGTAGAAATTAATATACATATATGCACCTGTACATGGTTGACAAATAAACCGTGTCCAATGATGTGACAGCAAATGTTTAGAAAACAAACTGTTAATTATATATTTTATATTATGAATATTATATTTATAATATAAAATAGCATACAATTTATTTTTTCTTCTTTGTTGCTGTGGCACACCATAAGACACGTGTGGTTTATTTACAGCCACCCACATACAAATATACAGACGGTCATAAAACCACACAATTATTAAAAATATATACAAAACGTGGTTTAGTTGCAATTCTTTTCAAAAGATAAGCAGTTCGTAGGCTGTGTTACTGCTGTCAGCACAGAACACCTAATAATGTTCTTGTTTATAATCCTGCCTTGTCAATTATGGTCAGCTGGCTATGTGGGTTATGTCAGCGCATAGAGATCCAGCTTAAGACGGATTGAGTTTCAGCACATTCCTGAGAGGAGGCATCATGTCCAAACTCTCACCACTTAGCTGCTCTTCAAGCATCAAATATTCTTACCTATTTAGATTCTGTCATTCAAAAACATAAGCTGCAGTATAACACATACTCTATACATACTGTATAGTATATATAGGTGCCCAAGTAGGGTACCACGCTCTTTGAATTTGTGTTTACTAGTAAGAAAAAAAGACATACAGTTTGGTTTCAGCTGAATCCTGTATAACTTGGGGCCTCTGGTTTTGTGAAGAACTGACCACAACCATTTGGGGAATTAGAATGAGCTCCTAACAAGACCAGAGCCATCTGTGCTCATAAAGATTATTCGTGCCTGCTTACGAGGAGATATTATGCATTATCTGTTCTTAAAGCAAAGAATGGTTTGGCAGAGGGCAAGCGTGAATGCTTCTCCTGAACGAGCCTTTGAATGAACCTTTATTGATTCTCCACCAAAATCCCATCTCAAGTGAAGTTCACGTCAGCACAGGTATGAGCTTGTGTTTCTGTTTTCAATAGACTTTCCGCCTTTTGTTGTGTAGATATCAATGGCACAATTATCAAATGCGCTCAACTGTGGTATTTAATCTGTAAAAGTGTTCAATGATTTAGTGGATAATTGTGGTTTTATTGAGATGGTAAGCAAATCCCTTAGATTGGATTGAGTTTTATGGACTCTGGTATATCACTTTATTAGAGGCTATCAGGTGCTCTAATGTTTCTGCTTTTATATAATAATAAAAGCCGTTTTATTAAAGTAAAGGGGATTTAATCACAATTTCAAATCGGATGACCGGTGACATCATGCCAATTTTTTTGTGAAATAATCAATATATTTACAACAGCAGGAACCAGTCAAACAACATTAACAACACTTATATTACCTTGAATGTAGTCACACAGTAGAGTCATGACGTTACTATTTATCTCTATAAGCACAATAGAGATAAACTCATGTTTATATGCTGATCACATACTACGAAACTAGTGAATAGTATAATGCAATGGAAGTCGCTTTGGATAAAAGCGTCTGGCAATTGAATAAATGTAAATGATCAAATGCCACTATGATAAAATAACTGCAATAGCAATAGTAGCCATAAGGGGGCAGTATTCTACCTATCCAAACTGCATCACGTATTACAACTACAGAAATTGTTATAACGTTCTTTGTGGCTTTGCTGAAAAATGTACAGTATCTATAGACTGTAAGGGATTTACAGTAAAAGACCCGCCGACCAGTTAAGATGAATGAAGACAAAAAGTCTGAAAAACATTTTTCCAGAAGTCAGCTTCAGCACTCTCAAGGAGTTCCACAGGTCGACCTGCCTTACATCCAAAATGCAGAGGTATATAAACTAGCTACGTCATTACTTAGGTGAATCAAACTCACATGGTTGGTTATCAATATACAACCGTTTATTACAAACGTAATATACAAACATTTCTGTAGTCAAGGGATAGGAGATATAGTCCTATATATTATGAAAGATAACAAGCATACTGTAATACTAATTAAAACATGTCAAAAGGCCACTAGGTCGCCGGTCGTAATGTCCGTCTTGTGATTTCACACTCGTTCTCACTTTGCCGAAACAATACAATCACACATACACAAAACCCTCAAGGCTAAAGTGTGTGTTAACAGAAGATGGTTTCGAACAAGATGGTAAGAAGTCCCTTTTCACAGTTACACTGACCTGGCAGGAAGAGAGAGCCTAAGCATTTATTAGAGACTTAAACAATGAGTCATTCTCTACTTTCTGTATCAGAAAAGGTTAGTCTAAATCATGCTAAAATCATCTATTTAAAATAAGATATGCTGAAAAGATAGTTGATTCATATTTGTCAAAACTACACAAACGTATTTTTATTTGAAGTAAGGAAAAGCCACGGCTTCCGTCTCTTCAAATTTTTTTTCAATACGCCTTTACATTACACTTGTACACTTTTGCTTCATTTAAGGGACAGTTAACCCAAAAAGTTCTTGACCAACATTGACCACCATAGTAGGAAAAATGACAATGGTCGGCAAAAGTACCCCAGAAACATTCGCTTTCCTAAATTCTTCAAAATGTCTTTTGTGTTCAACAGAACAAAGAAAAATATTAAGCAATTTTTTCCACTATGGCAGTCAAAGATCGCCAAGATTGACAAATCAGTGATTCGGTTTAATAATGATACAAAACATTATCTGAAACCAGTTTTATCTATCACAATTTTTTGTGATACACAACTGTCTACACCAAACATTCAACCTAACCAACATCTATCAGGACACACATGTCTCCAGCTAAATCTGTCTCCTCCGTTTTCAACTGCAGTGAAAACCCCCTCCTCAAAGTTTGCATGTTTTCAAAGCCTTTTCATGCCACAGTGTCCCAAAGTAGATTTACCTTCAATAACCATTTATTAAATGCACCATTAAAGTCCCGAGCTACCAAGAGCCGACAGCATTAATCCTGATTATAAGCTGTTCATGCAGAGGAAAATAGGTCTATGTGTCAGGCGTGTCATCGAGAGATGTTTTATCCCCCATATGCATCTTTATCAGTTGAGGGTGGGTAAATTCAGAGACAGACAGGAGATGAACCTGTACGAAGCCACAGCAGAGATCATTTTATTAGAACGTCGGTGATTTGAGATGGGGAAAGCAGTGTTAGGAGTCTAGAGACGGTGATGAGTCTGTGAGGGGAAAGTGGACCGGACACATGGAACGAGGAAGCAGGAGCACTAGCGGCTCCATCAAACGGGCCTCCATCAAACGTTCACCATCTGGGTCGCAGAAGGTAAGAGCAAACATTGTGCTTTAGGGGTGTTTAGGAGTGAATTGCAACAGCACAGAGACCACAGATACCACAGAGAATGTAAACGTTGGCGGCCGACCAGATCCTGTCCGGCACTACCAAGGCTAATGAAAGATTAATCCTCAGTTTTACCGATGTGTGTCGCCTTTCGTAGTGACAGTGAAGAGGTTATCTGGTCACTATGAATCTGAGGGGATCATGGTCCCCCTGTCCCTAGAGCCATCTGCGCGCCTGGTGTGGAGTTATACATTTTCAGGGGTATGAGATGTTTGATGCTGCCAGTATTCACAAATTTAAAATTCTGTTTAAGGATTGAGTCTTCAACTCATTGGACCAATCAGCTTGAAGGAATTGGGGAAGAATGAAAAAGAGCACACAAATCCATGTGTGAAGCTTCTACAAAATTTTATTTTAATCACATAAACAATTCATTACATTACATATTGGTCACCCTTTAATATTCAACCAATAAAATGTATTAAAAAGACCTTGTCAACTCTGATAACAGTTGTATTACTGATTTTTGGTTTTTATTTCCTATAAAGAAAATCAGAGTGCCAGTTTTGGAGATACAACTTGTATCATAGAAGCATTCAGTCTGACAGCAACTAAATCAAATTCTTTCTAATTGTTTGTAGAATAATGAAATGTATAGTACTGTAATGTAATATAATATAATGTAATGTAATAAATAGTCACGCAATGCACAGACCAGACGTGTAGAGAAACACAGAGATTTATTAAGGAACAACACACATACAAGAATAACAATGAGCAATGTAAAAAGCGACTAAACATGACAACATTGGGAGAACAAAGTCAGTATGTATAGTAGAGTAGATGATGCTGGAGATCGCTGGCAGGTGTGGGTGATTAAAAATGAGTGACAGGTGAGGGAGTGTGGAGAATACTGGGAAGTGAAGTCCGGGGGGAAAACACGAGAGAAACAGGTAAAGGAACAGATGTGACCATGACAATAACAACCTTTAATACAAAACAATACAAAACAAAACAAAACAATACAATAATATAATATAATATAATATAATATAATATAATATAATATAATATAATATAATATAATATAATATAATATAATATAATATAATATAATATAATATAATATAATATAATATAATATAATATAATATAATATAATATAATATTATATAATATAACATAACATAACATAACATAACATAATATAATATAATAATTATACAACGTTGTACCACTTTGTAGAAACACATTTAATAACATAAATCTTTGAATCTTTAAATCACCTACTTACCTAAATTCTAGACCTAACCATCCCTATAGGTTAAACACAAAGTGTATCTGTCCAGTAGTAAAAGCAGCAACTTTCTCTAGTCACATCAGACTGGAGCAACACCACCATCTCTAATCCCCATAATTCCCAAGTATGAGCACCAGCAGATGGGCAAGATTAAGCACTTCAACCGACTCGCTTATAATTTCAGCAACGATTAAATGTCCAAGTAAGGAAACATTTTCCTTTATCTTACAGTATCATATTTGTAAAACGATTGTTAGATGACATGAATGCAAACAGACAGACAATCATTGACTTTCGATGGTTGAAGTATTTGGGAATGTCTAAAGTTTACAGTATGCGTTTCTGTCTGTGCCATTTCCCTCGATCAGACACAGCACAGACAAAAACAGTCTCACAATTATTCTTGTCTAAAAAAATGTGTCTTATGACTGAGAAGTCTCAGGGCTAATCAGTGACCTGTTGGTCTCATGTGATAATGGCTAACTGGATTTCCAAGCCCACAGAGACAATGAACCTCTTCAGAGACGAACCGCGAGAGGAAAAGAGCTATTTAAAAAAACGTTCAGCATATTAAAGTCAACTTATCCAGTGGTCTGAATTTCTATTGTCCTATATAAAACCTAAAAAAAATGTAAAAATGTCAAATTAAATGTTGCTGTTTGCCTATTCGATCTTTATTCTTAAAAATGTGTTAATACATCTAAAATATTCACTGAAGTTTGAAAATGTTGTTTAAGTTTTGTTTTAGTTAAGTTTTTGTTTAGTCATGTAACCTCTTACAATAATGTACACATTGTAGTAAAAACTTTTACCTTTTAGGTGTGCAAAGCCCATTTTTATATTTTGAATTTGTGGATTTGTCAAGAAGTTGGACACCATTTAACTTCTCATTAGCTTTATAGAATAGGTCACCAGACCTGACATGTGACCCGCAAAGTTGAGTTTTGGGTAGGATATTGACATCTACAACATAATTATCATGCATTTATTTACAGTGTTTTAAGTACACAATGGGAAAAATGTAGACACGCACCAAACTGTGGGAACGTTTTACAAAAACGTTTAATCTGATTTCCCCGTTTCGGCTCTCACAAATCTCTGCTGCAATCCTATTTATGAACACAAATGTCTTTAGTTGAGCAACAATGTTTAGCAGGATGAAGTCTGAAGTCTGGCTCTGTGGAAATACTCAATGGTGTTGATTGTTGCCATATTTGAGCAAGAAATCCGATTTTTCTTCCTTTTGTATGTGTTCTGAGGAAACTTTAACCAGGCTGAATAATGCCCTGTGGATTTGCGTTTTAATTGCTGTGGATAATGAGTTTAAATAAGTCGATATAAGCACGTCAAACTGGCTGAACCTCGGCGGTGGCAGGACCCCTTTGTTTTCGAGAGCTTTATTTTACCCACGTGTTTAAACAACCGCACAGGATGAGATCGTGTTGAAAAAAAAACTTTAAATCAATGATCTCATTACTTATGTGTTTTCTAAGATGGATATTTTTTTATGTTGTTGTTGCATTTGTTGTTTTGGTGTCCTTCACCAGCCTTTTTAACTACCTCAACTAAAATAGACTACGCTACGCATCCGGCCTTTTGAAAAATTGTTAACCATGTAATCAAACTTCTGTTTTTAACCAAATCATGCTTTCGCAACTGACTTATTTGCTAACAAATTGATGTAATATTTATCATGGCCATATTTCGTTTAATACATAATATCACTGGGGTTATGATATGTCTTTCTAAAGGGACAGTCCATCCCATAATAAAAATTCAGACATGTTCTTTAAAATCTGTGACTTGAAACCCAAAAGAAGATGTTTTGAGAAATGTCTCAGTGGCTTTGTGTCCACACAATGGAAGTCAATAGGGATCAATGCTGTTTTGTTATCAACATTCCTCAAAATATCTTCTTTTTTTGTCACATAGGTTTGAAATGACAAATGGATACATAAAAGATCACAGATACGCAATAAATTTCACGTGTGCAAAAGCACAATAAAACATGTGAATTCAGTGTGATCACATGTAAAAAAGAATGTATGTGTTTTGAGGGATTTTCTATTCTGCAGCATGATCTCATAAGGAATTCTTATACAAATAACTTTTTTTTAAATAGCAGCATCATCAATGCTTAAACCATCTGAATTATTTTTTTCCACACAATATGATTGGTAAAATAGAGATGACCAACTGTCTCTGTTGGGTGACCTTACAACCCGTCTGGAGTCCAGTGATGTCTTAACTAGGCCTCTTTTCAAAAGAATGCCTGTGCCCAATTCTCTCAATTATGCAAATTAGGCTTGAAATCAAAGTGGTCGGAGGAGGGTGCCCATGCTTTTCTGCCGGCCCTACTCTAGATTCCCTATTCATGACAAAAACATGACTCTCTGCCTGAATCTCTGATAAACGCATATGTGTTCAAAGCAGAAAAGGAAGTTTCGGAGGGGTTGCGATTCGTTATCAAAGTAGATTTGTTGTGCCGTGCTCCGGCGAGGGATAAAAAATACCCTGTGGGCAAGTAAAGAGGGGTCATGGGACTCCCAAAAGGATTACCTCCAACTGGAGTCATGGGACTTCTCTTGAACAAAGAGCCTGCTCACATGCTCATCATATGAACAGCCCCTCATAAAGTCATGAAGTTTCATGTCTTGTGGGATTCGTTGGGTGCTGGCGCTCTGGGAGCGAACACCCCTAGCCAGCTGCTGAGCTCCGGGAGGGACGCTGAGACTGAGAGGTTGAATTTGGGTTCCTTCTAGCAGCTCTACAGGTAGGACTCCTGCTAGATAACCAGGATCTGAGGGTTCATGTATGCAGCTGATGTTAAGGAATGATGGGATAGGAATGAGGACTGTAGGAATTGTTGGTAACTCATAATGCAATTCCAAGGATGCATATTATTCAGTGGACAACACATTCGGAACGTTGAAATCTAATAAACAACCTTCCAAGGTTTTCTTAAAGTTTATCTCGCAATGCATTAGACGTTTAAGAAGAAAAAATTATGTTTTTTAATGAACCTATATTTGTAACTTATATATGTTTATAACTTGTATACACATTTTTTTCTATGGAATATTTTGTAAATCTTTTGCATTTACAAAGACGTGTTGACTCAAAATGTTGATTGAAAGAAAATGTTGTATAGAGAAAAACATACAATATATAAATATAGTCTTTTTTAACTATATATTTTACCCAATATATATATATATATGTATATTCATTTATTGATTTATTTAGATTCTTTTATTTATTTT
Source organism: Triplophysa dalaica (assembly GCF_015846415.1). NCBI lineage: Eukaryota > Metazoa > Chordata > Actinopteri > Cypriniformes > Nemacheilidae > Triplophysa > Triplophysa dalaica. Next base: position 9,685,716 of record NC_079565.1, on the reverse strand, counting down.
ATTTTTTGCTCTACATAGCAACAAAAATACTGATTTGTTGAGTTTCTTGTTCTGTTTCTGTATCATGGCTGTTGTTCAGTGACTGATTTTCTGAGATTTGCCTCAAAAGTTTTGTCTTCATTAGGGCTGAACCCATAACAAAAGCCCATACAGACAATGCTTTGAAATGTTGTCCAGTGCTGAAATGCGACCAGAATGAGATGGCATGGAGCACAGATTGTAATTTAATTTGCGATGTACCAATAATTTCAGGCAAATTGTGAAATGACATGCATATGGCCATAGATTCTGAGCAGTTAATGGCTTTGCAATGTTAGCAGCAGAAAGTTTAAAAGACCTGCAGTACAGATTATCTGTGTACTAGAATATTCCTAGAAGTACACTTTATTGCTATATGACAAATTCCCTCCTAATGGTGACCAAATGCCTTTCACTCATTTGGTATTTACATAATTTCTCTATGTGCCATTATATATACAGCTTGCACATCTCATACATTAGTACGGATTTTAATCTCAAAGAGGATTTACTGTAACCATTCAAGTTCTCTGTATCCGGGTTGCAAAATATTTGCAAACATTTTACATAAAATTGTTCATGTACAATGGTTTCTAAAATTAAGCTTTGATAAATGTAAAACTTTTTGTCAATAAGAGTTTCTTCAGTCTAATTCACCCCTTTATCTTTCACTTTCTCAGTGCCAGAAAGCGTGGATTGAGAGAACCTTCCACAGAAGAGAATGCATCCATATATTTCCAGCCAAGGACCCAACTCGGTGAGCTTTTCTATTTCAAACCATTTCAATAGAACCACAAATAATGTCGCTATTGTTTGAGGCAAATTACCTCTTTGACTCATTCTGTTTTGAGGCTTTTCGAAGTCTTATGTAATGAGGGGCGACGTCTGACATCATAAGCCCTTTTTACAGATCACTGTGCATGCTTGTAGAGCTTGGGTCTTGCCCACCACACTTCCAGGATGTGCACTGATGCATGTGTCAGTTGAACACTGACCGCTCTTTAGACACAGCCTAATAGACAAAAACACATCCAAGAAATGGTTTCCGTAATTAAATGTCAACTAACTGAGTCACTCGAGCGACATTTTGTTACGTGCGATAAAATACCTCTATCAACCCTATTGGAATGTAATGTGTGCCATTATTGCCTTGTGTTTTATCAGGTGCGCCTGCGGTTACCTTGTAAATCAGCACACCGCCATTCCGGCGGGTTCGGTGACCAACAGGCCTTCAGATGACAGCCAGCTTGTGCAGGTGGACCTGCCTCAAGAGAAATGGCTGGCGGTCAGACATACTCAGACCACCCCTACCGACGCATACGGCACCATCGAATTTCAGGGAGGAGGATTTGTGAACAAAGCCATGGTATTTATTTTTATTTCGCTGTCGTTGTTTATTTACCCTAATGCTTCAAACCACAAAGACAATTCTTCAAAATGTGTTCCACATAAGAAAGAAACATATACAGGTTTTGCATGACGTGAGGGTGAACAAATAATGACCGAATTTTCATTTTTGTTCACCAAACCGCTATAGTCCATGAAACCACTTACAATATCTACTATACATAACTGTGTATACTTCGCTTGGAGTTGAGGATAATCGCATGTTTACTTCAGTTTAACAGTTGTTAAATCTCTCTTACAGTACATAAGGGTATCATATGATACCAAGCCGGACAACTTGCTGCATCTAATGGTGAAGGAATGGCAGCTGGAGCTGCCCACTCTTCTCATATCAGTCCACGGTGGCCTCCAGAACTTTGACCTCCCTCCCAAACTCAAGCAGGTCTTTGGAAAAGGTCTGATCAAAGCTGCTGTGACCACCGGAGCGTGGATCTTCACTGGTGGAGTAAACACTGGTATACAAGTATACAACGACCATTAATGCACACAACTAATGACCAATTTGACAGAATCTTTGGGATGCACCATTCTTAAGAGAAGCCAATCTGATCTGCTTTTGGAGATATGATCAAAGTTTTCTTAATATGTCGATCTCATTCATAATGCAGGAGTGATCCGTCACGTTGGAGACGCTTTGAAGGACCACTCTTCCAAATCCAGAGGGAAGGTGTGCGCTATAGGCATCGCTCCATGGGGGATCCTGGAGAGCAAAGAGGATCTAATTGGAAAAGACGTGAGCATGATGCATGAAAAATAATGTTATTGAACGATAACAAGCATGGAATTATAACTGTCCTCCAATGTCTTGATCCCATTCAGCTGACCAAACCGTACCAGGCGATCTCGAACCCTCTGAGCAAACTCGCCGTTCTCAACAACAGCCACTCCCACTTTATACTCTCCGACAACGGCACGTGTGGGAAATATGGGCCGGAGGTCAAACTTCGCAGGCAGTTGGAGAAACACATTTCCCTGCAGAAGATTAATACTCGTAAGTGCCTAGACCTTGTCTTATCTGTTTTGGTTTTCTCTAAGCACATGGGAAAGAGCGCTAAGAGTCCGAATGGCACAAGATACATTCCGATGATCATTGAGGGGTTGAAAGGCGTCTGTGACCTGTGGGTTTCCCTTTGTCATCCTATGCCTGGAGCTACTGTTAAGGCAGGGACAGCAAAGGGAGGCTCAGCTGTCACCACTCACATCGGCCGATCCGGAAACAGCACATTATAATAATTGCTCTTTTATTAATCATAAAAGGGCTTTTTGTTTTGATTAATACGTGTGCATTTATTGTAATTGAAAATAAGATTAAAAACGAATGATAAAACATTCAGTCTAATGTGCATGATATGCGCAATCCCTGTATTGAGAATTGAAAAACATTTAGGTAAATTATATTTTTTGTTTTGTCTCCGTGTTCCAGGGTTAGGTCAGGGTGTCCCGTTGGTTTGTCTGATTGTGGAGGGGGGTCCGAACATCATCTCCATCGTGCTGGAGAGTCTGCGCGAGGAACCGCCCGTGCCTGTGGTGGTATGCGACGGCAGCGGCCGAGCCTCGGACATCATTTCCTTTGCACATAAATACTCAGAAGCTGAAGGGTAAGAACCTGTAGGCAATAAAAGTTAGCAAACCACAGATAGTTGGAAAGGTAACATTTTTGCAATCGAATTGAATTTCAGGCTGGTAAATGATAATGCAAAAGAACAACTGCTGGTTACCATACAGAAGACTTTTAACTACAACAAGTCCCAGACTGCACAGATTCTGCTCATGGTCCTGGAATGCATGAAGAAAAGGGAGCTGGTAAGTCTGTGTTGTAAAACAAGATCACCCAATATAAGGCTAGAAAGAGCCGGAAAGCCAGTATATTGAGTTCAAACCCCACAGGAAAGCTCATACTGATAAATTGTGTAGCTTGAATGGATTATAAATTACTTTGGATACAACATCTGCCAAATGCAAAAATGCAAAAATGTAAAGTGAAAATTAAGATTAACATCCATTAAAGGGATTCTTACATCATTTGCTCATCCTCGTGTCATTGCAAACCTATATGACTTTCATTCTTCTGCAGAACTCAAGAAGATATTTTGAAGAATGTTGGTAACCAAACATTGACTTTCATTGTATGAACAAAACACTGAGACGTTTCTCAACATTTCTTCTTTTGTCACAGACGAAAGAGTCGTTTATAGGTTTTAAAGAACACGTGAATTAATAATTATCATTTTTAAGTGAACTGTCCCTTTCACAACTCTTTAACTCACTGTTGGTTTCTCATGATTTGGCGCTTTGAATAAGTGAATAAGTACAAGAAGAACCATATTTAATAATGTTTACAAAATTAGAAAAAGGCAATTAAGTTGCAATAGTTGAATGACTGTCAAAATATCACCATCAATAAACTTTACCTAGTATCCATTTTGTCATGCATCTTCATTTATTTGTCCTTCTCATGCATTCATCTATAGGGTCCTTTCTGGGCTGTATTTCATGTTATCATATCCTTTCCCCCTGCCTTCTAGAGCAGTGGTTCTCAGCTGGGTCCAAAAATGGGTCACATGTCTGTTCCAACAGGGTCTTTATTGGAAGAAAAAATGCTTTTTCAATATTTTGCATGTTTTGAGGCCTATGCAGTTCATGGCAAGCGGGACCACTAATCTAGAGCACTTCTCACTTTAACAAACCATCTATCCCTAAACCATCAAAAGATACATTATATACTGAACACTGGTATGTATTAGTGAACTCTCGAATCTGAGGTTTATAGCAATATGTGTATGTGTGTGTTGGCACGGCTTTAAATGAGGGTGAGTGATGTGTTAAGTATTTAGTAATACTACTTTGGGACAGGAGATATAATCTCCAGCTCTACACATCTGGACCGGGATCTGTGTCGTACCACCTGTTCGTGCCGTCCAGCCACGTTCATTCACCCTATGAGTAGATGGGGAAGGTTATTATTCTTTAATCCACACTGATAATTATCATATCACTTTGTCAGGCATTATGGCCTAAAAGAGAGATATGTTAGGTCAAGTAAAACATCTACATTCGTTTGGTTTTGATGGACTGGACAGAAAACCTGATGTATGGAAATACATGTAAAACACATGCAGTGCTTAACAGATTTAGTAGACCACCACGCAGTGTAAGGTTTGTGCCAATAGTATTTTTAATAATAAATAATATTTATTGTTGTTATCCAAGAGTTTTTCAATGTGCTGTTGTACAAGAATTTAATCAAGAATTTTATTCAGATGCCCATTAACACTTATTTACTTGCTGTCATTCATAGACAATAGGTTTTAATGGTTGAACATTATGCTTATTAATCTCAGATTTCTGTGATAAGTTCAATGTGCCGACTCAAATTTGGGTAATAAAGACTGTTTAGTTGGTTCAGTTTGAAACATTATCGTTATTTTATCGATTCGTATAAAATGTTTAGTTTCAAATATAAATTATTTGTGTTTTATCTTTAGTATGATAGGTGGCCTATTATAATTTGCTAAGCACTTTATATACAGTATATGTTCATGGATGGATTTACTTAATTTTAACATCTCACATACTTGTAAATATATGGGACATGTGCTACATTTCAAAATAATACAAATTGGATTTTTCATATAGACTGTATCAGCAACATCATAAACGAATGCTATGTGGCCCAAACGTGACTTCTGGTAGACCTCCGCAAAATAAACTATAACTGTAAAATATTAATTAAACAAATATTAATATAAATGAAATATAAAATAAATTGTTATAACCAAACACAGTCCAGAAGTTAACTTCGGGCAAGGCATGTGTCTGATGAAACCATCTATATATACGCAAAACATATGTGATATATTTCTAAAAACAACTTGAAATTTTGACACAATCAGACAGATTAAATATACATTTAATTATGTTTAACTTTAATTGACATCATCCACTGTGACACAATCTTAGCAGGTGATGGTTGCCTGGACAAGCTTCCTAATGTCCAGATATGTTTTGCTTGAGAAAAACTAAACATAAATCCAACCTTCATTCTCTGCATACATTCATGTCCACTAAGAGTAAGCAAAAAGTGATTGTAACAAGAAGTGTGTATTGTAACCATAAGGTATGAATCTAACTGACCACCGTACGTTTTTCATTAGCAATGCATACTAAATTCCAAACATCTTGGATCTGCTCCATTAATCCATACCAGCGTGGTTGCATTTAACATTGTCTCACAAGTAACTGCCGCTCAGAGGTAATTGCATTTAAAACCAGACGTCTCATATCAGACAAGCAGTATTATTTGCTTTGAGAGCACATTATGCAGCATGTGAAATAGAGTCTTGAGGAATTGAACTCCTGCTGACACTGATAAAATAAAGCAATTATGCCTAGAGACTTTGGAAATTTGGTCTTGAAGCGCGTGGGCTGAATTCACGTGCCTGTATACACACACATCCATGAAAAAGGAAAATGACCTTTCTCAAAGTTTCCCGTCTCTAACTTGTGTAGATCACCGTTTTCCGAATGGGTGCTGAAGGACAGGATGATATTGAGATGGCTATCCTCACTGCATTGCTGAAAGGTATCCTAAATATGCAGACCACACATAATACCAAAAACGGGTTGGAAAATAACTAAAGTGAGCTTTGTTTTGGTGTTATCAGGAACAAACGCGTCAGCTCCAGATCAGCTGAGTTTGGCTTTGGCCTGGAACAGAGTGGACATCGCACGCAACCAGATCTTTGTTTACGGACACAACCTACCAGTGAGTGAGCAACTTGCTTCCAATCCAAAGCAACCTAAAAACATAAAAAACAAATCGAGCCGTTTTATTCTGAAAAAGATTCACAGAGATGAACAGAGATGAACAGATTTTGAAACAAAGAAAATATTTGTTTTTGCAGCCTGCGAGTGCCCTCGCCGGTGCCATCGCTAGCAGCATAGCAGCAAACCGAGACAGGCCAAAAAGAGTAACTCAACGAAACAAAGGAAAGAACAGAGGAAAAAAAGGCAAAGGAGGCAAAGCCAAAGCGGAACAACCAGAGGAAACAGACCCCAGGAAACTCGAACTACTCAACTGGGTAAGATAGTGTGTCATGGCATGGCAAAAATTGGACTGGCCCCAAATATGCCAAATGCATCACACTTGGGCAAGTCATCATTCTTTAAAGGGATGGTCAGCCCCAAAAATAGTTTGAAGAGTTTCCTATAATTTTTCTAAACCTGTATGTTTTTCTGTTTTGTTCTGAAAAACTTTTCTTCTGTACAATAAAATCTAAACGTAGATGCGGTCACCATTCACTTTCATGATATGGGCAATTCCAGCGTTATGGATGTAACATTTTTAGTCAAAACTTGAAATTCTTAGAGAATGTACCGTATTTTATCTCCAATAATATTAAAGCATATTTATTTTTGACTAAATCTGATAGAATCCAGAGCAAAAATATATGTATTTTAGCTTTCTATTTTAAAAGTCCAAGCGTTATGGATGTGACAAAAAGGATGCACGTATTTGAGCGACAACATACTTTGTAGGATTTCTGGGATTTATGTGCAAAATGGAAGCAATATAATACCCAACAAATGGACAAGGGATGGCTCTTCACAGACAACAAAATATTTATTTGATTTTTATTTTCATGTGCCTATTTATGAAGAATATTGACTGATATGGATTTTAGAATTGTGATACGGATGCAACAATTCACTTATTATTACAATTCACAATTAACATTTTAAGAGAGACTTCACATGGGTATTTTAACCAAATGTTGACGTCTGAGCTATCAGTATTGTAAAAACCTTTGATGACATTTTTTTCATCTTAAGGTTGACATTTGCATGGAAAAAAATATTTTTTTTTTTAAAGCAACAACACTGGAATAAATATTCAACATCCCCTATATTCACGTCTTGTTTTTCTGGACAATGGACACAGTACAGTATGTATAGCAAAGTGTTATTTATCACGTCTCATTCTCTTTAGGTGAACTCTCTCGAGCAGGCCATGATGGATGCTTTGGTTCTAGACAGAGTGGACTTTGTCAAGCTTCTGATAGAAAACGGCGTAAACATTCACCATTTTCTAACCATCCCTCGATTAGAGGAGTTATACAACACAGTAAGTACTGTGACCATTATCATTTTAGAGATTATCACAAAGGACGCACAACAGAGCATGAGAACAATGCATTAATCCTCGCCTAAAAAAATCTACAACACCTGCTGTCAGGCCTTTATAATATTTAATAATAACTTAATATTACACAATCTAATGGCTTGTAGTATTTTTCTTAACAGAAACTTGGACCTGCCAATACTCTTCATATTGTATTAAGAGATGTTAAAAAGGTAAAGCTGAGTGAATTTTGGTTTATAGATTTTTTTTATTTACAAAATCTGACGTTTAAGTTCATAACATTGATAACACCTCATGATAGGTAATTTTTTTTCTTGCAATTTTTAAGGGGAACTTCCCACCTGATTACCAAACCACACTGATTGACATCGGATTGGTGATGGAGTACCTGATGGGCGGGGCTTATCGCTCCAACTACACTAGGAAAAGCTTTCGAAATCTTTACAACAATCTCTACGGACTAAAGAGGGTAGGACACATTTGTCAAATCCAAACTTTGTATTGCTTTATGCTAAATATTTCACAATGTTTTGTTTTTTTGCTAGCCAAAAGCCCTCAAGCTTCTTGGGATGGAGGTACATTTTCGTTCATCTTTTGTAAATTAACTTCATAACAGCTCCTAAAAAATAGCCCACTCACAAACTTACCTCATTAGGATGATGAGCCCAGGTCAAAGGGCAAGAGGAAGCAGAAAAAGAAGAAAGAAGAAGAAGAGGACATTGATGTAGATGACCCAGAGGTCAGCCGCTTCCATTACCCGTTTCATGAGCTGATGATGTGGGCAGTGCTGATGAAGAGGCAGAAGATGGCGCTGTTCTTATGGCAGAGGGGGGAAGAGGCGATGGCTAAAGCCCTGGTAGCATGTAAGCTTTACAAAACCATGGCTCATGAGTCTTCTCAGAGCGAAATGGTGGACGACATCTCCCAGGATCTGGATAACAACTCCAAGTGAGTCCCTTTGAAATGGAATCACTGCTTCTTATATTGTTTCACATTTATCAGAACAGATTCAGATCAATATCATTAAAAAAGTTAATTGCAAACAAGGTTACTCATTTGCTTTAGGGAGTTTGGAACATTGGCCTATGAGTTGCTGGATCAGTCCTACAAACACGATGAGCAGCTGGCCATGAAGCTGTTGACATATGAACTGAAAAACTGGAGCAATTCCACATGTCTGAAGCTGGCAGTCGCTGCCAAACACAGAGACTTCATAGCCCACACCTGCAGTCAAATGCTTCTCACTGACATGTGGATGGGAAGCCTGAGGATGGGCAAAAACCCGGGACTGAAGGTCCGCTGCATTCATAATGTCAAAATTTCTGACAGTACTGTAATTGAGAGTAACTTTTTCAATTAGTATTGTAGATTTAGTGATCAAGAACGAGATCTTAATTCTGTCACTTTCTTGCTATGAGCAAAAATATGATCCCTTGTTTTTGTGATTCATCAGTATGATTTATGTTCTGTATACCTGAATGTGATGTGTCTTCATGTGTCCAGGTGATACTGAATCTCATCTTCCCTCCGTTCATCCTGCTGTTGGATTTCCGTCTGGGTGATGACAAATCGTTTCAAGTCCCTGCAGATGAGGAACAAAAGTCCAAAGATGATGAGAAGTCTGGAAGGGTAACAGCATCACAAATAAACCAACTCCTGTAGATCAGTGCACCAGACATAACTAAATCTCTTCATACACTGTATAATAAAAGAAACATAATTTCAACTTAATGCATCAGTAAACAAAGATCTAGTGTGGTTACACGTTTTAAATAATTAATGCTTTAGTGTAGATATGGCTTACATGATACAGTTTGAACATTTTCTATATATTCTTCTCCAGTATTTCAAAAACTGAGTACTTACGTGAAATCATGTTCAAACAAATCCAGGGAGACTCAAGAAATGCATATAACACACTGTAACCCATTTTCCGTCAGGATGCAAATGCAGATGCAGCTTCAAAGAAAGGAGACGAAGAAGAGGGCAATGAGAAATTGAGGCGGATTCCTATTGGCAGGAAAATCTATGAGTTTTATAACGCTCCTTTCACCAAATTTTGGTTCAATACAGTGAGTATTTGGAAAGTATTATTTTTGCATGATATTAGATGGAAAAATACTAATATTCTTCTCAAAGTATATTTACAATTATGTTTTAATTATGTTTTATTCTTTCATTTGAGGACATTTGTCTTACTGATTAAACTGATAAATTGCATTTTTACACTGGCCCAAACCAAGTTAACATTGTATCATAAAAGATTTAATGACAATATTTTACCACAAGAAAGTAAAATCACACGAGATCTCAATTATTTCTTCTAGACATCAATGAGATAAAAGGAGAGAAAATGATTTTCTTTAAATCTTCTGTGTCTTTTGAGAAAAAGAGCCAGAAAACGTCACAAATGTCTCCATTAGGGTCCATTCACATTTTACGTCTTTTGCACATAGGGAGCGATGCCAAAAAATGTCTTCTGGTTCTTTTTATCATATTTTCTAGGCGTTTCGGCGCCGCATCGAGATGGAAATATTTCAACTTTTCCGAGTTGCACCGCAGGTCATGTGACAAAATGGAAAGCGCTGTGCCTCGCGGGTTCCACGCTGTTTTATATGCGAAATTGGAATTTCACAAAATGATCGAAGATTTGCATATGTTATTGAAATTTCAATATGAAGTCAAGAATAACTCATTAAATTTACCCAAAGCCATTGAATATTGATATTTGAAGTCAAGAATTATTTATTTAGTGTATAAGAAATTCAAAATTTTAATATGAAGTCAAGAATTACTCAAAATTTACCCAAATCCATTGAATATTGATATATGAAGTCAAGAATTATTTATTTAGTGTATAAGAAATTCAAAATTTTAATATGAAGTCAAGAATTACTCAAAATTTACCCAAATCCATTGAATATTGATATATGAAGTCAAGAATTATTTATTTAGTGTATAAGAAATTCAAAATTTTAATATGAAGTCAAGAATTACTCAAAATTTACCCAAATCCATTGAATATTGATATATGAAGTCAAGACTTATTTATTTAGTGTATAAGAAATTCAAAATTTTAATATGAAGTCAAGAATTACTCAAAATTTACCCAAATCCATTGAATATTGATATATGAAGTCAAGAATTATTTATTTAGTGTATAAGAAATTCAAAATTTTAATATGAAGTCAAGAATTACTCAAAATTTACCCAAATCCATTGAATATTGATATATGAAGTCAAGACTTATTTATTTAGTGTATAAGAAATTCAAAATTTTAATATGAAGTCAAGAATTACTAAAAATTTACCCAAATCCATTGAATATTGATATATGAAGTCAAGAATTATTTATTTAGTGTATAAGAAATTCAAAATTTTAATATGAAGTCAAGAATTACTCAAAATTTACCCAAATCCATTGAATATTGATATTTGAAGTCAAGAATTATTTATTTAGTGTATTAGAAATTCAAAATTTTAATATGAAATCAAGAATTACTAAAAATTTACCCAAATCCAGATTATTTACCTCGACAATCTAAAGTACATTCATTTTACACCTCCATAGTAGTCCTGAATTTGAAAATCTGTCTCATCTCTCATACTAAAAGCAATACTGTAGTTTTTACCTTTAAATAATGTCTCTAAAATTATTTCAGTGGTAGAACAATGTGATGTGATGGGAAAAGGTTAAAAGATGTTACATTTTTGTGCTCAAAATATGATTGAATTGTGCAATTCTAGTGTATAGTACTGTATGTATTTGTATTTATAACCATATTAATTGTAGAATTTATTGCAAAGTAGTATAGCTATACACTTAGCCCATACTTTGTATTGGACAGATTTCCTACCTTGGCTATCTCATGCTGTACAATTATGTAGTGCTGGTGAAGATGGAGCGCTTGCCGTGCATACAAGAATGGATCGTCATATCATACATCATCACCCTAGGCCTTGAGAAAGTCAGACAGGTAAAGTTGCAGTCACAATTCGCAAGAAAAAATAATGCACAAAACTAGTTTATAGAGTATGTTCTGGATGTCCTTTTGCAGATCTTGATGTCCGAACCAGGGAAGCTGAAACAAAAGATAAATGTTTGGTGTGAGGAGTACTGGAACATCACAGACATGGTAGCCATCTCCACTTTCTTGCTCGGGCTACTGCTTAGACTCCAGAAGGAACCTTACATGGGTTATGGCCGTGTGATTTACTGCGTGGACATCATCTTCTGGTACATCCGGGTTCTGGATATATTTGGGGTCAACAAGTACCTGGGACCCTACGTCATGATGATAGGAAAAATGGTAAAGACGATTTGCTCATAGTTCCTAAACATGTATACTTAGAAATCAAATGATTTCGTACTGTTGTTGACTGACCTGCTTTATGTCTGGCAGATGATCGACATGCTATACTTTGTGGTGATAATGCTAGTGGTGCTGATGAGTTTTGGAGTGGCACGGCAGGCAATTCTCCACCCGGATGAGGAGCCCACGTGGCGCTTGGCCCGCAACATCTTCTACATGCCGTACTGGATGATCTATGGAGAGGTGTTTGCAGATTCGATAGACCGTAAGACTAGAATTTATAGTAAGACTTTGTTTCCGTAGATCGACCTTAAACAATCCAACTATATGATAAATCCTGTGGTCCTGCTGGTTGCGGTTTCCACTTAATCATGCTTGTGTTGTTGTCATTCAATGATGTCTTCATAACTTGAAGACAAGACAAATAAATCTCTAAATTTGTGGCTATTATGGTATTTTGAATAGTATACTTAAAAGTGACAGTAGTATTGGTAGTATTATTTTTTATACATACACCTGCTGTTTGTGTCTTGATTCAGATATTGGTTTTGATTCACACTTACAAACATTCTCTTGCTTTCCTGTCGCACTAAAATCCTTTTCTTCTTTATTTTTCTTCCTTTCTGGAATCTCCCAAAGTTTACGCAATGGAAATAAACCGTAAGGAAAATGATACGTATTAAAGTTGGTGTTAAAAATGTATGACTGGTACTGCAACAAGAAAGATTTTTTTTAAACAGCCCCCTGTGGTGACAACTTGTATGATGAAGATGGGAAAAAACTTCCGCCCTGCATTCCTGGAGCCTGGCTCACTCCTGCCATTATGGCCTGCTATCTGTTAGTAGCCAACATCCTTCTTGTCAACTTGCTCATTGCTGTTTTCAAGTAAGAATACTAATATTTGCTAAATGATTCATAATAATTTTTCAAGCAATTTAAGCTCCAGTTTGTAATTTTTTGGAGGATCTATTGACAGAAATGTAATATTATATACATAACCATGTCTTGAGGTGTATAGAGACCTTTTTGCAACTTCACCTCTACATGACGCTAAATTTCATACACTGGACCTTTAAGACGTTTGAGCAATGAATTTAGCTTTTTTTTGCTGTGCTTTGCTTGATGGTATATTCCTAGCTATGTATGGTATATCAGTATTGGCTAATGTTAGCTTTCAGTGATCAATATTGTAATTGGGATGTTCAAATGCTTTGATGGCTGGTTTCACCTGAAGCATGTCAAGTTCTTGAAGCCACAATGGCAAAAATCCTCAAACATCAGCTGAAATACATGAAACGTAAAAGAAAATATCTACTATTTCTACTGGCCAAAATATCTGATGTTGTGCATCCCAACAATCCAGTAATGTTGATTTACATAAGAATCAATTTTTATTTGTTTCTTTCGTAAAGCAACACCTTCTTTGAGGTTAAGTCCATCTCCAACCAGGTGTGGAAGTTTCAGCGGTATCAGCTGATCATGACCTTCCATGACAGACCTGTGCTGCCTCCACCTCTCATCATCTTCAGCCACCTGTACATCCTGTTAAGAAGACTCTGCTGCCGCTGTGCCAAGAAGAAAGAAGGAGAACTAGACGAGAAGGATAAAGGGCTAAGTGTGTTCATGAACAATTGAGTTTTGAGAGAAAATTATGATGAAAGATGATAGTGATGATAGATGATAAGATGCAAGTGGTTAACTTGCATTTGCTGCTGGTGAACAACAGATCCACCAGCTAGGCCAACAATAGGTACAATGTGAAAATTGGAGGGTTAACCTATTAAAATAAATGTTTATTGTATTATCTTTGTTTTTCAAGAGCTTATTCTTACCAATGAGGAGCTGAAGATGCTGTACGAGTTTGAGGAGCAATGTGTGGAGGAGTATTTCAGAGAAAAAGAAGATGAGCAGATGTCCTCCAACGATGAGCGAATCAGGGTTACAAATGAAAGGTATTTCCAACTATTTTGTCCACATTTACTTTCTTTGGCAACATCAAGATCTATATTCTTCTTTATCCTTTTATAGAGTGGAGAACATGTCCATGCGACTTGAGGAGGTGAATGAAAGGGAGAACACAATGAAGGCCTCGCTGCAGACAGTGGACCTTCGTCTGTCCCAACTGGAAGACATCAATGGTCGAATGGTAAATGCACTGGAAAGACTGGTGGGAATCGACCACTCAGAACTGAACCGGACACGCTCAACAGCCTCTTCCACTTGTGACCCCTCCTCTCTCCAACGTCATAGCAGCATCAACAGCGCTGATGGGTACAGCCTCTATCGGTACTACATGGGTGCTGATGACCGTCCACTCGAGGAGAAAGAAGGGGATCTAAGTAAACCAATAAGCACTACAAACCTGAACACAAAGGAATACGGGCAAAACCTGGAAGTAGATCTTCCAGGTGTGAAAAGACGTCTTGGGTCATGTGTGGACATCCGTATATTCCCCTGTGAGAAAGGGGCTGGGAATGTCAATCAGGTTGAAGGGACACAGTCAGACTTGACAAACCCTGTAGAACCAGAGATTCAGACTGATTCTTCAAATCGTGCTCCTCTGAAAGGAGCTCTGATGATGGAGAAAGCTAAACTTGAGTCGACTTTTTCCTTCCCTCTAGAAAAGGTCCAAGCACACAAATACTATCCAGCAGAAACCCAGAGCACAACCCAGTCGTCTGTACGGAGGTGCCGGAGCACGATTTTGCTCGATCAAGCAAGAGAAAGAGATGAGGTTCAATGGGGCGAAGGACTGGATGGCTCTCCATCTAGCAGACGTTGGAGTTCAAGCTGTGATCACAAGGTGCACTCCAGTTTTTCCAATCAGACACCAAAGGTATCAACTGTTAGGCCCTTGGTGGATCAAATTGACACGTTTAGCAACAGCGCCAGGGTAGAGCAACATTTAGACCTGCCTAGGCATCAGAGCCTGAGACTGACCTCCAGATACAGCAAACAGGAGATGGGTATGCGGGATGGGGAGAGTTCAGCTGGAGTCATGGGTAACAAAAATACTCAGCCGATAATGAAAGATGGGATCTTATTAAATGAACGGCAACACTCTGAAGAGATGACTAGCGAATATCAATCTCCAGATGCAGATCAGGCACAACAGAAAAATGGGAGTGAAGAACAAAGTGAGAGGACTGAGGAGAACCAAAACCTGATAGATACAGAACCGGAGCTGACAAAGGAACCAGAATGTGGACTTGAAGAAAGTCTTGGAGAGGAGAGAAGTCAAGAGAAGAATCCTGGAGAACAGGTGGAGAGCAATGAAAACGGTACTGGTAGCCAACTGTTTCAGCCTGAAGATGCAATGTTTCTTCCTGGAAGATCCAAGAGTTGGTGCACAAAACCTTGCAAGTCTTTAGGGAACAGCTTGAAAAGATCCCACGGATCCAGCAGTGAAAGGGACCTCGCTGGAGCATGTGAAGACTCTGCTGATCCAGGAAACGTTGCACAGATGACAACAGAAGACATAACATCAAGCGAGCCACACCAGACAAAGAGCTAAAAAATATATAATAGGCTCAACAAATAAAATCTTGCTTTAGATTCCATATATGCACATGTAATACTATAGACATCCACAATGAATGTTTGCGAAGGTGTCTGAATCAATGTACCAAGTATTGTTAATGGTTTATTAATTGTGTGCGTTAAGAGTAGTTTATTAGTGTGTAAATTTAAGGTACAAAATAGTATGTATTATGAAGTATATCATAGCACTGGTCGAATATGGACATTTTTCACAAGCCTGTGATGATGCTTTCAACGGTCATGAGTATCGTAAAAACAATTTTAGTTTTTTATATTTTCGTTTTAAAAATGTATGTACATTTCTTACACTATACTTCAATTCGCATTATATTACTTTTGCATCAAATAAAAAAAAAGGTTAACTCTCTTTTGACTGCCGTTATCAGACTCTCGGAATTCTTTATTTTTAATTTTGTTGAAAGTAGTGAAAACACAATTGTTG
The DNA here is from genome assembly GCF_015846415.1 of Triplophysa dalaica. Taxonomy (NCBI): domain Eukaryota; kingdom Metazoa; phylum Chordata; class Actinopteri; order Cypriniformes; family Nemacheilidae; genus Triplophysa; species Triplophysa dalaica. The sequence continues at coordinate 9,669,854 of NC_079565.1, read as the reverse complement.
AGTTTTTCTTTTGCTATATGAGCATATGAGAATGCCAAAAATATATTTCACCGCTATAGAAGTTTACCCAACCAAAAAGGCCTCCCGCCGCAGTAAAACCCGGAAACGTGATACATATCCATTGTTAAAAGTGCAAAATGATAATATACAAGTAAAAAAAATATGTATGTGGACAAAAGGTGTCTACCTCAAAATTATTAGCAATATCAAGCTTGGAGATGTGTGCTTTGTACACTTTTGGATAAGATAACAGCGACATCTGCTGTTCTGCAAGATGAATTGCTTAAAAGGTTAGGTAAAGAACTTAACAAAGTTGCTTAAAAGGCAACTAGACAAGCAACGAGATAACACAGCTTAAGTTTGATTGTACAAAGTATAAAATTGTACAGTTAATATAAAACCACACATTTTCTTTGTTATGCTTTACACAAGCTTTTAATAAATGGCTTTTCTTCGATAGCGCGTCCCTTTATACAGAGTCCAGTATCACACTGTTATCTAAAAAATGAGGTCATACAATCACAGATACAAAGGAAAAATGCATGAATAACAATAGTCCCATCTGAATATCAGTAATCATATGCTACATTTGTCAAGGTAAAATGACGATCATCAGAAGAACATTTTTTTAAGGTATGACAGTGACTCACCAGTCTAACTCAGATTAATGGATTAAAAGGTCCCTAATATCAGCACAAGTAGTTGGAAGAGTTTCCAAATGAAGGCATTTATTGCTGTAACCTTTTAATGTTGTCATATTTACATTTCATGTAACCATTAGTGCATTTTAAACAGGAGACCAAAATACCCAACAAAACCAAAAAAGTCCAGTCAGTGTCAACAGTGCCACCTTTTGTCATTTGACTGAAACAGCCACAAATGTTGACTGTGCAAGCAACACTACTTTTTGGCAACTGCACATGTCTTGTAACTACTTTTTGGCAACTGCACATGTCTTGTAAGAGCATCCAGTGATGTAATTTATGTAAACAGTAAATAAAGATCACTTGTACATTGAACATAAAATCCAAAGAAATAAATATCAAACAAGAAACAGTTCAGCTAATAAGGTAGTTTGTTGAATACTTTTCATAGGCATGCATTTATGACCTTCATATTCATTGAAAAGGAAAAAATTATGATAATAGATAACTGAAACAATGACCTAATCTTTATTATTCCTCACTTGATTTTCTTTAAATTAATATACTATTTGTCATAATACACAAACTGCAAAACTGCTAAATAAATATTTGATGATCTCAACTGCATCATAACACATTTAAGAATGTAACAAGTCTCAATCGATTAAAGACATTTACATAATTTGCACAAATCACTGTCACACTTTATTAAAAAGCTGTGCACTAAAAACGTTTTCTTTGTATGTTGAAATAAATTCAATGTTTTCAAAATGTTATACTAGTGTCTGTGTGGTATAAGCACAGATCTTATGTTTGACCCTCTTTTATGTGTTACCTAGCCTGTAGATGTTCCTTTACCCATCATGCTCGGCGGTCATTATGTTCTATCGTTGAAACCTTTCAGTGGGTGGACTGACCTCTGTCTGTGCTATGGACATGTGCCTGTGAGGAGAGCTCATTGAAAACACATGTAAAGTCCGTTTTGCTAAACACAGTGTAAACATAACTAAAAAAGATCATACAGACAAATTGCTGACCCACTAATTCAGGCAAGACTAACTTCCACTAATTTAGAAATACACATAAATATGTAAGCAGCAGTTTTACGACAGCATATGCAAAATCAGTATACAATCATTTAAAAACATATTAAGACAAACTCAATCATTTTTTCACATCTGTTATCTTTTGACACAATCATTTTTACAATTATCACCACACAACAAAGAAAAAGTTTCTTTTATGACTCTAACAACAGAGTGAAGCAACCTAATCTTTCAAAATGCAGCACTTCCTTTCTGGTCCGTCTTAACTCAGTCAGCCTTTGAGCCTGATATTGTGGCTGTTGCAGTGGCTCGTGTGATATATTATACCAGCAGAGCATTTGTGCCTGCCACTCAGTCACATTGAGTGAACATTTCCATTCCATTCGGCGCAAGAGAGTTACAGCAGTGAACACTTGAAGATGCTGCGCTTTTTGGAGCGTTTTTCTGAGATCTTTAACAGCCCTCCACCATCCGCATTACCACTGTCATTCTTGTGAATTTAGATACAGATGGTAGAAATGTTATTAACAGAGCATACAGTACATTTAAATTTATAAAGTACAGTACATTAGGGTACAAAAAGCAATGCTATATTGTGAGCTACAAAGCTAAAATGCATTGTTGTCAGTTTCGCAATGTGTGACAACCCTGAGGCTTAAAGCGATAGTTCAACAAAAAATTAAAATTCTGTCATTATTTACTCTTGTATCCTCTTGTCACTTGAAACCTTGACTTCCGCAGAACACAAAAGAAGATATTTTGAAAAATGTCGGGAACAGCACCCCCACTCACATCTATTGTATATATGGACAAAAACAAATGCAAGTGAATGAGGGCCAATTAAAAACATTCTTCAAAATATCTTCTTTTGTGGTCTGCGGAAGAAATCAAGTCCTACAGGTTTGTAATGAGGGTGAGTAAATAATGAAAGGTTAATAGTTTGGGCTAAAGTATCATTTTATTGCCTTTATGAAACAGTTAACATCTTATAAAAATCATAAAGAGACATACGTATAGTTATTATTTGTTGTAAAACATTTAATTAAATAGACTACGAGGAATATAGTCCAAGAGTGCATTTGGTGCACTCACCTAGATATTTGCATATTAAAAAGCTTTATTTGAAGGGTTCCATAGTAAAAACACCATATACGACCAGACAGGCCTGTATCAGGGTGGAATCAGAGTATCATATCTTAAGAAAGGAATAGCTCTGTACAAGTAAACAGTAATGTGATGTTTTAAATCAACAACTTGGGTGCTGTTCGCAGCGATGCTAATAGTAGTTTTTTGAATATGTCATAGCTGTGGTTTATCGTGTATAAAGCATGCTCACTGACCATGGTACACCCAGTCCCAGAAATCTCCATTTTATAAGATACAGTTACACAAAATGACTTACCATTTTTCTGTTGAGTCGGGCCATAATGTCCCCGCCAAGGGTGAAAAAAGACTCCTCGACATTTACACTGGATTTTGCACTTGTTTCTAAAAACTTGATCCCATAGTCAATTGCCAACTACAGAAAATATGAAGATGACAACAGTTTTACCAATAAACTCTCACACTACAAAATATAAGTACCTATTTGAAAATGTAAAGCTACAAAAACAATTAAAAAATTCTCACTTTCTCTCCTCTCTCTTTAGACACTTGTCTTCTGTCGTCCATGTCACATTTGTTCCCGAGAATCATCCTCTCCACGTCAGATGATGCGTGCTGAAATAAGCCACAGGGAAGTTCAGCATTCTTAAAGTAACACAATAAATGTCAAATCATGTTTTAATTTATATTCTGCTCCAACAAACATGTTGGCAGATTATTAACATATAACTCTAAATCAACAAAAACAAGAATCTTCAGTTCAATATTAATTAGCATGTTGTATGTTACCTCCTCGATATTACGAATCCAGTTCTTTATGTTTTCAAATGATTTCTCACTGGTGATGTCATATACCAACATAATGCCCTGAAAGCCAGCCGAGAAACATCCATGTGCTTAAAATAAAATATGATTGTATTTATATACTTTTCTAAGCAGAACTGTCAATATGGTCTTACCATAGCACCTCTGTAGTACGCAGTGGTGATTGTCCTAAATCTTTCCTGTCCTGCTGTGTCCCTGTTAAATCCAAAAGAGATCATAAAAAATAAGCCCTGCATCTCCGGTGACACGCAAATATGTATCCTCACTTCGTTCCTTCCTTCAGTAGATCATGCAGATAGAGATAGATAGAGTGGCACGGATATACAATACTACTGTCAGCACATCCTAACTTTCATTAGTCACCTAAGTGCTGGTCAGGGTGGGTGAGCATTACTGCCTACAGGAAGTTCAGACATAGTGCATAATGTCATTTCCTGCTTCACATTTGTGACAAGAAAAGGACCAACGATCTTTTAGCAATCAAATGATATTTTTTGGCCATTAGCAATATAGAGGAACCAAGAGCTAACCAACATGCAACATGAGTTTTCCAGTTTTGTCCAAAGCATGTTTGATATACCCGGCCGGAACAGTGCCCACATTCATTTATAAAAAAGTTACAAAAAGATTTCCTTAGAATATTAGCATGTTTAATATTTCTGAAAAGCAATTTAAGTGCATCGACAGTTCTGCATATCTTTAAAGTCACTGACTCGTGAACGAAATCCATCAAAAGATACACAGCACTACATAGTCATGACAAACAAACGCTTACCATATTTGGAGTTTGATTCTCTTCCCATTTAACTCAATAGTTCTGATTTTGAAATCAATTCCTGTCAACAGAAAAACAGAGTCAAATCATCGGTTAGAGAGATGTATGGCAACACATGGACCCCATGACATCATCAATATTGCACTGCAGAGAGTTCAATGTGCCATTATCAGTTTTTGGTGTTACACTGCTTCTTTTACCATTTTCTACTTAAAACTAGTTCAAATCTATTGATTCACTTCTAAAGCAGGATTTTCTAAAAGTCCTTTTATATCAGACATGTCATTGCCATGTGGTGGGGACAGATAGGTGTTTTCCTGCATTCGTCTACTATCTTGTCTCAGATTTCTCCCTGTGACTCTTTTCTTATGAACCATAAACTCACAAAGAAACGATGGTTGAAATTGTGGGTTGTTTTAAACAACAACAAAAATAATTTTATTGAAATTGTATTACTGCTACATTTGTTACTTTATTCATCAAGGTATTATTGCCAAGCAATGGTTTTGATATCGTGTCATAAGGTATTATGATGTGCAATTAAATTATATTTCATTCATACAATGATGGGAAAAATAAAAAGTTTCTTTAACTCAACTAACTCATTTTATTAGAGGTGAAAATAAAATAAAAATCATTCCAAGGCAACATTAATCTGAAATATAGTAAAATGATAGCCTAAAAGAAGCCTTTAAACTATATTAGCCTATTATTATTTTTTAAATAAATAAATTCATTGTTTGTGTGTTGACAGGTCTATAATAAACCGAGGAGTACCATTTCATATTTGGGAAAATTGCTGGGAAAAACCTTCACACACACAGTGACAGGAACTAGAGTTGGGCACCATATAAGTGCAAGGAAACATGTTGTGTGGGCTCAACTGGGTTCATGGACATCCTGCCACGAGAAACAGATGCCAGTCAAATACTCGAATACATTGGCGGAACAATGCTGAGATGGGTTGAGTGAATGTCACGAGACCGTGATTCAGTCTCAAACAGTATAGCCCTCTGTTCACAGTCAATTGTACTATGAGACTGCAGTTCTGACCCTGCAAAACAACAGTACTTCTCTCCAGCACTGCCATCAAAACATGCAAAACAACTGCGATGAAAAAAAACAATGACAGCTTTGCCGTGTGGTTTCTTTTTCCCAGAATGCACCTGCACAATGAGTTGCAAGTGAAACGAAACTCTAAAAGTCCCTCAGACCCCCATTGCAAGACACCAGCGCTTAACAAAAGCGGTGGGGGTGGTGACGTTTTAATCAGATGGAAAAGCTGACAAAGGAAATGACTAAACTCTGTGCGAGCACACTCAAATAAACATCCGTGCAATGTTCAAGACTTATTTGCTATTTTATACGCTTTTTTATTTAATAAACGTTATCATGCATGCATTTATGCATATCTTCTATTCCGTACTATGACTTGGTTAAGGTTCAACCATACACGATATTGAAAACATAACAGGCAACCACCTTTCTTTCATTCTCAGACAATGAAAACTGTCATCAAAAGGCAAACAGCATCCGGCTATGACCACCAGCCAGCTGTCAACACTTTACATACTAAAACCTCCCTCTCATCGACATTAACAGTTGCACATGAGACTTTGGTCGACAAGCAATGACAGCACAGCACACAGTATGCATAAAACCCTAAATAAAGTGTTTATGATTTCTTTTGTGTGGACTTGTGTATGAACTTTCAAGGCCATTAGTGAACAGGATTTGACAAGTTAAAATTAGATTTACCTGCGGTCACCAAAATACCACTCACACCTTCAAAAAGCCAACTGCATTGTTTTCAATGTACATATACAATTTCTAAGCACATTCTAATTTGTAAAAAAACATATGCTTTTTATTTATACATTTCCCTTTCAATTTGTATACATTAGCAACCCAAACATCTTTGGCACAAAGGCCTCTGCATTTCTAAATCCAGATGTTTTAATATTAGACAAAACCACGTGGATTTAAATAAAACCAGTTATTTGCTGATGTGCTTTTTCAATGCACACAAAATAGCAATTTTAATGTTAATATCTCAATGTCTGACTGTGAGCATCAGGACACTATTGTCCTTGCGTATAACAGGACCCCATGCGATACCTTCAAGCCCAGATTACCGGTGAACTGACCGATTGTGGAGATAAACGTGGTGTTGAAGGCGTCCTCGCTAAATCTGAAGAGGAGACATGTCTTCCCCACTCCGCTGTCTCCTATGAGCAAGAGTTTGAACAGGTAATCGTAGGTCTTCGCCATTTACGAAGCCGGTATTCCCTCTATGAATGACAGCGTGCACAGCTTCCCTTGTTCATGGTACCGAGTACTGACAGTAAGGCATCCGTTCTGCGCGGAGGCGGGGACTTGCGGACTGACGTCATATCTACACCACTTGCTTGATTGGTCAATGTAGTTTCTTGGAGGACTCGATAGTCTTTTACAGTCAGTCACACAGTAATAGTCAAATGGTGGTTACCCGTCATGTGTACAGTATTTGCATCCCAGTTGTGAAAGGCAAGGTATGGGAATATTAGATGCACAGTTTTAAATGGAGAACGTGGTTCTAAAGTATATCTTAACACTGCTTTTTTTAATAATGTTTTAATTAATTTTGCTTATGGATTCTCTTTCAAACAGTGTTTTTGCAAAAATAGTTATCGTAGTAAAAGTCAAATTTTAAAGTTGACCTGCTTTGGTAGAGAAAAGCATGGATCAAATAAGATCTCATCTCTACAGGATCTTTAAGGATACAGGACTCTTATTTTATCCTTTAAGAGTGGCCTTAAAATTGTGATAAATATCCTTTAACATTATTTTAGGTTTCACATAATTATCATTAATTTAAACAATTAATTTGAAATTTACACTTACTGCGTGCAAGTTTTTTCATTACGCCGTTCTTGCTTATCTAGCAAAGTAGCACTAGTGCCCCTAGAGGCTGCGAGGCACACAATTCTGACTGGCTCAGATTTACTAAATGTTAAATAATTAAACAAATATATAATAAAAAATAACAAAACAAATATGATAAAAAACGGTATTATATTGATTGCGTCAGCTTTAAAAAAAAAAAAAGAAGTCTACTTTCCCTCGAAGTTTGTGGGATCGTTGTAATCAAGGTTGCCAGTACTACAAAAAATAAGCAATATCCCTATTTTATTACTACTACTGCGATATTTTTTATTCAAAAGTATTATTATTTTATTATTATTGTTGTTGTAAATAATATTGTTTCTACTTTTCAAATATACGATTATTTATGGGGGGATAGGAATAATACTGACATAACGTTATTGTGTGACGTAATAAAAGCAGTCAAGGGCTGCTGTTGCTCTCAAAGCTCTTAAACACTGTATTACTGTAATAATCTAATGTAAATCCCGGTGATGATGATAGTTTACAGATAACGCATTAAGGCGTGTTTTACAGTGGATCATGCCTGGGCATGTCAGTTGTTTCCCATATGAGCGACGTGTTTGGCAACCCTGCAGTCAGTCGAGGAAAGCTGCAGAGATACGAATGCGAAAATTATCAACTTTCAACAATGCCTGTAAGTATCTGCAGTCCTTTCAGTCGTTCACTTAAACGACTTCCTCTGCTATCGTCATTTAAATCCAGTTATCTGTTATTTTATGTGTGCAGTAAGTAAGGGAAAGTTTGTGATGACACACATGGCGCTAGGCAGGAATTCAGGCCGTAATGTTTTATTTCACACGTGTAACTTTAAACTATTGCGATGCAGCATGCGACACGACAATGAAAGCCGGAGTAATGTTTTATTTGTCTTTTTGGATGAAAAACATGACGTTTTTAAGACTAACAGCTGACAATAGTGAAACTCAATATGGCTGTTCTTGGTAAACAATGTTTTACTCTCAGGCATCGTGTAGTAGTGAGTCATGATCTTAAACCGTTTATTGTAATAGTATTCTATTGTATTTTATATACATTGTTAAAATGCCATCGCGCATATTTGTACAAGACTATCTGTGAGTTGATATGTTGTGTTGTTGCTAATAGGGTAATCTTTTAACTTGCATTGTAGTTTAACTCAACGAATTGAAGATTTTTTTAAATCACTGTAATCTTACTCTTAATAGGAACATGTACATTTGCATTTTTACTTCCTGTCATCTTTTGTAATATTTTTATGATTTATCATAAAATTATCATATATTTTCTCTTGCAATAACAGCTGGCCAGAGATCTGCTCCACCCGTCCTTTGATTTTGAGAGAAGACAGCACAAAAAGAAAAGACTTGTGCAATGTCCTAACTCTTACTTTATGGATGTAAAATGTCCAGGTATGAAATCAGCACATATAGAAACAGCGTGTGGCTTACTGTGCTTCAAAGTATTTCACTTTCATTAAGCTAAATTGACTTTAACTAAAGATTGCACTTTTTTATCTCCACGCAGGTTGTTATAAAATCACAACTGTGTTTAGTCACGCACAGACAGTTGTGTTGTGTGTGGGATGTTCCACGGTGTTGTGCCAGCCCACCGGAGGGAAGGCCAGGCTGACTGAGGGTGTGTATTTATGACTGTGGATATCTGGATTACAGCTTATGTCAGTCATTTATGATTGGGGCTTTAATGTTATGAAGCGTGAAACTGACACTTTTTTATTTGATATAGGATGCTCCTTCAGAAAAAAGCAACACTGAGGAGAAGGGATGAGGAATAATGCTTTGAATACAAAGAAATTGTGCAACTTTTCAATGCCTTAGTTTTCATTGATTACAATGAATGAGCTCTAAATGTGATTATGATTGATACATGGCAGGTTCTTTCTATCATGTTATCGGTTCAGTTTAAATAATAAAGTTTCCCTCTGCATAAAACTGCTGATTTCAGTCCAATATTTTATAACGACAACAGTGGAGTAATTGTGACTCAAACTTGCAGGTTATTCACAATGGCCCCTTAAGCTTATGTAGCTACTTTTGTTTTTGTATTTGAAATATAAATTTTGTCGACATGAAGGATTAAACTTGTGTGACTCTTTTTACTGAAGAACAAAGAAATTTGGAAAAATATTGGTCCCTCTAAACATTGACACCCATTGACTTCTATAATTGTCTGGACACAAAACCAATGACATGTTAGTGGTTACCAACGTTTTTTACCAACATTCTTCAAAATATATTTTGTGTTCTTTAGAAAAAAGAAAGTGATACCAGTTACAATCCGTCATGTAAGCAAAATTTCTGTTTAATGTACAAATTGTGTTCTGCAAAAGAAAGTCAAACAGGTTTGAAATGACAAGAGTATGAGTAAATGATGACCAAATTTTGAGTTTACTATCACTTGAACACTATACTTGATATCTCTGGGATCCAGATTTTGTTTTCCAATTTTTTGTCTCAGAAAAATCTCAACATTATGGTTCTTTAATTTGGCAAATGTAAACTTGGGGAATATATATTTGTGAAAACAAAACATTTTCAGATAGCATTTGAAAGCCCATTAGGCCACGATGGGGCACCTTCTATACCACGGGTGAGGTGAGACCCTTGAGCAAGGTACTGTTCCCCGCAACTTCTCCCATTATCCACAGCAATGGCTGCTCACTTCTCTGTGTGCGAGTTACTCAGTCCTCTGTGTGTTTACTTGGACGGGAACACCATTGGCCTCGACACAGGCTAAATATGTATAGAACCATAACCTTTGTGTACAAATAGTCATGTTCAACTGGGTTGTTTGTGACAAAGGGAAACAAAAAAGAAATTGTGAACACAGCACATCTAAACATACAAAAATAAACACATTGCATACGTGCAAAAATAATTAACATTACCATTGAATTAAATTCTGTGGTACAAGTCTTTCCATTAACTTAACAATTTTTCATCTTGATAAGCTGCAAAACGGCTGACATTTCTCTTCATAGGATGCTATAAACCGAAGCACAATATTGTGTCAGAGTGGTCCATCTCCATTCAGTATTGGGGAAATCCTTGCTGTACAAATTGCTTGTTATAACCCCAATTGAACCATGGTAAAATGCAGTTTACATCTGCAGTCACGTTTGAAGAATATACGGCTACGCAAATGATCCCATTAAATATGACGTGTTTACTGAGTCTGGCACTGCACACCGCCACCTCTGGGTCGTTCGTCCTCTTCATTGGCTTCACCACTGAAGCTTCTCTTTTGGTTCTCAATGTCTATTTCACAGAGGTCAACCTCTTCCATATCATCCGTCAGCATGATATGCTCTCTGACTGGAAGTAACCTCTCCAGGTCAGGCAGCATGTGCTCAGGTAGCCAGTGTTTATCTGGGAAATCAATCTTGAGAGAACAAACACTTCTGTTAGATGTGAAGGTCTCAACACAAGAGCATTTGATCACTGACTGCTAATAAAGTCAAAATTATTCTTTTAGAAAAATTACTAAACTGAGAACGTACCTCAAACTGTACGATGAGAAGACCTTTCTCATAAGGTTCTTTGTAAACAGGCATCCCCTCATTATTAATACATTTAAGGTCATTTGGTTTAATTACTTGACCTACAAAAAAAACAATATTTTAATATCTGACCGTTAAATAAATTCCTTATCTGTGATGAATATCTAGCAGATGAGAAATACCTGGAGATGAGTGGATGATGAGTGTTCTGTCATCTAGCATACGGATAGTCTTCTTAAAACCACAGAGGGCCTCTGCTAGCTTGATATTCATCTTCATGATCAGGTTATTGTCTTGTCTTCGGAAAACAGGATGTTGTTTCAACTCCAGAACAATGATGACATCACCGTGCTCAAGTCCTGGCTCTTGATCTCCTTCTCCAAGGAATGTGATTCTCTGGCCATCCTTCATGCCTGTAAAAAAAAGTTGGTATTCTCCTCAAACACTTCTCTCTAAGTATATATACAGTTCCTGAAGTCTTTAGGCCGAAGTTTTTATTCACCTTTGTCAATGTGGACTTCAAGAATTTTCTTCTTGCGTTCTACTTTGTGTCCGTTGCAGTTCTTGCAGCGGTCCTTGGAATTGAATCGTTCGCCCTGTCCTTGGCAGTCGGAACACATGCTCTGAATCTGCTGGATCATCCCAGGTCCAACCTGTTGTACCTGGACCTGCACGCCCCTTCCTTTACAGGTTGTGCATTTTTCAAGGCCACCCTTCTTGCCTCCATACCCTGCATTACAGATCTTACATATGAGATGGATCTAATATTTTGGGACTACAACGAAACATCTCACATTAAATGTGCTTCTCATTGGAAGACCAGGAACATCTGTACGTAACATACCTTCACATTTCTCGCAGATAACATTCTTTTGAAGACCAAGTTTTCTTGTTGAGCCATTGTATAATTCCTCTAGCGTGACTGCGAGTTTGTGAACCACGTTCTTTCCTAAATAAGGGGAAAATATAACATGAGACTCATGTAATAAACGTGTAGGAAATTTGTTTCAAAAAAGTGAAACACTGCTTAAGAAAAAACAGCGATATACATTCGATTTTATTTCGTTGACCCATTTCTAAATCTATACTGTACATATAAAGTTTAAACGTTACAAAATATAACCAAAGCCCATCACCTGGTACACAACTGAAGTGGCTCACCTTTCCTTTCTTTCTCCATTCTGCCTCCGCCACCAAAGAACATGTTGAAAATGTCCATGGGAGATGAGAAGTCGCCTCCTCCCATTCCTCCCTCTTTGATAGCTTGCTCGCCACCTTGATCATAAAGCTCTCGCTTTTTAGGATCTGACAGGACCTCATAGGCTTGTGATATAAGTTTGAACTGTGGAATTGAATAGATCCATATATCACCATTAACATACAATCTCATCAAAATACAACGCAGGAATAAAAAAGCATTTTTCTCGTTTCAACATTTTATTCTTTATCCAAAGTACACACACAGTTTGAAGCCTAAACTGTTTAAATGCACGTGCATTATCAGGGGTTTTAAAATCTCAATGCAATGTAAAACAGCTTGTAGTCAACTCAAGTGCTCGGTACTCTTCCAGAAAGTTCCTGTAATTTCTGTCGCTGTCACTTACAAGGCAACGCGAAACATGATATCCGCATGTGGTCGACATATCAACTTACTTTCTCGCCTTCGTTGGGGTTTTTATCCGGGTGATATTTCAACGCCAGTTTGCGGTATGCTTTTTTAAGCTCGTCCAGTGTGGCTGTGGGGTTGACGCCGAGCAGATCGTAGTAACCGGTTTCTCGAACCATTTTCGATCGGACTCTGCTTCAATACACGGAAAAATCCTATCAATATGCCTGTCCGCTGCAAAAACACACAACAAAAGCAAAACAAAATAAACAAAACATTTATTCATGCAACCTGACCTAAGTTAAATGACACTAAGCAATATTAAAGCATTTTAAATGGTAGTTTAGCTGTACCTACGCAAGTTGTTTTAACACAGCGCTCTTCAGAACTACAAGTTATATCTATAGAAAAGTGAACGGAATACGTCTAAAAAAGCCTTAATGGGTGTCAAAAGTGTGACGATACTCACACAAATAAATAAAAAAAGGAAAGCCGGGTCGGTTCGTTTCTCGCTCTCTGTAGCTGTGGTGTTGAACGGCTGCAGCGCTCTCGTGCTCTCTCGATATTTATATATGCACATGCAGCGGCGGTCCAGAATGTTCTCGAGCGCGAGCACCGGAAGTTACGCTTCCTGAGAAACTGAGTGAACAACGATAGGTCTATTAAAAATGGGATGGGATAAAGATAAGCTGATTTACATGGCATCGAAGCCATTTTTGTCCGATGGCTGACTTAAGTAAAGCATTATAGCTGTTTTTATTCAAAGTATTGTTTTATAAGTTCTGAGTGGTTCTTGTCCCGTGTCAATGTAACATCTGTTGTTACAGTTTTGGGCCGACAATGAGTCGTTTTAGGATTAAGAAGCACACGATGTTCTGTTATCTAGCTAGGACCTGGGTTCCCGTCTGTCGGTCTCTCGACGTTGTGTCGAACCAACAGATGGGGTTCGCCCTTGAGAAACTATCAATTCGACTGGTTTTGAAAGAGGCCAATGAAATTGGCGAATTAAATTTTCATGCCAGACTCCGACGGGTGTAAAAGGGAGACGGCGCGTCACCTTATGTTCTTCGGAGCCTTTGCTTATGACTGAACAGCAGATCTACAGATAGCAAAATACTGCTGGATTCTACGACGTGATGAATGGACTGCGCCTTCCTGCAGCAACTTCCCCTGGGCGTCTCGGCAGTTCCACGACATGATGGCTGCCCTGGATCAGTTCTGCCCGCACTGCGGGCGGTTTATGATTTAGACGTTGCGTCACAGGCGGCTGTGTTCCCACGGGACTCAACCGCCACCTCGTTTTCTTCCTGTTCTATTACATCAGGGGCTACGGCGAGCACCGAGGGAGAAGTGAGGATTACTGTGAGCGCTAATCCGTCAGCCACTGGCTCGCGGACCGTTCGCACCTCGTCTTATCTGACCATTCCCCAAAAAACAGTCCGACCGTCTCGTTCCTCAACCACGTATCGTAAACGGTGCGTGATGATGAGATGTCCCTTGCAGCATAGGGGGGTGACTTACTGGCATCTGACTCCTACGATTCCTTGCACCTCCCTCCTCCGGGAATGAGCTCAGGAAGAAACGGATGTAGGAATGTCAGCCATGTTATCCCGGGCCGCACCGCCACTCCCAGTGCTCGCGGCTGTATACATGGTGCCTCGGGGTTGAGCGTGGCTCCAAGCTGCGCCTGCCCCCGGTGCAGTGTTTCCCCGGAAGTGCATGAGAAACTCAGTAAGACCTGGAAACGCCCCTTTTTTGTCGCGTGCACATCAAACTTGTTCTGCCACCCTTTCTTTCCTCGATGGTGGGGCAGCTAGAGTATACTTCAATCACCCCCATGCACCACAAACGGCTGCCACCTGGGGGGCTCGATCTAGACTCCCGTCCAAAGCATGTAGGTTGCGGCATCTCTGGTCTCGTGCTTACACTGCTGAGGGCCAAGCTGCCCCCTCTATCCACGCTATGGCCATCCTTCAGGTCCAGGCCAAGGCATTGAGGGAGCTCCACGATGGTAAGACTGCCCCATTGCTTATGCAGGAACTCCGCATCCCCATCGGTTTGACGATGTTCACACTTATGGCCCAGGGGAGAGACCTCTGGCAGAACCTTACATAGATGAGTGACGCCGAGAAGGTCCGCCTCCTCGACCCACCCATCTCACGAGAGGGTTCTGTTTGGTGTTACAGTTGAGCAGAAGTTCTACAGACAGAGGCTATCAAGCAGAGCCTCCACGCGGCGACTTGACCACCGTCTGGCTGTCGAGATCCCGTGAATCTTATGCTTCCCAGCAGCCCTGGACCTCTTCCACGCCCTCCCACTCAGGCGGCACACAGGAAGACGGAGACCATCACCCCGTCAGTAGCCACGGCGGACGCAGAAGCTGCCCTCATGGGAAGATTGTGGTGACGACCGATGCCTCCCTGCAGGGCTGGGGTGCAGCGTGTAACGGATGGGCCCCTGCCTGCGCTGGCATATCAATTGTCTAAAGTTGTTGGCTGTGCAACTTGCAATAAAGAGGCTACAAACTCTCGTGCAGGACAACCACATGCTTGTCCGGTTGGACAGCACATCTGCCGTTGCGTACATCAATCATCAGGGTGGCATACGCTCACGGCAGCTAACACGACTAGCCCGACGCCTCCTCCTGTGGAGTCACCAGGTGACCTGAACCAGACAGCCGACACGCTCTCTGATCAGTCTACGCCTGGGGGAGCGTGGAGACTCCACCCCCGTTTAGTCCAGCTCATTTGGGTGCAGTTCGGGCAGGCTCAGGTAGACCTGTTTGCCTCCCTAGACACCACCCATTGCCCGCTATGGTATTCCCTGTCCGCGGCCGCCCTCTGCACGGATGTTCTAGCGCACAGCTGGCCACGGGACAAGTAGAAGTAAGCCTTCCACCGAGTGAGCCTCTGTACAAGGTCAGGGAAGAGGAGCATCAAGTTGTCAGGGGAAGGGCACGTTGTGGCATCCCAGGCCAGACCACTGGAACCTCCATGTCTTACTCCTCGATGGTTAAGACCATTATACGCCTATAAGTGGCGCCTCTTGTGGCCAACCCTATCCGTGTTGTGTCCAGTACGCACACTGCGTCTCTACTTGAACCGCACGCAGAGCCTCAGGTCAGCTCTGATCAGATCTTTGTTTGTTTTGGAGGTCAGCAGAAGGGGAGGCTGTCTCCAAACAGATTGTAGCGCACTGGATTGTGGACGCCGTCACAACGGCGTACCAATCCCAGAATCGCCCGTGCCCGCTATCAGTGAGAGCTCACTAGTGGGCACTGGCGCAGGGCACCTCTCTGGCAGACATCTCTGGCAGACACCTTCGCAAGGTTTTACAACCTCCGCGTGGAACCAGTGTCAGCCCGCATCTTGTATGGCAACATGTGGACCTCCACCTCGCGGCTGACTACCTCAGTCCGCATATTTTTTCCGATGAGCTCTTCACTGACGGTGAGACCATGCGGGTGTCTCCACTAGAACTCCTCCCGATGGTAGGAAGTGGTCTCTGTAGTGCGTTCCCCATTCAAGGAGTGCACTTACCCAGTGGGCTTGCGGCACTGGCCGGCTTCTCGCTGTTAGGGAACTCCATCTGTCGGTTTGACACAACGTCTCGTTCCCTCCATCAGGGAACTGAGGTTACATCCATAATCGAGAAGTTTTCTATACATCGGTGGTTTCTGCAGGTTTATTGCCTGCGAAACTATATCAAATTAATCTTAAATCAGTCCTCTCTTGTGAATAAGCTGTACTGAAGCCAAGCTGATGGGTCAAGGGTTTATTTCCCACCAAATGTATACATTAAATGGAATCCAATTAAAGAGCCTGAATGCAATTTAAATTGCGTTGGATTTGCAATCAAATATTAAATGTTAAAGGGATACTTTAATAACAAATAAAAAATCCCCCATGTTTAACTTCTTGAAGAATAATGCAGTCAGAGTTATAATAACACGTATCATTTTTTTTTGCAGCTTAAGGGCGGAAGTCCCAGGGACTGCCCAAAATTATGATATGTAGTCTAGCAAAGGCTTGAGTGTTTTTATTTCAAACCCATTGTTTTGGACGTTTAATTTTCTGGTATCTAGACTACAAGGTAAATCTTAAATCGGATTGCTGATCAGAAAAGC
Organism: Triplophysa dalaica; assembly: GCF_015846415.1. NCBI lineage: Eukaryota > Metazoa > Chordata > Actinopteri > Cypriniformes > Nemacheilidae > Triplophysa > Triplophysa dalaica. The sequence goes on along the minus strand of NC_079565.1, from coordinate 9,653,304 downwards.
TACTCAAAATGGTTGGTCACAGCTTTAGTTCCCACTAAATGCACATACTGGTTAAGTGCAATACAAATCCAAAATGCATTGTAGGTTGTTTTTCTTATAATGTTTATGTAAAGTACTACGAAATGTCTTTTGTTTATATAGATCTATTCCACACCAAAGGATTTTTTTTTTTTTTATTTGTTAATGCTATTTGTTAATTATGACACTAGATGGCAGTATCGTGTAAGAAACAGGACAGATAAAAACAGTGGGTGCGTCTCAATTCTTATTTGATCAACCTTGGCTGTTTCTCAAACGCAAGGTGTCCTGTGCAGGTTGACTTATTGTGTAATTTAGTGCACCTAATATGTTACTTTAAAGCATTAGATTATTATTTCAGGTTGAAGATGTTTACTATTTCTGGATAAATTAGTCTAAGAACACAAGAGGGCAATATTGGTTACGATAAATTTCACACCAAAAAGGTGAGAGGTTTGTAGTTGACCATTTTTTTAAAAGACAACAACAATCTTTTTAGAGCGTTTTCACACTTTATCAGGGGTCTGAGCACGGTTCGCTGGGTTTTTTGGCCCATATGTGAACACTGCAAAAGATCAATCCACAATTAAACGCTAGTTTCAACATTGGTAAACGCATGCTCTTATTAGTAATAGATAAAGTATTAATATTTATAAATCAAGCACAAGAAAAATAGATTCAAATATAACATCACTATATAGCAGAATCATTATGAAAAAGGTTTTAGTGAAAGATGTAAAGAGACATATAATTTTTAACATTTGTTTGATATTGTGCCATTTTAAACATTTTAAACATGTTAAACAAATTCTGAGAGACATTTTGTTTTGGAGTTGAAATTAACCAACATGGTGATCAACATTTGTCACAATGTAGACAATGTTTAGAAACTGTAATATATTTTAAGATTATTAAATATAAATACATTTTTATTATTTTGTAATGTAAAAACTAAAGGGGGGTCAGTCATCTTTCCCCAACTGGTATCACTTTCACATGATAAGGTGTTTCAAATGGCAGGATATAAGGAATTGACATGAACATTCCACTGCAGTTTGCAGCTTCGGCCCAAAGAGAATAATGACCTTTGTTGCTTCCATGTTTTCTCATGTAACACACATTTTTTTGTGCTGAAGTTTATTATAGAGATGACATTAACCGATTACATAATCATATCGAACTTGTTCAACTTCATATAAAAAGTTTTTACTGTCTAAAAATGACAAAGAGTCATTTTAAATAATATATGGCAGGTTTATAAAGTTGCATTTGAAGGTTGCTTCTGAAAGACTGTATGTGTTGGTTTGCCATATAATTCAACACTATATGGGGAAACCATAGTTGCAATTAGCTGAAACATAACCATCATATATGGGTGATATCAGTGTCATTTTACAGTTATGTAATATTTAAAGTTATAGTGTTATTAAATTATGTTATTCTTTCAAAATAGCTTTGCTTTGTCCTTCTTTTCAGAAATGTTGAATTATATCCTTCCTGCTTCATGTTTTTGCAAATAGGTAGATGTACACATCTTTCTACTGCCTGTAGTTAGTAGGATTGAAAGTAAATATTACTATTAAATGTTTGAACTTTAAACAATAAATGACAGATTGATAAAGTTTCATTAAAATAATTTTGTAACATTGTATGTGTTGGTTTGTCTCATCATACAACACTTTATGGGGAAAACATAGTTTCAATTAGCTGAACCATTATGTCACTTTTATATATTTATCAACATGAGCATAAATGTACTTGTTGATTTGCCTTAACATTCCTATACCTCTGGTAAATTGATGAGTTAAAGTAGGCTTATGTATAAAAAATGAATGACTTGTAAAGCCAAGTTATTAAAAAGGCTTGTACATTAGTGCTGTTATAAAGTGTTCTGCACTGTGGACAAAAGCTTGTAAATGTACTCCCACGTTTTAAATAAATTCTAAGAGACATTTTGCTTCAGAGTTTAAAATAAGCACCGTGGTGATCAACATTTGTCAAAATGTAGACAAAGTTTAGAAACTGTAATACATCTTAGAGAAATTAAATGCATTAAAATATTAAAGAGTTCTAAAAATCCCCTTTATGTCGAATATTACTGGGTTTGTTTTCATCATATGACTGGTTAAAATATTGTCACAACAAATATTTGAACTATGAATTACATAGAAATCATTTTTTATGTATTCTTTTTGTAAAAACTAAGGGGTCTTTCTGTCATTTTCCCCCAAACGGTATCACTTTCACATGATAAGGTGTTTCATATGGCAGGATATAAGGAATTGACATCAACAACAGTCAACATTTACTTTAATTGTCTGGAAAAGAGATTTAATGAAAATGGATTTTTTTTCTAAAATAAAATGTGTCTTTTGTCATTTGTCATTTGGGACACAACTAAAATTTTACAGCTTGTCAAATTACAACCATACTATAAAGAATGTATATTGTCACTTTGTCGTTAATCTTAAATGCTAATGTGAATCTGCAATGCTGAAGTGGTTAATGATTCAATGCAATAGATACATTTAAGCACTGACTAGCAGTCTTCGTTTGTACTTTTTTAGAAATGTTGAGACAAACAACGCCTGCTGCATGTTTTACAAAAAGGCAAATGTACACGTCATTCCACTGCAGTTTGCAGCTTCGGCCCAAAGAGAATAATGACCTTTGTTGCTTCCATGATTTCACATGTAACACACATTTTTTTGTGCTGAAGTTTATTATTGAGATGACATTACCCGATTACATTATCATATCGAACTTGTTTAACTTCATATAAAAAGTTTTTACTGTCTAAAAATAACAAAGAGTACCTGTGTACCTGAGTGTTTGGTCAGGAGTTCCTGCATCTGAGTCCCTTTGTGCACCGTGACACATAACCATCATGTTTGGGTGATATCGGTGTCATTTTTTCAGTTATTTTAAAATTATAGTATTATTATATTATTCTTTCAAAACAGCTTGGCTTTGTCGTTCTTTTCGGAAATGTTGATTTAACATTCTGCCTGTTTCATGTTTATACAAATAGACAGATGTACACGTCTTTCTGCTGCCTGTAGTTAGCTTCAACCTTTTTAAACAAATTAAATGTGCACCTTCGTTGCTTCACAATTAAATCGTTTTTACTTTGTCCAAAAATAATCTGTAGTATAGAAAGAAAATATTATAATTAAATATTTGAACTTTAAACAATGTATGACAGATTGATAAAGTTTCATTGAAATGCTTTTGTAACATTGTATTTGTTAGTTTATCATACAACACTTCATGGGGGGGAGGGAATAGTTGCAATTAGCTCAACCTTTGTATCACTTTTATATATTTATCGACATGATAAATGGCGCAGGTCCGACGCAGAACCATAGATTGAGCTTTAGTGCTCACAGCTCTCTTTTTAGAGCACTCAAATCCTCCTCATTGTAGACCTAGTTGTTATTATTCGAGCGCATGTTGCTGGTTTTCACTTTAGTTTCTAGGTCATCGTTCAACCTTAAATGTTTTTGTGTTACCGTCATTCTCATGCTCAGTGTACACGAATATATTATTGTTAGAGAGCACAACTCTCGTACACTTATAGGAACAATTTTTAAAGCGCACAGCTCTCATACAAACTGTACACGTTTACTAATATTATTTTTTAGAGCGCACAACTCTCTTACTCCGTGTACACGTTTACTAATATTATTGTAATAGCGCACGGCTCTAAAGTCAGTGCACAATGGACACGACAATATTGTTAGAGCGCACAACTCTCATACTCAGCCTAAACGAACATTACTGTTAAGTTCAGCCGTTAAAATCAAAATCCTGAAATGAAACCCTCAGTTTGAAAGTAGGCTACTGAAAAATGTAAAAATCACAAACAAAGTTTTAAATATGTCTAATTCAAATAAGACTCAGAAACGTTCACTGCTTTTAATTTGTTTTAATGTTTTCAGACTGAAAAGTTTTGACAGATTCATATTGATAATTTTGTTATCACAAAATATAAACAGAAAACGGCTAAGTTAACAAATGAAATGGCAGAAAGTCTTCCGAGAAGAGCTTGTGAAAGTTCAGGCGATACAGCCAAATGCGCCTCGACACCATATGTTCCGCCCTCCTCTTGGAATATGGCCCTGTCGCAATAACAACAAAGTCGTTATTTAGCACATTTAATTCTTTACTGTAACCAAAATAACAAACACGAGGAATTTTTTGTCACTTACAATTGTTACTTATTGCGCTCCAAAGGTGTCTCCTGCCAAAGTCTGTTCATGGTTCGCCTCCAAAGAATCTCTGAGAAAAACTTCCCAGATATCGCTGGAGGTGGCGAAGCACCGGTCCGACGACTATGCCCAGGTCTGTCGGCAAGAAATTGAAAGACCAACCAGCACCCCGTCCTTCAATATGGATGGAGAACTGAGGATACAAGTCGATTTTAACTGAAATCAGATATGGCTGAAGGTGGCGAAGCACCGGTCCGACGGCTATGCCCAGGTCCGTCGGCAAGAAATTGAAAGACCAACCAGCACCCCGTCCTTCAATATGGATGGAGAACTGAGGATACAAGTCGATTTTAACTAAAATCAGATATGGCTGAAGGTGGCGAAGCACCGGTCCGACGGCTATGCCCAGGTCTGTCGGCAAGAAATTGAAAGACCAACCAGCACCCCGTCCTTCAATATGGATGGAGAACTGAGGATACAAGTCGATTTTAACTGAAATCAGATATGGCTGAAGGTGACGAAGCACCGGTCCGACGACTATGCCCAGGTCCGTCGGCAAGAAATTGAAGGACCAACCAGCACCCCGTCCTTCAGTCTGGATGAAGAACTGAAGATACAAGACGATTTGAACTGAAATCATAGCTTCAGATTTGACAAAGTACAATATTCAATTCTATAAGGTAGATTTATGGAGCCAGAATGAATTACTCCATTCGAAATAGGTTCTCTTGTATACACTGTAGATCTCATTGTTGTCAATTTTAAAAATGAATCTTTCCTTGAAGGTTTAGCTTGCCTTACCTTTCATTGTGCTCCGATATTACACGTCCGACATCGTTGGCCATTCTTTGTCGAAAGATTGTTCTTGTCTTCCAGTTCGGGTTTGCATATGTGCTTTTCATTTGTCAGACAAAGTAAGTTCTGCATGAAAATAATAATAATAAATAATAATAACCCTTTCTCTCAACAGGTAGTGGTCTAGCTTTAGTTGAAACCAGTAACTTTGTATTGGCACCTAATGTATTATGGCTCCTGGATGACATATCGCTTGTTTCTCCCTAAACTCTTTGTAAGTCGCTTTGGATAAAAGCGTCTGCTAAATGACTAAATGTAAATGTAATGTAATGCATGTTGATGGTTGCTTCCTCTCCCCTCCCTCTCAAACATGACACCGGCTTTGAGTGTAAAGCCATCTCTCATACTCAATGTACACCTATACGAATATTTATGTCAAATATTACTGGGTTGTTTTGATCACATCAGTGGTTATAATATTGAATTACATAAATCACTTTTTCCCCCCAAACGGTATCACTTTCACACGATAAGGTGTTTCAGATGAGGATATAAGGAATTGACATTAACAACAGTCAACATTTACTTTAATTGTATGGAAAAGAGATTAAATGAATATGGAATCTTTATCTAAAATAAAATGTGTCTTGTGTCATTTTGGGACACAACTAAAATTTTACAACTTTTCAAATTACAACCATAATATTAAAAACGTATATTGTCACTTTGTCGTTAATTTAGTGACTGGATCATTGAGAGAAAAGCCTCACTCCCTTTTGTCCCGCTACATTAATCTTAAATGCTAATGTGAATCTGCAATGCTGAAGTGGTTAATGTTTTAATGCAATAGATACATTTAAGCACTGTCTTCGTTTGTCCTTTTTTAGAAATGTTGAGACAAACAACGCCTGCTGCATGTTTTGCATAAAGGCAAATGTACACGTCATTCCACTGCAGTTTGCATCTCGGCCCAAAGAGAATATGCACCCTGTGTTGCTTCCATGATTTCACATGTAACACACCCATTTTTTTGTGCTGAAGTTTATTATAGAGATAACATTACCTGATACCAACTTCTTTAACTTCATATAAAAAGTTTTTACTGTCTATAAATAACTTTAATTTTAATTTTAAATAATATATGGCTGGTTTATAAAGTTGCATTTGAAGGTTGCTTCTTAAAGACAGTATGTGTTGGTTTCAATCTCAGTGTACACTTGTACTCATTACTCAGTCATTTTTTATAGAGCTACATAAATTTCCTCTAAAGTCAACTCATCAAGTGTTTGTCTTCCTCATTCAGTTCATGTATTTTGTCTCTTATATTCATAAATAAAGAATCACAGTCAGCTTTCTCATAATTTGACTTATAAAGGTTAGGCCAACTATAGAGAAGCAAAATTTCATCCTGAATTACTTTTTGATAATCCGTTATAAAATCATTCATCTTAAAGCTTTTCTGAATACATTTCATCAGCGCCGAACAAGTTAAAACACATTTTGGAAAGTAAAACTATACCAACCGTAGGGAGAGGGAGGGAACCTTTTTGGAGTGTGCTGTGGTCACGGAAGCTGAGCTGTCCATTGATGTATTCGTTATTGTTAGAGCACGTTCGACTTCCATGCGTGCCTTGTATTTCACGTCTGGATTTCTCCAACTTTTTCACATTCTGACGTTGATTCAATGTGACTTTTGAACATCGAAACTATTTTATCACACATGAGTGTTTTGAACTAAATTGACATAGACGATGAGGAAGATGAGGATGGCAATTTGGTTGTATGTCCTGGACCCAGTTTTTCAAAAGTAATCCTGTGATATTTTCGATCACGGATTGGATCAAATCTTGGAAATGTTTTTTTTTAAAGCAAAAGAGGGATTCCGAACAAAAATCAGATCATGTAATCCGATCTAACATTTGATCTGGATCAAACCTGCCCTTTGGATTTTTCAAAACTTTTGACTCGGTTTGGGATCTATTTGATAAAAAAAAAGGATTATCCTGATCCCATCAGAAGGGTGGATTCAGTTGTGATTTTTCAAACCAAATAAAATCAGAGAGGTTTTTCTAAGTGAATGAACACAAAAGCAATGTTTACTGATGATATATACATCATATAACGTTCCTCAGCTACAAAACAGGCTGGTGACGGCTATGAGTTGCTTCTAGAAAAAAAGTGCAGATGGAAATACATCTCCTAAAGGCAGAGATGGAAAGAGCTGCTATCTGTCCTGTAAATTATTTTTGACTATTGGATAGTATTATTTTTGTTTTGTTATTTAACATTTTAACAAAATAAGGAATGTAAAATGTTCTGTTTATTACAGTGTTTCTGTTTCTCACAATTAAAAAAAACACTGGCGATTTGTGGCCACGGGTATTTTTCATGTTGTTCTTTGCTAAACCAGGTTTGATTTAAGGCTCTGGTAAACATGATTTGGTAATCCTGAAATTTGGTATTTAGATCACAGTGATCCAATCCAATGTTCCTTTAAAAAACTGGCATGAAAGCAAAATGGATCACATGATCCTGGATAGCAAAACATAGCATTTCCAAATCCGGATCAATTTGATCCAGATTACATTTTTTGAAAAACTGGGCCTTCATTTTATTATTGTTTTATTTGTTAATGAGTTTTCTTTGTGGTACTTATTGTGTCCATGTTTATATGTAAAGACTTTAAATAAAAAGTTGATTAAATATCATAAAATGTTGATGTTTATTTGAATGAAAAAAAATATTGAATACTACGTTTTTAAAGGCTTTATTCAAACGGTCGGTACAGCATGATTAGTCAAGGATCCATATACAAAGTTTGGCAAAGGTTGGAGTAGCCTAGTTCCCTCTAAATATAACCGACATGCAATATGGCAACGCAAGTGACCATTGTCATAGCGAGTGTGCTCAATAGCCTGTGTTTGGCTTGAAACACGAAGGGGCAAATGTTACGCTACACTGACAAACATTTAATTGAATCCATCATGACAATTGTTGTGTGCGGCGATGTACATGTTATAGTTATGCCACAGATTGAAAAGCGGGATGATTTGTCTTCCAATGAATCCTGGACAGTCATGATCTTCCGACTCGTGCTTCGAACTCTTTGGCAGGTTCTGAAAAGAAAGTTATTTTTCTGAGACAAAGTATGAACAAACTTTTGACAGAGGAGAGTTTAAAAGCTCATGAACACAATACATTGTGTAACACAAGAGATCAAATCAGTGGAGCCTTTGAGAAAAAATTTAGAAGAACATTAACACATTGACTGCAAAATTATTTTTTATGAAGAAAGGTTGACAAAGTAAACACCAGCAATCTTTACAACAGCAGCGGGGCGCAAAGAATGATGATCTGGCTGATCGTTTTCCGACTGAACACTGCACTTCTGTGACTGATTCAATTTGACTCTCAAACATTATAACTTTTTTATCCGGTGCTCAGGATGTTTTTGGACTCTTTTTTTTATATTACCGAGGAAGAAGATGAGCATGTTCATTTGGCCTGGACTTTCACAACCTTTCTTTTGTTTTGTTAATTCCCATGTTTTGCACAGTAAACGTAATTTTACAATCTTTGAAAACGTTTTTTGATAGGGTGTGATCTATTTGTGTGATATTGTGTTTCAGCATGAAACTGTCAAAAACCTTAATAAACCTTCAATAAAAAATGCAGCTAATGATTTGGATGTTTTGTGTGTTTCTCTTTCTCTTCAGCAAGAATCGGTCAGGAAGGCTCGGTCACACAACCTCTTTCCTATTTTATTTGGTCATTCCACTGTTATGTGTTTTCTATTTGGTATTTATTGCTTTTTCACCATGAGTTTGTCAAAACGTTTGTAGAGCGGAATGAAAGTTTCAGCAGAGCAAAATTTAGAGCGATCGACTTGTTTCGTGTAAGATCCATATCAACAAGGTTGCCAAATGCCTAATTTTATATACAAAGGTTGCCTAATATTACAATGAAATTGTCGACAGTGCGCGACAGTTTTAAAAGTTTGCACACCTACTACCGGCCCAGATCTTGTCTGTTTCTACCATATCAGTCTCTTATCCCTCTCAAAACACAGCTGCTTTTAATGCAGAAACTGCAGCCTTTTCCTTTAGATGTTTTGTCTGTTGTTTTTCATTAAATATTTGTGTTTTCTTAATGTCCTGTTGAGATTTGCAGGGGTAGGCGTATTCAGGTTACAACAAGAAACATATCGTAAACGAATTATGGTTGCGTCAGCTCTTTTTGAGAGCAACATGGCAACTTTATAGCCCATTAATTAAAGATTTTCTAAAAGCCATGAAAAGACTCCGTGGAGCTCAATAACACAATCCGTCATGGCACTACAAACCAATTCAGTAAATTAGATACCATTGAGTTGTTTAAAAAGCTCACCTAATAATCTTTAAAGTACACATTATTCCATATATTAAAAATTAAACAACATCGAATTAACTCACCAAGGATTTAAACAAAGATATTTTAAAACATATTTTTGCACGTCACAATTGTTCCTATATGTTTCTCTTATCTTCTTTGTTTTTTGTGTATCATTGCACATTGTGAAAAGAACTACAGAAATAAAACGAATTATGCTCGTGCATTCTGACAGTAGTTAAAAGTCCTCAAAATTTTACAAAACACTTGATTGTTTTAATACATAGACATGACTTTTGTACCCATATTCCGTGAAAATGTCAACCATACCATGAAGAAAATAAGGTTTATCAACAGTTTTTGCTAACAGCACAGACATCAACATTTGGTAGTTTAAATACCCATGTCTTCAAGTTTTTAAAACATTTGTTTTATTTTTAGTGCATGATTTTAACACATCCATAAAGGTACCTATTCCTCATGAATGGAAACATGAAAATAAAGTAACTATTTGATGTTCTACAAAGAGGCATCCCTTCTTCATTTGTTGGTATTATTGCTTCAGGTTTGTGCATTTTATTTCACAGAAATCCTGCAAAGTTTGTCGTGTCCCAGAACTGTGTACTGTCGGATACTGGATCAGTGTGTTCATGGTTGTTTGTCTCATGTCTCTTGCTGGTCGTTGCCCTAGCAACCAGGGAGCTGATGCGCAATCACCTTGGCGGCACCTGTTATGCATTGCCGGCTGCCCATATCTGCCCTGCAACTCCTCATGCTCATTGTCAGATGGTTGTTCATGGTTATCGGCACTCTAGTTTCTTACCAGAGCTGTTTAGGGGGCCTGTTTCAATAAGGAGGTTAAACAAACAGGTTAACCTTGAACTCAACCTTAACACTGGGTTGGTTTCCTTAGAAATTAGAAACTTTTGGTGCTTCTCAATATGCCTCCTCCGTTCTCCACCTTGTTGTGTTCTTCATTAATCTGCATGTTAACAGAAGACACATAAACACAGAGCTGTTCTCATGTTCAGACACTTTACTCGGCTTAACCTTTTACATATTCAAATAGACATAATTTAGTTTGTTTAACAATCCACTTGAATTGTGGGTACTTGGACAGCAATGTGATTTGTTATACAGTGTGAACCGATTTGAGTGTTGAGTGTCGGAAGTACCGGGAGTCTCCCGCATATTGATAGCGGCTCCCTGATGCCCGCAAATGAGTTAAAATATCCCGGAATCTAGCGCGCATGAGAGACGGAGACTGTGCTTCAACACATGGAGTGCGCGCACGGCAGAAAGGGAGCGAGGGAGCTTGCGTGTGCGTGCGTGTGCTAGTCTGCGTGTGTGCCTCATGAAGCGCATGTGATACAGAGAGCGTCCTGATTGGCCTGTTTTGGTAAGTCTACCAATCAATTGTCAGTGTGGGCGGGCTTTTATCTCCTATTCCGAGTCCCGAACTGAATATTCAGTTCAGTATATCTAGAAACAAGAGCGCCATGGCAGAGGGAGAGGGCCCCAAAAAACGAAAATATAAGACACATTTCATGTGCATATTATTCAGGTCGGTTAACAACTAGCTACATGAAAACACCTTAGACATATTTAAAATTGCAATGGAATATAAATAAAAGCAGTTTACATAATAGATAGAGAGAAAGAGAGAATTTTATTTGTCATTGTGCGGTAGTACCATACAACGAAATTTGATTGTGCATCATCTAAAAATACTCGCTTTCATATACACACTCACACAATAAATAAAGTATAAAAATTATAAAACAATAACAGGGCATCCAATATTACACTGAAGTCCCATTGCATAAAGTCCCTATCTATAAAGTGCAACTGTGCTGACTGGGTGGTAGGGGTGTATGATTGTTCAGTTCTTTGATGCCCCTTGGGATAAAAGTATAAATAGTATTTTTTGTTGGGGCGGGATCGGCAGGGGGTTGTGCTTTCGGGATACCTCCCTGAAATGCTTTTTTGCAGGTTGAGATGTCTGTATTGCATTACTATCCCTAGATCATCTCAAAAATTACACACTGGACTTTTAAAGCTACACTTTGGAACATTTGCTCAAAGGTTCCCCCATGTGGTTGATAAGCGCAATTGTTTGTTAAATTGTAAATAATAAATATTCCCATCGGCAGCGCAATTAGGGTTGGGAATCCTTCCAAAACTTTCGATACAATTTCGATACCCATACCTTGAGCTTGATATCTATTCCTATACGATACCCTTTTCGATACCATTTTTTCTTTTTTTAAATCAAATAGGAGCAGAATAACCATCGCAATATGTAAAATGTAAAAGGGTAAAGAATTTTGTGAATTGTGCCTTTAAAGCATTTAGCACTAATTTTGCTAGCTACAGTATAGCCATACATCCAAACACAATATAGCTTGATTTAGGTCTCATTAGATAGGACTTACTTAAACCGCGCACAGAAAATCAATTTATACCCCATTCACGCAAACCGCTGATTCCAGAAAATTCCCAATAATTGCCAGAGTCCCTTCTATGTGAACACAAACGTATCCCGGATTGATCTGAAAAATGATTCTAGAAGAGGTACATAGTAACATTGACAATATTTGTTTTTGAAATACGTTGTCTTGTTGAAGAAAAACATTTTATCATCAGAAATAGCAAACTTTAATTGTTGAATGAAGTTTTTACAGCTAATCCAAAATAAAATAATTAAGCTTTTCTAGTTTTCAGAACTGTAACATATTTGCATTTAAAATGTCTCAAACTCATTAATATGCATTGTGCCTCTCACAAACATTTCCCACTAAAACAATTTCTCACCAACTTTCATTGAGTCAAAAATATCTCCATCACTCTCTATTTTACAAAGGCTTAGGTTACTTTTTGCGTTGTCTAAATGTTGGACAAGTCCAGTTAACAAGTCCAAATATAATAACCTGCATGACTTTCTTCCATGTAGCAGAATATCCAAGATGCTTTTTTTTCTATTCAATTCAAGTTAATGGGGATTATGACTTTTTAAACAAGATGATAAGCTTGTGGATTTATAGTCTCTGGTCTCCATTGAGTTTTATTGCATGATAGAAAATGTGAATTTTGTACACATTTTTTTGTGGTATCAACAAATAACGGTGAAAAAGAGAGGAAATAGAACATAATGAGGTTTAAAACTGACAGACTTTTCATTTTGTGTGACCTGACTTTTGCCCTATTGTCATAGTTTCATTGAACAAATTTGTATATAATCTGAAACTTTTTGTATATTGTTAAAAAATGTGTGTATGATCTGAGAACAACAAGTCAAATGTCTTGTTTGGAAAGATTAGCAGACAAGTGAGTGGACATAACAATGTGCAACAAATAAGCAACGGAAATAATATCATTTCAGTGATATTGTCACTTTTGTTTACAATGAGGATCAAGCTGGTTATTTTGTTTAAACCAATGTCAACGTGTCCTCTGTTGGTGTAAAGACGTTTCCAAAATCAATGGGAACTGGAAATTCTCAAGTATTGAGCACTTTAACTGCCAAGACTGCCGGAGTTTTATTACTTGGTAAAAGCGACGTGTCATTTTATGAACTTGCAATGCTGCTGAGCAGTTTCACCATGTGATTCATGTGAACAGCAGAGAGAGACAGAGTCTGGTGTCCTCTAGGGCAACGTCCCCATTCTGTGTTTCAGACTGGTTACATTAGGGGCCCATGACAGACCCTTTGGAGCAGACGGTGAAATATGGATGTTGTAAGTAGATATCATTTGATTTTTGCTTTGAGTTATTGTGATGCGAGCTAGGCCATATCATAGACAGCAAAATTAAGATTTTTGAGTTTACAAATTTAATGATTGAAATGATTGAAATGTTACGTATTTTGCTGTGGTCATTTCCTATTCAATGCAGCAGAGTAAAAAGAGCGCCGATGAGGTTCTGGAATGTGCAGAATTGGCACCGGCCCAATCTCTTTGGACCACAGAGGCCAGCGGATCAGTTCAGCTGAGAATAGATGAACTCTGTCCAGAACAACCCGTTACAGTTCATCAGATGTTTATGCGCTCGGTTAAAAAGTACGGCAACCTGCCTGCCCTGGCAACCAAGAGGGGAGACAAATGGGAAAAAATTACCTTTTCGGAATATTATCACCTCTGTCGAATGGCGGCCAAAAGCTTTTTAAAGGTGATCTGGATGATAATCTCCTCATAACTAATGAATGCAACTACACACACAATGTATCTAAGAAAAAGTATAGATTCACAATATACAGGCATTGACACATTCATTTCATTTTCATTGTTTTAGAAATAAAATAAGAATTTACACAATAATTGCATTTCTTTAAGGGATAGTTCACCCAAAAATGAAATTTCTTTTATCATCAATGCTGGTAACCAAACAGTACCCATTAAATTGCTTTGATTTTGTGTCCATACATTAAAAGTGATGTCGGCACTGTTCGGATACCAACATTCTTCAAAATATCTTCTTCTGTGTTTTGCAGAAGAAATTAAGTCATACAAATTTGAAATGACAGGAGGGTGAGTAAATTATGAGAGGATTTTCATTTTTGGCTGTACTATCCCTTTAAGTTATTGTATGCATGAATGTACCAATAAGTATTACATGCATGTTCAATAATCTTTTTAGCTCGGTCTGGAGAGGTTTTTCGGTGTAGCCATCCTGGGGTTCAATTCATCCGAGTGGTTTATATCTGCTGTTGGAACTGTCTTTGCAGGGTGAGAAACACAATTAAAACGCGTCTATGCCATGGTTAACCATATATGTATATATATGTATTTAAAACGTTTATTCATTTTGCTAATGTAAAATCATGATGCCTAATGGATGCGGCGTCAATGAGTTTAGGGTATCAGGTTCAATCCAGGGAAACTTTTTAAGATTTTAAATATTTTGAAATGTGAAAGGAAACCAAATTAGAGGTAGATGTGCCGAGTAACATCATAGTTTTTTTGACAGGGGTATAATGACGGGCATCTACACCACAAACTCACCGGACGCCTGCCTCTATGTTGCAAGTGACTCCAGAGCCAATATCATTGTTGTGGAAAATCAAAAGCAGTTGGAGAAGATTTTGCAGGTAAAGTTATATAAGGTCTTTATGTTTTTCTAGAACATACTCTGAGAAACCTAATGCTTGTGTTTTCTTTATAGGTAAAGGGTCAGCTGCCGCACTTGAAAGCCATAGTACAATATTCAGGATATTTACCGGAAAAGTTACCCAATGTTTATTCGGTGAGTGTCCAATGTGAGTTCGAGCGGGTCACAATGTCACCCAAATGATTACATTGACTTTTAATGTTGTTTAACAGTGGGAGGAGCTTATGGCACTGGGGCGGGAAGTTGCAGACCAAGAACTCGATGACATCATCATAAGCCAGAGAGCCAATCAGTGCTGCGTTCTCATTTACACGTCTGGGACTACAGGTGTGCCGAAAGGAGTGATGCTCAGCCATGACAACGTAAGCATTATTGTGTCTTTCACAGAGTTCAAATGTATTTTTTTTGTTTATCGACGATTTCTCCGTTTTGCAGATCACATGGACTGCCCATCATGCCAGCAGAGCTGGAGATATGCAGCCGGCTGAGACCATGCAAGAATCTATAGTCAGCTATCTTCCATTGAGCCACATTGCCGCTCAGATATATGACCTATGGACGGGGATCCAGTGGGGTGAGCTTGTGTACTTTGCTCAGCCAGATGCACTTAAGGTAAATGTGGAATTTCAATTATTATACCGGATAAAAGTGAACTTTTATTCTGATTTAGTTTTGTTTTCACCATTAAGGGGAGTTTAATAGACACACTAAGAGAAGTGACCCCTTCGTCCCACATGGGCGTACCTCGTGTCTGGGAGAAAATCATGGAAAAGATCAAAGAGGGGATTTCACAGTTTGGATATGTGAAGAGAAAACTGGTGACATGGGCCATGTCTGTCAGCCTGGAGGCGAATCAAAGCCTCACAAAGTATGGACGGTGGAACCACACCGAAGACTTTCAGTTGTCTACATAATATTAATGATGTTCTGATCATTGTTTTCACAACAGGGATGAGGAGAAATCGTTCCTCTTTGCGCTCGCCGATAGTTTGGTCTTGCAGAAGATTCGTGCCGAGTTGGGCTTTTCTTGCTGTCAGAAGTTCTTCTCGGGGACGGCTCCTATCAGAAGCGAAACACTTCAGTTCTTCCTCGGCCTTAACTTACGGCTGTATGAAGCCTACGGCATGAGCGAAAGCTCGGGTCCACACTTCATGTCCAGTCCACATGCAAACAGATTTCAAAGGTACTTCTCTTTCAATCTTTCAGCCAAGTCAAAGATTGTAGTTCTTTATGTAGAATAAAGTTGAACTTTGTAAAACCCATTAAAGGGATAGTTCACCCCAAAATTGTAATTCTGTCATTATTTATTTTCCCTCCAGTTGTAGTTCTAAATCTGTATAATGTATTAGTTATGATGAACACAGAGAAAGATATCTGGATGAATGCTTGTAACCAAACCGTTCTTGGCAACCATTGACTATCATAGAAGGAAAAATTACAATGGTAGTCAATGGTGCCCCAGAACTGTTTGGGAACAACTATCTTCCAAATATCTTTCTCTGTTTTCATCACAACACAGTCATTTATACAGATTTGGAACAACTTGGGGATTAGTAAATGAAGACAAAATTAAATTTTGGGTGAACTTTCCCTTTAATGCTCATTTTCATAATATTTGTTTTTAACTTGTTCTGTAGTTGTGGTAAGGTGGTTCCAGGCTGTAGATATAAACTAGCAAATGTAGGTGCTGACGCCATTGGGGAGGTGTGTTTCTGGGGCCGTAATGTGTTCATGGGCTTCCTTAACATGGAGGATAAAACAAAGGAGGCTTTGGATGAAGACGGCTGGCTCAATTCTGGAGACTTGGGAAGGGTGGATGAAGATGGCTTTCTTTACATCACTGGAAGAATAAAAGGTGATATACACACATGTTTTATTTAAGGATTGAATCATATCTCGATGAAATTCTTAGGTTTTTTCATTCAGAGCTCATCATCACAGCTGGAGGAGAGAATATTCCCCCTCTTCCCATAGAAGATGCCGTCAAACAGGAACTGCCCATTATCAGCAACGCCATGCTGATTGGAGACAAGAGGAAATTTCTTTCCATGTTGCTAACACTAAAGGTAAATTTTGCCTAGCACAGACACAATCCACCCAATAAACCATTAAAACTTCTTTCTTTCTATAAAAGTGTACAGCTAATCCAAAAACAATGGAGCCCACGGATATTCTCAGTTTAGAGGCTGTGAAATATTGTGAACGGTTAGGAAGTCAGGTAACAAAAGTGTCAGACATCACCGGAGGAATAGACAAGCTGGTGTACCAGTCTATTGAAGAGGGTATCGCACGGGTCAATTCAAGAGCAACGTCAAATGCCCAGCGCATTCAGAAATGGATCATACTGGAAAAAGATTTCTCAATTTTTGGAGGAGAACTTGGTAAGTACTGTATACTCACCTTTAGGTTTACCAGATTTATATATTCATAAATATCCTCACCCAACAGATCAAAAATCATTGGCAAAATGCATTGACAATGGGTTTATGTGATTTGAAAGTGAAATGTTTACATTTAAATGTTTATACGTTTATGTTTAAAGTTGATCAAAGTCAAAATCTTAAGTGTTAATGTGAGACTCTGAAATTCTGATATAAATCAGTATTTTTGTCTGTAGGCTATATACAGAAGATACCAAAAACACGGATGCTTACATAGAAAAACTATTCACAGAAATGATCTGTAAAGCTACAAGAATATTTAGTAGCACGTTTTTACACCTTTCACAAGCTTTCTCCTATAGACAGTTTCTTAAATGTTATGTAGCCCAGACTTCACTTCCTGTAGATCTTCACAAAACATCAATAACTAAGTAGTTTTAACATAATTGAATACAATTAATACAGAACCAAATATTTATATAAATTAAAGCCGAACACAGACCAGAAATTAACTTCTGACCAAGCACTTGCAACCGATGAAACCATCTGTAGATTTCCATGGAATGTGAATATTACTGGTTGTTTTCTGTGGCTAAATATTTCTTTTCACATATATTAAAGCTAGAACAATACATCATAATATTTTATCTCTTTTCAGGACCTACAATGAAACTAAGCCGCCCTGTGGTGTTGCTGAAGTATCACAATGAAATAGAGAGTCTCTACAGAGAATGAAAAGTGTTTTCTATCATTTTATAGAAATTATATTAAAAAAATCTTCATTTTTATGGCCTTACTAAATATAATATTGGGTTGTATTTCAAAACGTTAAATTTTATATGAAGTGTAATGTGTTTGTGTTTTGTGAAATTCTAAACAAGCATAATATAATAAAATAAAGAGATACATTATTTTGCCCATGAAAATAGCTTATATTTCAACTACATTCATGTCTTTATGCATCAATTGTGAAATGATTGATACTATTAAGTCAATAGAGGGTTAAAACCCATCTGGAGCATAGAATTCAGAAATTACCTTGTAATACATTTACCATTCTTACAACCAAAGACCAGAAATCATTAAAATAACGGTTAGCATTATGTATTTGTTATTCTCATTTGCACAAGATTACTCTGTCAGAAACCACACGACAGGGTGGCAAATTACATACATCAACCCAGAAAATATCCAGTCAATAAATAGAGTATAGATTACGCAATTCCTTTTTTGACAGATTAAAACAGCTCACAAATACGGTCACCGAATGACAAGTTTAAGACAGTGCTTTGTGGTTTTGAAGAAAATACATAGACACTTAGGAGATAGTAGAATTGTGCGCTGATATGAGAATGATACGAAGATTAACTTTTTTTGAGTGTCTGTCCTTTATGGATTAGATCCAAACACAGTTGGTATTAATATTCGACAAAGCCACATTATCAGTCCATGTCCAGCACCCTTCTGCAAATATCCCCCGTGAACTCTGAGCACTTCGAGTTTCCACCAAGATCTTTAGTCAGGACCTGTGACAGAAATAATCAAAACAGTCATTCAACGTGAACGTAAAGCTTTTTCTTAAAAAGCAAATAATCTTACAATGATAAGGACTGGTGCGAATCTTACTTTCTTGTCTCGTATAGTGTCGAAACAGGAGGTCTCGATCTTTTGAGCGTGACTGTGCAGTCCCATGTGGCGCAGCATCATGACGGCGCTCAGCAACAGGGCGGTGGGGTTGGCCAAATCTTTGCCTGCAATATCAGGGGCGGTTCCGTGTACCTGTCACAACAGAGTGAAAGAGCATTAAAATGCATGTGTAATGTTGAGAGCATCACAATTATGTTATTTGACTACATTGCGGTGCCAGTTTTAAGGCTGTGTAACAAGATCAAATGCATACGGATTCAAATATAGCAACTCCATTGGCTCCGATGTTTCCACTAGGTGTGACTCCAAGACCGCCAATCAGCCCGGCACATAAATCACTAAAATACATGAATATGGAAAAATAAGATGCATTTTAAATTCAGAGCAAATCCGATATAATCTTTATATTCTGATAACTCACCTCAAGATGTCACCATAAAGGTTAGGCATGACCAGCACATCAAACTGAGAGGGATCTTGCACCATCTAGTGGAGAGTCCCAAAACACGGTTAGCGAGTCCATAACATTACTTATGAGAACCTTTAGATAAATATTTACATACATTAAGACAGACTGTATCCAGGTACATCTCTGTGAATTTTATATCCTTGAAATTCTCAGCCACCTCTCTGCACTTCCGCAAGAACAGACCATCGGACATTCTCCTATAGCACAGAACTACAATTGAAATCTTAAGCGTTTTGTTTGTCTTTGGACATGAATGACAAGATTTAAACTACAAAGAATCCTATTTGTGGCAGTATCACACAAAATCTACCATTTCGGTTTGCATCTTGAAAATCTTCGTCAATATTTTAAGGCGAAACTTACATGATGTTGGCTTTGTGAACCGCTGTGACGCTGTTTCTTTGGTTATTCCTGGCGTATTCGAAGGCGTACTCAGCGATGCGTCTGCTGGCGTCTTCTGTGATCAGCTTAATACTTTGCACAACACCATCCACAATCTAAAACACAACAGAAGTCACAAACACCACTGAGATCATATCCACCACAAATAAAACACCATAAACTATTTTGTTCAGGTTTGGAAAAGGTTAGCTCGCATATGGAAAAAATGACTCTCTACTGTAAAAATTTGTAGTACGCACAGCAAGTGTCATATTGCTGACATTAACAAGTAAATATGTTTAATATCCAATGCTCAGCCCTGAGCGTTTACGTATAGATATTGCTCATACAAAGACAAAGGAAAGATTGCATGAATGAAACACGATGAAACCAACCAAGGTCATTTTCACATGTCACGCACGATGAAGTGGGACCAGAGACATCTGATTTATGACATCAGTGTAGCACCTACCTACTAAACAAACGGCCCTGATATATGAGCCGTGTGCCCACTGAACTCCCGCTAGCGCTGCGTGAGAAACTGTTCAAAACAGCATTAGACGGCACAGGTGCTGATGACAATAACGCAACCTTTGACATTTGTGCAGCCAATCAGCTGCTGGGAAAGATCTCTCTTACTACACAAAGGTCATCCTAAGGGGGCCCGGTGCTCTAAAGAGTATAAATAAGCTTAAACAGTTGCAATAAGAAGCATGTGAACCGTGTTTCCTGAGTCAAACCAGTTTGAGAAACTTTGTTAGGACCTCAAGAGTGAGATTTATTTCATGAATAATTCTGAACCGTAAAGAGTTTGCATTGCTTTTTCGTGCAACTGTGGGGCTTTGAAATAGAATCTTAGATTTGCAAAAAACAGACATGGGATGAGAGTTAGAGCTAATACCATACCAGGTGTTCAATCCCGCTGTATTCTCCTTCTGTGTTTTCCCGAATGGTGACCAGATCGACATCAGTGTAGGGCGTCTTATAGCCTTCAATGGACACGCAAGGACGCACGTTGGCATACAGGTCAAAGGTCTTCCTCAGCAGCAGGTTCATGGACGGGTGACCGGCAGCAATGGGTGTTTTCAGGGGCCCTGCGGTAGAAAATACAGGTGAAATTTGACAGTAAGAAAATAAAGGATTTGAATGACGAAAGATGAAGGGTATCATCCAAATGACCTTTTAATCCCATTTTGTTTTTGTCCATCGACTCTTTGGCTTCAGGAGGAATCATCCATTTGCCTCCTGGCCCCTGGATGGCAGTGACATTTTTCTCCTCCCACTGAATCGGGGCCTTGGTGTGAAGCAAAGGTTACTGTACCTTTAAATATAGCTGCTCAGCTCACATTACAGGCAAACGTTGACTTAAAAACATGACGAATCTGCACAAAACAATGCTGAATTGGCTACCAAGATGATAACTTGCAGCGCGAGCTGCATTCCAAGTGCATAAAATAGAAACGTACCTTAGCTGCCTCAAATATCTTCATTACTGCAGTGGAGATCTCGGGTCCGATTCCATCTCCAGGAATTAACGTTACTGTTTGCATCTGTCATCAAAGCACAGAATAAAGGAAAAACTCAATTCAATTGGAATCTTGGTTCATCCCCCATGTTGTTTCAAACCTATGATGTTAGACAGAATGAGTTCCTATTCAATTTCATTGAAAAAAAAAAAAGACTACAACATCAACATCCCATGTGTCCCACAGAAGCAAAAAAGTCATTTTGGAGCCACATAGGAGTGAGTATATAGAGAAATAGTATGACAGAATATTAATTAATATTAACATCTCCAGAACAGCAACACTGACTAAATTTAGTCTACAACACTGGCAACAAAAAGCATGCGTGTTGAGTTATTGCTTTGTATGTCATGTGTGGGACTGACAGGTTCTGTCTTCCCCAAACAACAGACCAACGCCTTCACCCTTGAGCGTGGTAAATAAACCTGTCACACAACTACATAGTTTCTGAAAGCTGAATGTTTTGGAGTCGTATGTAAAGCCAAGGGCTGGACATTAAAGATTTTTGTCTCCAGGACAAGTAAAACTGATTGTTTACTTGTCTCTAAGCTTGTATAATTTGTCCTTAAGTGTTTTTCTATGATGCATCTAGAATAAAGTCAACTACACTGTGAATGACAAATGATTTCCTCTAAATGTAAACAGGTATATAGTAACAAATAAAAGTCTAATTAATGGAGTATATAAACAGTATAACAATTACTGAATTGCAGAATAAAAATGATAAAATAAATACTCTAAGCACTTACAATGACAGAAGGTCAGTGATAAAAATATTAATGTTTCATAAATACCTTGTTTTACAATAGCCGGGTTTCCATCACCCTCGTTTTATGTGCATTTTGAAGTTACGCATCAGAAACGAGTGATGGAAATGCCAAATTTCAAAATAAAAGCGTTAATTCGTAAACAAGATATTACGCTCGCTTGAGGTGGTTAATGCGAAAAATGGGAGATGGAAACGCATTTACTTCTTTCCTCTAAAAATGTGACTGCCCTATGAGACGGTGTAACCTGACTAACACTGATCTTGTTACACAGCATCTGAAAAGTTGTACTTGTTATGGTCGTTGCTAAATGTCAAAGTCGTCAAAAAGTGCCTCCCAGAAGGGATGTTGGTGATCTAATGTTATGGTACAAATGACCAAGGTCCATAAAAAATTGTATTAGCTTGAAATTTTCGGTTAGTCAAGTTTAACTAGCTGCTAGCCACAGTAAGTTTATGAATAAGCATTTGTTGCATCTGACAGTCACTGGTCACACGGTATGGCAGATAATCTGTTATGATTTACCCCTCTGGAGAAGGTCCGGGGCTGCGGGGTCTGACTCTTCATAGCTCCCATCACACGGGACACCTGCAAAGACCGTTACAGACAAACAGATCAATAAACTAGAAGTTATACCGAACGGAGACTGCTCGTAACACCTTAAAATGAGCTTAAAATGAGTAAGCTAGCGTTCTGCATGCAAACAAATATAACATACTGATCTTCAGAAATGCTTCCTGAATGTACTGCATTGTACTATCACCATAGCAACAAGCATGAGGAGGCTGAATTATATGAGGGACCAGTCTAAGGCCATCCTGATAAAAACAGATTATTTCAAATATTACTTTTTGACATATATTAAGTGATATATTATTAAGGACTAATACCAGGTGTAGGATGGGTCATTTCAAAAATCCCAGAAAAGCATAGAATATCATCAAAACCTATTCAAATATGAGTCTGGAACTGTAAAGGCTCTCACTAAATTGATGGAATTTTTGAAACAAACCCCTCAATAGCAGATAGCAGATCTGAAGGGGACATCTTTGATATAATACAACAAACAGTGTGATGCCAATGAGCTCGTAAGATTCTGTACAATTAATCCACACTTAAAACGTAAATGCATTTAAAGTCTCATTCATAAGACAACTTGCTGCTTGAAGATGTCACTTGGTTTGATCCTTTGTGACCTAATAACCGGATTATTTATTTTCTCTTATCAGTGTGAATACTTTTTGCGGCCACTATAACTGATACATCTTTAAACATTGTGACTCATTCTGGCTTGATGGTCTGTGAATAGCGAAATAAAATCTTCAATATTGCAAACACATTTTATATTAAGGGCTGACTTAAAGCAAAATGGCAAGGTGCTTGCTTGATATACCCCATCAGCTCTGATGATATGTAGTTTGTGCCAACATTCATCTTATAAGAGGTCAGGATAAACTAAAAAAGGGCTTTTCTGTTATCATCAACCAAATGGATAAAGCCAACATGACGAGGTGACCTTCATCCAGCAGATTCCTATTGGGAGATTGGTTAGTTGGTGTTAATGCTTCTCCAAACACAGTAAGATCACAGTTTTGCACTGGTTTCACAAAATCAATTCCTTCAAATCTATCGCATCTAAATGTCCGCGTCAGATTTGCCATCTTTGAGAACTATGGATCCAGTGCAAGCTAACGCGTTAGCGCTGATGCTTCTCTTACTTCCGTTGACCTGCTCGCTTCATTTATCCCGACGCCGCATCTCTCAAGAAGTTTTATCAGCTGGAAAAGGTAAGAATGACGTTTTAATTTCACACAACCTCATCCTATGGCTGCCTATCTTACATGAGTTAACTGAATTTTGGCTTGTTTGGGGAAAGAGTGCAGGAAAATGTTCAACATCTGCGGTAAAGCACCAGTCGTTTGACACGCGCAGGCGTCACTAAGTTAACCACGAGGTCAGTAGTCCTACAGCTACATTTCTTTCTTATTTATTAACATACATGTAGATTTGTTGACTTCAGGACGTTGAAGTTCAGTTAGTAGTGTTAAAGGTGTGAAGGCTGTTGTTGAAGGGCATGCAGCACCACCACAGGGCCGCTGTGGCATCTCTATCCCACCGCAACGTTTCAGCATAAGTGACGTATTTACATACATTCCTTATGTACCGTCATGTTAGAAATAATACAACGAAGATAAATAAGATGTTAATGTGTCATACGAAATAGTCCTTACCGTTGACCTCCACGCGTTTCCAGCCATCCTGTGCTAACCGAGATCTGGCAACTACTAAACTCAATGCAGCTATCCGGTGTCTCATTCTCCACTATGAGCATGTGGGGTTGCCAGATATTATACACCTTTAGGCGAATGTGTAGGACCATGATAAAGACAAGTTTTACTTTACGTAAGTGTGTCTTTAATAAAATGCATCCGAAGTGTTTATAAGTTTATAATTTATTTAACAATAAAACATATTTGTAAACAGCATAGAAAAGCGATACTAAGGAGATTCAAAAAGTGGGTGATTGAAATGGGTTGAATCATTTAAAAGTTGATTTATGAATGTGTATGGAGTCGTTACAATGGCTTACAACAGTTAGATCAGAAAAATATAAATATACAAATACATCTTTTAAGCTTTTACATTTTTCTCTACTTTAAAATAGGGATTACACCAAACCTGGCGACCCTTGGTGCAAGTCGGCTTTTCTACATGCGACTGTAAAGTTGGTCAACTCTTTGTCTTACTCCCCCTACTGATCTGGATGTCGCAACACACTTTCCACAAGCGTCACAATTATTTTTCAATATCACTACAATGAAACCTTTTTTTCAGTTTCTGGTGAGTGAAACGAAAAATAAATAAGAAAATAAGCATAACAAAAGACACAGAATTTTTTTTTGGGCAAGTGTTTATCCAAGTAAAAGAAAATGGAAAGATGCAAGGCAAACAAAATATCTTATTATACAATATAAATGCAGTGAAAAGGAAAACGCTGGTTGAGCAAAGAAAAACAAAGAAGCCTTAAGTATTAAACAAACAGGTGCATACAAGTTCAAAAATGCATCCACAATGAAAAGTCAAAAAACATTGTGGAAAAATGTTAATCAGCAAGTGCATCATGGGAAAGCTTTAGGAATAAACAAAACAAGTGCATCACTATTACAAAAAATACAAATAGCAGCATTGTAAGCATAATTAAGTGCATTTTAAAGCATATGTAGAATACAGTTGTGTTAGGGGTGCAGAGTGGATTTGTTTGATTCTGAACATCCTGAGACGTTGTTTAAATTGGATTAGGGATAACAACAGTGGTAGTCTCTCTCTGTTGGAAAACCAAAAAAAGACTCTAGTGTAGTCACTAACCCTCACACGGCAGGCAACATGGAGCATTTTGGATTTCTGGCACCGGTGATGTATCAAGCATATGGATGTTTAAAAAGAAAACATGTATTTTTAGCAAATGGAAACATAATGTCATTGAATCCCCAGATTCAAACAGCATACTGCTTTGGTTGGTTCTTGAGACAGATGCTTCTTTCATTTTGTGATATCACATGGGCTGCTCTGCTGTTCAGCAGTCTGCATTCATGAAGAACATCTGTTGAGAGGGAGACAGGTCGCCAAAAATTTATGGATTTCAATAACACCTATGAACAAGTAAATTCTGCTGATTTATTTAAATGGTGTTTTAATAATTGAAAAAATCTTACTTTTACCACGGAATTACACTCTAAAATGGTGCTATATTAGTGGTTCTTTGCTCAAAATAATATGGGAGACACTTTTAGTGCTACTTAGCCCCATATCTTGGTGCTTCAGTGGTTCTTGAGAGGTTCTTTGGGGTAACCAAGGTGCTATATAGCACCGTTTCCGTATAAAGAACCTATTAATCCCCTGTATAGTTCTTCAGCAGTTCTATATAGCACATCAGTCATCACAAAGAACAACTGAAGCACCAAAATATGGTTCTAGACTGCACTAAAGGTGGTTCCCCTATTATTACAATACAAGAACCACTTTAAGTGCTATATAGTACTATTTCGCTATATAGAAGTGTGGGATTAGCTGTAATATTACATTAAAATCTGTGATTTTGATCCATACCACTGAATTGTTTATAGGCTTCATCAACAATGGCATTGTTCGATCTTTTTATATCCCAAAAACCATCATCCACCCAAGGTTTGCAGTCCGGTACGTCAGGAATTTGACCATTTTTAAACAAGCCAGCTAAAACCAAAATAGAAAATTGGTTACAAATTTTTTTTTGTCTTCTAATTAATATAAAAATATAAAAACAAAGACGGTCAGTGTTTGAAAAAAAGCACAAAAATACATACCTTTAATTGTGTCATCAATATCTTTACATAGTTGATATAAGTCACTTCCTCGTCCCACAACCCTTTCACCTGAAGTGGCACAGTAAAACATTATCTGTTTAATTTCTTTGACAATTTTCATTGGGTCACCCATAGAAAACACACAAAATAAACTTAATTCCTTAAGCAAGTTGCACGTAAATCGGAAAATTTAATAAAAAAACTCACCATCTAAAACTTTGATGTTTGGGAACATTTCAAGAAAAAGGCTCCGGTATGAAGAATTCTTGCAGACTACAACAAAACCAACAAGTGAATTAAAGGAAATGCCTTACAGTTTCAAAATATTTGAGTAAGTATTAAACTGACCTAGAAATAAACGCTTACCTGGATTGGAGTAATTATAAGTGTTGTCCTTTAATCTAACGCTCTCCAGTCTCCGTAAAGACTTGAGTGCGTGGAGATTATCAATACTGTGGATGCAATGCAACAGATATGACATAAGCAATCTATTTATCACTGTATACTTTATTTATGAGCTCTTATGATTAAAAAAGATGTTTACCTCGGTATAACATTACCCGCCAAATTAAGACTCTGCAAACTTTCACAGCTAGAAAGAGAATCTGAGAAATAAAAAAATTACTTCACCGGAATCAACAGATCGCATGAAAAACTGGTCAATTGTCATTTTTATAACCGTTTACCTAAATTAGAGATCCTGTTGGCTGATAAATTAAGAACGAGAAGCCTTCGCAAGGGTGAAAGAGGACCCAAATTTGTGATGTTATTGCAAGAGAGGTCCAGCCTCTCTAGGTTTAAACACTCCCCTATACATCCAAGGTCATATATTCCTGAAATATAAAAAAGTATTTTGCTTTTTGATGTACATCTTTTATAAGAGGTCTCCTTAATTGATGTCAGTTTACCTAAATTCCTCAGTTTAAGAAACAAAATAGATTCCAAATCGAACTCCCCCGTACGGGACTTCAGAAGCACGTTGGTGATTTTTGCACATTCAGTTACTGGAAGATGAAGAGAAATGTGTGATTATTTTAAACAACACAGTGCATGCACATTACTAAACCATTTAAGTCTGGTCTATCCACAGTACTGGATAGATAAATATAACTCCATATTAAGATAAGATTCATATTGAATCCCCTGTGATGTGTTCTTTATCTGTTAAATGTGAGATTAAGCCAGCTGCTGGTTTTCTGGGTTAATGCCTGGCAACTATTCAATGTTACTACTCACCCTAACCAGGTATATACTTGTTTTCTGCTGTGATAACAGACGTACCTGGTAATTTATGATTACTGCAGCCCTATTCTAATTCAATTCTTAAAAGAAAACATTTCCTTTTGCATTACAATATACAAAAAAACATCACTCGATTATTTATGAATCGTTTACCTTGGAGTCTACTCTATTGTAGGTCTAACTTAAGGACACAATTATGTCCCTAAACTACTGCTAAGTACTTACACACACTCGGCACACAAAGCAGCAGTTGGTTTAAAAGCTGAACCCAACGCAGATGCTTAAATTACAGTGAATTCAGCACACATGGGGAGCAACAAGCGACAAATGCACTACAGGGAACCTCATGCTGGTTAAACAGAAATAATAGCCCAGTTCTGCATTTAATTTAACATCTAACATAGTAAATATATTGTATAAACGTACTAATATATTTCATAGTAAGTATTTTGTGATTCAGCACCACACTGTGTGGACAGCTACCGCTGCTAGCACGCGCTAACGCTTATAAAACATCTATTTGCGAGTAACTCACCGTTGTCCTTTTCCCTCTTGGAGTCCATTGTGCCTCAAATCATGAAGTCTATCGGTGTTTACAGCATGAGACTTATGTTTTGTTTATAAATAATATCCTGTGCATGCGTGATAAGCAAGAAGCACAGGCAGATCTGAGCAGGTGTGACGGTTAGCGCTGCAGCTATTGCGTTACTGCAATGCCTGCCCTGCCCTGTACTGATGCTTTTAATGCGTAGATTTTTTTGAAGCCATGTTGTTTGTATGGTTTATCTTTATATTCAAGAGCTCAGTTGACGCAAAAATAATAATTATGTAAAGTTCGGAACAGTCGGAAGTTTTCCTTCCTGTGTTTGCATTGGTTACTTGGATATTGTCATGGATACGGCACGGGAATGCGTGTGGCATTGAACGCAGGCAGAAGTTATTCGTTTACGTTGTAGCAAGTGACACGCGGACTTGGAAACAATCTTGAAAATCTTTTAACATTATGGCGGTAGCTTTTGTTAAAATTGCAATGTTTTGTTTTTAGGAAACCCTGAAAAAAGCAAACCATCATAAAATGCTAAAGGTTATAATGTGACTTGAGAGGAATTGTATTCGTTTTAATGAAGACTATATGGTCTCAGTGGGTTTCTACTGGTCATTTTTGGATCTTAATGGTGAAATTTTAAAGGAAACAATTCAACATCATTAAATGTCCAAAAACATACCACAATAGGGACATTTGTATTGGCAAATATCTGATTGTTGATATTTGATATTAGTATTACATCTACTAATACGAATATTGTATAGGGCTACTATAAACAAAACGATGAATACAAATAATCCACAATTAAATCATTTTAGTGTATAACAAATGAATTTTTCGTTTATCCATTTTATAATATAAACGCTAGGGGGAGCTCACAATAAAATATCAAACATATTAGACAATTTCAAAGATTTTAGCCTTTCGTTCAGAGAAAAAATTGAATCGATCGAAAGTTCAATTTCTTTTTTAAACAATAAAACAATAAAGGAAATAAAACAGGGTTTTCTTCCAGAAGGTTTACATCCCCTTTATAAAATGTTGCCACAGAAGGATCAGATTTATTATATAAGTACAATTGCTAGTATGGTAGACATTTTGATTTTCCAAAACACCAAAACGTATATGTTTCCTAAAAAACATTTGAAAAAGACCTTTGCTTTTTACACCAGAGCGATAAATCGCATCTAGAATAAAAGTGTTGTTGACATAATATGTCTGTGTAGTGTGCATATAAATTTTGTATTTATAAACAAACAGTGCACGTAAATTTAGGAGATATTTACATGTATTTATTTATATTTACCAATCATTTAATTTAAACGTTTATTATTTGCATATTTAATATTTTTCGAAAATATATGCATGTTTGTGTATGTTTTATAAATACAAAACAACTTTGCACAGTACACAGACTTTTATTCTGGATGTGATAATTGTGATAACTCGTTTGAAGTCCATCGTAATAATATCGAACTAGACAGAAGGTGTTGCTATATTATAAGAAGAATTTTTCGTTTATCCATTTTATAATATAAACGCTAGGGGGAGCTCACAATAAAATATCAAACATATTAGACAATTTCAAAGATTTTAGCCTTTTGTTCAGAGAAAAAATTGAATCGATCGAAAGTTCAATTTCTTTTTTAAAAGGAAATAAAACAGGGTTTTCTTCCAGAAGGTTTACATCCCCTTTATAAAATGTTGCCACAGAAGGATCAGATTCATTATATAAATACAATTGCTAGTATGGTAGACTTTTCGATTTTCCAAAACACCAAAAAGTATATGTTTCCTAAATAAAACAAAATCACCATCAATAATGACGACATAACCTGTCGATCTAACGCTGTGTAGTCAATCACGCCCTCTAGTGGTGTAAACGCGTAAGTTAGTTAGTTGAAGACTCGTTTTCATTGAGAATACTGTCATAGTGAGTGCGGACAGCGGTCGGTGCTTAATCCGACAATACGATTTTATTGCGCGTGCCAGGATCCGTCCTCGAGGAAACGTTACGCATCAGAAAGTATAGCGTTTCTTCAGCTGATAAAGTATTCATGGAGAGTGTCGCCTTTACCTTCAGCAGGCGTCGGTTACTTCGAGACGGACTGAAATTTCATGCCTGGTCCCAATTTTCTCGACTGACCAAACCGTGAACATAAATGCATAGAACAGAGAAGACGCCACGAACTTCCAATGTGATGCATCTTTACGATAGGAAAATTACTCGATTAAGATGGGTAATAAGCAAACGATATTTACTGATGAACAGCTAGATGCCTATCAGGTAAGAGACTTTGTTTTTTCATCGCTTACAGACACTTATGCTACATTTACAGTTGAACTGATGAATAGACAACGTCAAGTCTTGCGTTAAATGCAATGTTGTTTCCTTTTTTTTCATTCTTTACAAATATGATTGGTTTAAAATATGATTGGTTTATGTTATCCCATCACATATGTGGATGCAAAAGAGAAGGCATTTAAATAGATTGTACATTACGAAAAACATTTGTTTCAAGGAAAGAAAAATATTGATAACCAAAAAGACTGTAGAAAAAAATGATAAAACAGAATATCAGTTCTTTTTCTGCGTCATATACGATTAATTTTTTTCTTTTACAGTACTCAGATTGTGGGATGCCCTTTTGTCTGTAAATAAATGCTATAGACAGTTTTAAGCATACATTCGACCGACGTATATGTGCTTAATCCCTATTCTGTGCATCTTGTATAGATTTTCTCAAAACCAATTCGCCCACTGCATGTAAACTATAAAAGAAAAATGCAATTTTATTTCTTATAACACTGAACGGATTCTGTAATGTTTCCTATAATGCAGATTTCACGATCAGTAATACTTGCTCCTTTTGTGATGCTGAGGGTCTGACCATTGAGGCATATCTGCGAGGACATCTGATCATTATGTTCTAAAGCGCTAATCCTCCCTGTGTGTATGTGAGAAGATCTTGCTTTTGTCTTCTGTAACATTAGTCTGTCATGCTTTGGCGAAACATCTTCTTAGCATGTTACACAAAGCTGTACTCTAAGAAGCTTAAATATTAATAGGCTACTAAGATACCCAGATATCTACTTCTGGTTAGTCGGCTGTAGGATTTTCTGGTTGCTTTTACTAGCGAACGCTTATTCTGTTTTGTTAATATAGCAGTATGAGGACACATTGACACCTGCAGAAAAATTCTGTAAAACGTAATGGCATTCGTTCATGGAGTCAGATATCCATGTGCATTTCCCATCTGTCAATGATCAAAGTGCATTGTACAGATCAATGACGGTTGGCAACAATGGGACTTGTTGTGCTCTTTAATCACTGGGTTGTAGTACCTGGATCAGTGGAGCTTGGCCATTTGGCTGAAAGATCAGTTCCTCAGAACAGCCAAGTGTTATCAAATCATTTCACCATGTCATGCATATCAAAGAAAAAGCTTCCTTTGTAATCATTTTAAAGCCAGTTTTTATATTGCTTTGTTTTTGTTAAAGTAACTTTTTTATTATTTTATCCATCTTCTATTAATGTAGATTTACTCACCCTCATGTTGTTAGCCACCCCTTCAGAATAGAATAGAATAGAATGTCTTTATTGTCACTGTACGCATGTACATTCAACTCCATTTCAGTGCAGTCAAACATGGCAACAAACAGTGTAAAGAATAAAAAATATAAACAATATAACGTAGCCAAACATATGAAGGTAAAGTTCACAGTCTTGATGAGTGTGTACATTTGTAAATATAAATATGGTACTATATACAATGTTAAATATATGGATAAAAATTGCACATTATATATATTGCCCATTTTGATATGAAATATTGCACATTGTTAGGAAACTCACCTTCTGTGCAATACCATACAGTGTTTAATAGTGACTGAAAAGAGTCCGGGGGTTGGGATGGTTGGACCCACCCTTTAAGTTTTTTTATTCACTGAAACACACAAATTTCATATAATGCCTATTTCTATAATGTCAACTCAGCAATAAAAGCTCCCTTAACATGTTCCATACAGCTCTTGCACTGTATAACACAATATTTTTTGAAACCTTGTGTGAAAACCATGTTGAAATCTACATTTGTATTCATCCAAAAATTCAGTCTTGGCTTCAGTTATTTTTGTGTCTTGCCAATAACATCGAGCGAAGTTATTTTTTCATTTTATATATTCATATAAAGACCTTTGCTTTTTACACCAGAGCGATTAATCGCATCTAGAATAAAAGTGTTGTTGACATAATATGTCTGTGTACTGTGCATATAAATTTTGTATTTATAAACAAACAGTGCATGTAAATTTAGGAGATATTTACATGTATTTATTTATATTTACCAATCATTTAATTTAAATGTTTATTATTTGCATATTTAATATTTTTCGGAAATATATGCATGTTTGTGTATGTTTTATAAATACAAAACAACTTTGCACAGTACACAGACTTTTATTCTGGGTGTGATAATTGTGATAACTCGTTTGAAAGCCATCGTAATAATATCGAACTAGACAGAAGGTGTTGCTATATTATAAGAAGTGAGTCGCAATTTTGGCTAAGCAGTCATTTATTTTTTCAAACATGTAATGTCCTTATTAGATATTAGGTATGTTCTGTCTAGTAATAATATACAATTGGCTCATCTATCTCGTAGCTCAGGCCTTACCTCACATCACAGATTCAAGCATCAATATTTCATATTAATGAGCAATTAACAGCACTCAAAGGCTAATGCGCGTAAATCACGAGACGCTCTTCTGTGTGGCTCCAGTGATTTGGAGGAATCATAATTTTTTTGAGCAGAAAGCTGGCCGGTTGTTCAGCGGCGAGCAAGGTAAGCATCATAAAGTAGAGATAAATCATGAGCTAATGAATGCATTGGCACTCCAACAGCAAAGAAAGGATTCACAGGTCTGGGAGTAGCCAAAGAAGGGGTTTGCAGTGACCTTAATGCATGTAGTCCAGCCAAAAAAATGTAGATTAATATTCTTTCATTACATTAAACACTGAAATTGTGAACTCCAAGTGGTTGTGTTCCAAATCAGTCACTTCAGTTTGGGATGGTGTCCATCTATGTTGGCAGTAGACGGCAGAGCTGCTTGTCTCCATTTAATGAATTTCTCGAAA
The DNA here is from genome assembly GCF_015846415.1 of Triplophysa dalaica. Lineage (NCBI taxonomy): Eukaryota > Metazoa > Chordata > Actinopteri > Cypriniformes > Nemacheilidae > Triplophysa > Triplophysa dalaica. Next base: position 9,620,366 of record NC_079565.1, on the reverse strand, counting down.
GTTGATCAAGCTCATTTTCTCTTTTCTGTTTTCTAGGATTGCACTTTCTTTACCCGCAAGGAAATCCTTCGGTGAGTACTGTAAAGATCACCCTGTGACTCTTATCATTATTTAAAATATATACACACATTAGTTTTTTATTGTTAAACGTGCCTTATAAAACAGTCGGTTCTGGTCCTTGATTCTGATTGGTTGAGCAGAGTTCTAAGCCGTTATAAAATACCCGATTTATAATGGTTGACGGCATTACATAGCCTAAATATCACTTTATTTACTTTATTTTATGAAACCTTGCTACGCATATGGAATAAACGTTTTATAAAAGCAATAAGCCCCGCGAAGCAGTCAGTTACAGTGCATTTTATAATGGCTTAGAGCGTTGTGGCACCACGTGAAGCAATAAGCAATAAGCTTCTTGGGGCTTATTGCTTTATTTTGCAGCTACAGCGGTTTTGTTACGGTACTGTGTGTTCTACCGGTTCTCTCACCTCTGTCTCACCCTCACTGTCCCACTTCACTGGCTCTCACTAACCACGTCTATAAAACCTATATATCTTTCGCTCCTGTCACTCCATTCATACAACTCATTTTCCCCTCTCAGCATTTTAGCTCCAGTGATATTCATCCATGCTCATTCATTCAGTACAGTCCACTGGCTGCATTAGTATTCCATTCACATGGCGTACACCATTTATTTGAAATGCATATGCTTGCCTACATCAGACCGGAGGTCTAATAAAGACAACTTTATCATTGTTAAACGTTCAGTTTATTAGACTTGTCCTTTTTATGTAAGACATCTTTTTTATGCGGATATAGGAGCAGTCAAGCCGTCCCACACCTCAACCCTGTTCCAAAACATAGTGACCTGCCTTATGTATGCTGCCTATATTGTCAGCTTCCTTCTGAGGGGACAAATGCTGATGAATGTAGCAACTGATCAATCAGAATGATTAAAAGCCATGTGTTAGTGTTCATCATTAGATGGAATTTATGTATATTTGTAGCTTTTGGCAATTGTGGATAAAAAAGCTGCAGTCTGTAAGTTTTGGCTTCTCTATCGCCATCTTTGTTTGAAACATGAAATTGCAGGTTACATTATCTTTATGTGGGTTGAACCAAAATCGTACACTTTAAAAAAAAAGTTTTTTCATGTAAAATTACGTATTTTGCATATTTTAAAAATGCATGGAAAATCTGTAAAAAAATGTGTTTTAAGGTGTACCTGACAGCTAATCTGACACTCACTTTAAAAATAATAATAAAAAAAAACAATTTGTTTGCCTTATTTTATGTTTGGAAATGTTTAAAAAACAGCTCTTTCTCACCATACATCTCAGATCAATAGCACATGACATCCTATTTAACCACCAATACCCCCAAAATAACAGAAAATGCTCAAGTCTTCTGAGCCTAAAACCATTGTTCGTAGCCAAAAAGCATTTGTCCTGGTAAAGAGGGCGATATTACATCCCATCCAACCAAAATTTATAGCTTTGCTCTATCTGCAAGAATGTGATTTCTTCCCTGCTTTTTGTATCAGGCCATACAGCAAGCAGCAGAGCGTGTAATTGTCTCTGGCCGCTATCATGACATCTCCTCGGTTATAAGCTTATTGTGTTATTGCAAACGCTGAAATGGCCAGCAGTCTCTGAGAAGCATTCCCTTGGTGTCTGCCCGCCATATCACTACATTACATATATAAAGCAGTAACGTTGTCCCAACACAGGCCGTGCTAAACAGCTTTCAATCAGCAATGTTTGTACATACGATTAATCAACACGAGCTCTGGTCTAAAACTGGAAGCTATCACTCAATTTCTCTGCCAGATGTAATTAGACCATGTGGCTGCTCTCCAAAGCTGTGATTTTCTGCATGTAGCCGTTTTTCACCTCAGGAATTACAGACTGCGAGAATGACGCGCAGCATCTGTGTTTTTTGCTATTATTTTCATGTATTATTCATTCACAATATTTCAGATTAAAGTAGAACATTTGGAAGTTTAGCAAAATTGTTCATGCATAACATTTTAAGCAACAATGCAATTCATTTTTATAATATTGGTTTATATAGATTTTTTTTATTTGGCATAAATTATACATCTTTTTTATAACATTATTTTCTGTTAATATAATTGTTTTGTCATTACGTTATTGGGAAACACTTTAGTATAGGGACCAATTCTCACTATTAACTAGTTGCTTATTAGATGCCTATTTTTAGCATATTGGCTGTTTATTGGTACTTATTCAACATGCTCATATTCTACTTCCCTAATCCTACCTAAACCTAACAACTATTAATAAGCAACAAATTAGTAGTTTACTGAGGCAAAAGTCATAGTTAATGGTTTATCAATACCTAGAATTTGACCTTAAAATAAAGTGTTACCCACTGAATCAAGCATGAGTAAGTTAGTAGATTAAAATGCATTTTATATAAGAGCTTCTGCAGCAAGCACTCAGTTATTGTTAAAGTGTGGATCAATCCAATGGTGTGACATTTTTCAACTTTACTAGTAAACAGACTAATCATGTTGTTTATGAGGCAGGGTTTATGTCAGCAGGGCCGTTGATGTTGTCTGTAATGGAATTATTGGTCATAAACTGTGGCAAGGTTCCACATAACTGTACTCTGAATTACAAGTGGGAGGTCAAACCAGCAGAAATATTTTATGTTCCCCTTTGTATGTGAGGAGAATGTGAAAAAGGTTTCGTCCCTGTTTTCGACACTTTCTATTCACCTTAAAAAGGGTCAAACCACAAGAAATCAAACTTTCAATGATCATTTAAAATAAATACAATTATATTCTGCTTTGTGAATCCTTCCTAGGTGAATTTTATAATTAGTTCCAGTCCTTGGTTCTGATTGGTCAATAGTTGTGCAATAAAACACAGTTATGACCACTTCATCAGTAGCTGAATCTCAATTCAATGGCTGCGTCCCCTGGTGGTCGCATTTGTCGACTGCATATGTAATCGAGAATGTCTCATTTCTGCTACTTTCAGCTTTTTAAAATGAAAAATCCAGGGGTCAGGAAAAGATCAAAACTGGTTGAAAAAGACAACACCAACAACAAAATATATTTTACAACTTAAATACCTTAAATAGCATTAAACATACAAGAAATATATTAAGAAGCACATAAGAAGATACTGTATGATATCATGTTTTACTTTCGATACACAATGCTGCCTATAACAAGACCCCTCTTATTTTAAAATGTAAGTTGCAAACAAATAAAATAAAATAATGTTAATGTTATACAAAAAACATTCCACACCACAGCAACAAGGGATTTTCCAGAGCAATCCCTGACTGTTGTTTGGCAACCAGACTATCTTTGAGTTCTTACTTTTTGCTTCAGTGGTCCTGTAAACACAAATAGGCTCAGTCACGGATATTGACTCGGCTATATTTTACAGCTCCGCCTCAACAGGCCAGCCATTAGTTATAGCTACTAAAATCCAACCACTTCTCCTGTTACTATGCTTTTTCACTCTTTTTGTCCTACTTGTGTTTTCCTTGATTTAAAAATATATATATAATATTTACATTTCTATTTCAAAATATACGTGCTCCTATGCTTGAATGTTCTCATGCTGCGAACAGGTCTCTTTCACTCCTACGTTGATTTCTATGCATGCTAACAAGAGTCAAGCATTATCAGTCCCATGCAGAGTTTATGTTTGTTATTTGACCTGTTGTCCGTTCGCTTTATGCATAAGGTATAAATTAAACAAATAGCTTGTTTTCTTTTCTAATTGGATTGGCGTTATTGCTCTCAGGTTTCAGGATATGCTGTTAATGTCGCTGCCGTTTGAAGATCGAGTGACTACTTTAAGAAATTAAATGCAGATACACGAGAAAGAGGCACAGGGTCGGGTTGCAGTCAAACGACCCAATTACGGTAATACATGGGCTCAACGGCGAGCTCTGATTGGCTGAGCTGTAGCTATAGTGTACTTCCCCCCCATTCTGACTCATGGGCAGGACGTTTCCAGAGTCAAGGGTTACATTTTGTATTAGTTTGTTGTCACATGTCTGTTTTGGGAATTCTGTAGGTATCTTCCTATGACAGTTTCCTCCTAGATTATGGCTCGATTTGTTTATTTCATTTTTTTTAAAGAATTTGAATAAGATTAGAATTTTAGTGTTGTTGGCATAGCATTCATGCATTCATAAATATAAGTATACACTGTAAAAAAAATCCTGTAAAATTTACAGTAAACTACTGGCAGCAGGGTTGCCAGCCAGATACTGTAAATTCTACAGCTACAGTTCTGTAATTTAATTTACAGCCATTTTCTGTAATTACATAATACAGGAAAAAAACTGTAATTTTGAATAGAAACAGTATAATGCTGTATTTTTTACAGCCAATTGCTTGATTTTAATTTACTTTATTTAGAAGAAATACATAATCACTGTATATCCAGTATGTTTTGCATACTGGATTTACACTGTTTATTTATGTTTTAATTGATACAAAAATAAATTACAGACAAATTTTGTACCTTGTTGTACATGAAATATTTTTATTCAGTTACAACTTCATAGTTGCCAACATGGCTCTTTAAACAAGGAATGTTTAAACAATACCTTAACCAACATATCCATCATGTAACAATATCGCATAACAAAGCCCAAGTGAGTCTGTAAAACGTTCCACATCTTGATCCATCAGAGCACAACAAGTAGCTGGAACTATGGAAAAGAAAAAAGAGAATAATTTTAGATATTTATACTCAGAGGAAAAACAGAGGACAACATATACAGTCAGAGACAGAGAATAATACAATGATGAGATCTGTGTGTGTGTGTGTGTGTGTGTGTGTGTGTGTATGTGCGTTCGTACGTGCTTCTTACTTTTCATCGATTTCACTGAAAATTCATCATTGTGTTTAGAAGAGCGGCAACATGTGGTTTCACTGCAACCTGTTTCTTCTGTATGCTGGCATTTTAGATGACGCTTCTTGTTCCACTCTCTGGATTAATATCTACAAAGAGTCAGGAAAAACAAAATGTTATATATTAAATATACAAAATATATTATATTAAAACACATGAATTAAATGATCAGCTTGCTAGTGTTAAATAGGGCAGACTTCTAAATAATTTGCACTAAAAAAATCCATCTCTCGTTGAGAAATATTGTTTTAAAGTTCTAAACAGGTATATAACATTAACATATCTATAAAATGCAGGTAAGGAAGTGGTTCAACTAATACCTTTCTGTGGACTCCAAGATAGACGCTGCCCCATCCTGGTACTGAAGATTGAATATTTAACATGCTATGATCAGAGTGGCAAGGCCAGACATGAAGCTGTGCTGAGCACCGTCACACACAACCTAACCTTCAGTAGTCAGCATCCAGTGGCCTGCATGGCAAAGTGTGTCCTAAAACAAACAATTATACATGTGACAATAGTTAATAGATACAATACAATTTTATCTTTAAGCTTTTCACATTTAAACTACATTTAAGTATAAGTGACTCTACAAACAAACTCTAAGCAAATTACACAGAGTAACTTACACTTAAAACCGTACTTATACAGAAATGTAAGCCATTTCTAAGGGATGTAAGGGATGTCACGATCAACAAATTGTCACACTGTTATTTGTAACGGGCTGTCTCACTCCCACCATCCAACGGTCCTATTTGGGAGACAGTCCTGCTCTAACGATAAGGGTGTCGCTAACGTCTTTTGCTCAAGCTCTCATCTGGCCTCCGTTACATAAACTGAATATCTATGGTTACGTACATTAATCACTTTACCGGGCTATCCTCCGTGAACATCGATTTACCTCAAGCTTTGGTGACTCGTTTTAATTTGGGCGCTCGGTTTAACGGATAACTGCATTTGCAAATTTGAATTACACCACAAAATAATCACGACCGAGTGTGGTATTCAATAGTAAATTCCCGTGAATCCCAACAGTCGAAGCATGTAACATTTACCGTGTCTACGGCGGGCGCGATGTTCAATATTAAACAAACAACCGTCAATGTACTAATACAATGAACCGTAGCTCGTCACATACCGCCTTCGCACCTGCTGTGTACGAAAACTCGAAATAACGTGAACAACTTCTGTCCTCAGGTGCTATAGCGACGGAGAATGTTTGAAATCTTACCGCGACGGCGCTGATGAAACCCCGCGCAAGACTCCTTCGGTCCCCGCGGATGGAGGTTGAATCCGGGGTTACCAATATGAAACGCGACTGTAGATACTTCTATATAATGTTACCAGTATGATAGTTAACAAATATGGAGAAAATAAACGTAATAAATCACTTACCCCAGGTGTGAATCACTCATTTTGCGCACTTCACCAATCTCGACTGTTGAAGATAATCCCGCCATTGTAGATTTGAAATTTACAGCATTATTCTGTACATTTGAGTTAATCCGTCACGTGACCCCACAATGCCTTGCACTTTACAGCAATATTCTGTATTATTTAAAATACAGTCAGCTTCTGTAAAATAACGCTGTAGTTTTTACAGCAATTCGTTACAGTGTATTGAATTAAGCTTGACAGATCGGCCGGCTACACCTCATGATGCGTTTCCAGGTGTGTGAGCTTTTAAGGGATGGTTGGGTGTGATTCGGGGCGTTATGCTGCGTTATGTAGAGAGGATTTACTGCATGTCTGTTTGAGTTCTTGGTTATGGACGCGATGACGGTTAAATGAGATTTTATTGCGACTGTGATGGACGTTTTTGTGGATGCTCTTCTATAACACAGGCTTGACATTTCTTTGAAAAAAGAGAGTTCATACAGTACAGGCAAAACTCCCTATTACTGTATGCCACAGTATTTCTGTGAGGTCTGAGGTCGATAAGTACGCAGGTGTGCCAATTGGTCATTATTGGCATGCAAGTGTTATGTGTGAGCCAAAGAAGCGTAATGTTATTTTGATTTAGTAGCTTAAGAAATGGTGAAGTGTGGGTGCCAAATTATCTCTTATATGCGTTCCGTTTGCTCACAAGTAAATTGTAATGAAGGCACATGACTCGGCTGCACTGCAAAGTGCAACCTTTTGTGCATTATGTAGAACTGAATTGAGAATGCCATATGATTTCTGGAATTAGATAGATGTCGCTCAGAGACTTCAGGAGTTAAAAGTTGAGGATAAGTCTTTAAAAGGACCTTTTCAGATCATCACAATTGTTTGTGACGCTATGGGTTCTCAATGTAAATCATATAAATTTATTTTTTTAACTCTATCTATCATATGTGGTATCATGTAACTATCGTATGTGAGTCTCAAGTGCACCATTTTGGCATTTATCGTACATAAAATATCTTATTTAGGCTGCAATTCGTTATATGGCCATGTCAAAGTCCCTTTAAAATCATGTTTTTTTATGATCATGAACATTTTTCATAACGCTCATAATATGTCCAACATATTCAAGTTATTTATCAAATGAAAGCTCTTATTCTACAGAACATTGATCTCCAGTTGGATTTATTGATTTTTATAAGACAGATCGAATGCAAGTCAAATGATATATGTAATATATATACATATTGTAAACAAACAACGCATCCATCGAATATCAAAGCTAATATCTGCATTCAACCAGTACACTTACCCCCCAAATGCTACATAATCTTTTTGTAAGGTTTTTTCTACAAAATAAGTAAATTTCTACCTTTTTTGTGGTTTTAAATATGCGCTTCCAATATCTCCGTGTCAACATCTCTTCAAATCAACATGCTGCATCAGCAACGTGACAACAGCTTGGATAGTTAAAAATTCAGTAAAATATTTGAACCTCTGTCTATCCACATGAGATACATATTAAACAGAAGCTTAGACTCCTATGTAGGCGAATTAGAGGCTGAGATATGGCAATGCGCAACAGGGAGGCGGACCAAAACACCACGAGCAAACTCAATACCAAGTTTCGCTTGTTACATGCAATTTTAAGACGTTTACTGTAAAATTACACACATATATGACATTTTTTATACCACTGTATATAGTTATGGGGTCTGTTTAATATTGTGTATGCCAAATACAGGCGGAAGTTATGTAAAAAGGACACTTGAGTTGCTTTAGAATATTAATTGAATACCACATGATAGAAAAAAAACATTTTCCTTTATCGGTTGAGACCTGTTGGAATCAAGAACAATTGTCTAGTGGTTTCTGGGCCCCTCAGACTCAGAGAAATAGACGTTCAATAACAGACTGTAGGAAGAAAAAAGCGCCATATCTTTTTCATAGGACTTGACAACACATACAATAACCTTTATCACTTTCAGCAGTGTTTTATGAAATTTGGAGGAATATGACACCAAATTTTGTATCCATGCCACTGCATGCGGATATGGTTTGCATTTAAAATTGGGAATGCCAAATTCAGGCGGAAATCCAAAAAATGCCGTTGATATAACTTTTGCTTTATAGACGGAAGAACACCTTTCTTACAGTGTGATGGACCTTTTGAATTTTAATTCACTGCATTCCACTTCAGTGATTAACAACAAAAATTAAAATTGGCACCTTGTGTTACTTGGGTTGCCAGTTCCTGGTTTATATTACCCTTCCTGTTTAATTTGGCAAAATCCCATCGCTTGTTTGTGAGCAACTGTAATGAAAGGCCTTAGTTATCATAATGAAACCCATCCTACTGCTTTAAAGTCCCCTGGTGACTCAACGCGGGTCATGGACTTTCCTGTGACAGTGAATAAGCCTCTCTGTTGCACGTGGGTGTCACACATTCAGACAGCTGCTTGCTTTTAACAGAATGTTTCTTGGCTTGAAAGCATATCAAGTGACCTGACTAACACACATAACCTGCGTGCTGACAAGCGGTCGCCCCTCTAAACTGGATTTGCAATGGGGAGGAAAATTCATTTTTGTATTAACAGGGCTTTCACACAACGCAAAGGGGTTTATAACATGTTTAATGCATTTGTTTCTAATGGCCATTATTGGCTCTGCAATGATGCGATGAAGGCCTTTATCTTCCATCCCCAGAGCGCTTTGTCACTTTCTGCATCCATTACCCCACTAAAGCCCGTACGCCGCATGCTGTAATGCATCAGGATGCTTATAGAAAGCTGTGTTGCGTTCCAGATGTGCAATGAATAAGACTGCATTTATGGAAAAGGATGGGTGCTTTTGGATGATTTTTACTACCATCATTTTTATAGGTATATCATGGTTAAAATAGGGTTACTGCTGTTAAACCATGGTTAATTGGTTTATTTGTTTAAACGTTATTGCAATGTTGTGAAGGTGTTTCTAGGGTTTTCAAGCTGCCATCCAAACCATACAATTTTATTGACTATTTTTCATAATGTTGTGTTTCATATTTGTCTCTTATTTATTTGTCTTCATTGGTCAAATAAAAAATTAGGCAATTGTTCACAGTCAGTAAAAGTATATCTTAATCTGAATAGTATTTGCCTGATAACTTGCATATTCAAGAAGCCTAGTGTTTGGAAATTAAGATCTCTTCTGAAACTTTGTGAGAGGCACATATGAGATTAATGTATGAAAAGCAGAAAAAGTCGTCATTTGGTTTGCTTATATTTTATTTAATGTTTTTGTAGGAAAAGAACGTTTAAGAAAGTAAGTTTTTCTGAACTAGAGTTATTATAGTTTTATTTTTGTTTAATTGCAATTTTATTAATGTTTGGAATTTTTGGTTTTCATGTTAATTGTAGTGTATTTTTTACACTACAGTGCTTTTATTATTTGTCTAGCTTTTATATCGCTACAGTATACTGTTGATTTATTTATATTTATATTTCAGTTTTGGTTTAGTTTTTATTTTCACTTCTAATTTTCATATATTTTAAATTTTTCAAAAAGGTTAATATTCAGGCCTGTATTTTATTCATTTGTAATCAACAAAACTGTTTGAATAGTTTTAGTTAACTCTAATAACCTTTTTTACAACAGATGAGTGGAAATACTCATTAGTGTTTTCTTTTTTAATTCATTTCAAAGAATAAGACGTAATGCTTTCCCTTAGCAAGCACCACTTGATATATCTGCCCATCTTGGTTCAAGATTCTCAAACATCTAGAGCCTTGATTTGCATAGCAACTGTAACACCTACTCCCGACCTGGCTCTCCGTAATGTTATTTTTCATTTCAATAATGTCGTGCTGTCATCCGGTGTTCTGTAAGTGGTTCCGGCTCTTATGTAAGACGCGCTAAACCGTTTTGATTAATGTGGATGAATTGTCCCACTGCAATGACACTGAGATTGGTTTTGATAACAGGTCCACTGGAGCACGGGAAACAAAATGAACAATCACCGGCAAACCTAATGGAGTCTTATACTTTATCACCTACATAAAACACTCTGTTTCTCGTGTTTGCAGCGCACACTGGCGCAATCCTCTACACTGCTATACAAGGTTAGAGAAGGGTTATCGGCAATCATTATGGATTGGCTTGTATTTCCTTGCATCCTGATTGGATGCCTGTGGTGCAACATGAGATTTCTCTCTAACAGCAGAAACACGAGACAACCTTTCTTTCTTACTTTCTTTCTTCTCACAGTCACATAAACTGTCATTTCATCCCATCCTCTTCCGTGTCCCTACAGCCCTGGATTTTACTGAACATCTGCTATCTCATCTCTGGGTGTTTTTTTTCTCTTGCTGCACTGTTACAGTGTCCGCTTCCTTGTGTCTAGTTGCCATGCTCAGAATGAGTCATCAATTCACCGCTGGCTGGACACAGTCCAGCTCTCTCGGTGCAGAACAGATAGACAAAATGGCATTGTGAAATCTGCATGGTTATAGCTAGCAGCACTACTTCCCTTAATACCGAGTGGTTGGTGGTTTCAATTTTTGAGAGTCTCAGTTTTTCTCTGTCTTATCAGCTAAAGTGTAAAACACTGGCGGTGTACTGTAATAATTTGTATTAAAAAACAAATAAACAATAAATTGTTTGTCAGGTTTTTTGTTTGTTTGTGTTTTGCTTCGTGCATTAACAAACTAATAATCAATAAATGCCTTGTCAGCTTTGTTATATTTTCTTTTTTATATGTAAGATTTCCTGTTTTGTGTTGTTGCCTTTTGATGTTTTTTATTTTGTTTTGCATAATAAAAAGAAAAATTGGGTTGCCCGGTTTGGTTTTGTTTCTTTATTGCAACAACCTGTTTTCTTTTGTCACATCCTGTTTTGTTGTTTGTTTTGCATTAGCAAATAAAACAATAAACAAGTTGTCTGTTTTGCTGTATTTTCTTATTAAATAAGTTCTAACAGTCGAGCCTCATGCTGTCTTGTTTCCTTTTTCTTAGTAAATAAGCCGATTCACATTCACACAGAGATTGGTCTACTTTTTTACATTTCAAATGGTCCTTTTTGTTGTACTCTCATTTTTCATAAGTTGTGAATAAAATGAATGAGGTCTGATTGAAAGGACGTGTCGAGAGCAACCGCAGTTAACACATCTGCATTTCTCTGCATTGCAGTTTGCATGGACGATACCACGAGCTGGCTCCACATTTGGTTCCCATGGACTACACCAACGACCCCGATGTTAAAGTCCCTTTAGCTCTCATAGTCAACATGCCAGAACTAAAGGTAATGCTTTACCTTATTATTTTCGTTTTTTACATTCTCTTTCTTGTTAAAGCAACAGGATGCTTGTGCAATGACCTTCACTGCACTTTTAGTTTGATATCAAATATAATAGAGCGAAAAAGTTTTTATAGAGCAAAATGGGTTTTTAATGGGGGATTATATGATATGGCACAACCAATGGGGGCAAGACATATTATTATATCACTATGCTTATGAAAGTTAACGCCCCATGAGACATTGCCATTTCATCATTTATTGTGTTGCATACTTTTAATCCCCAAGCAAGTTAGAGGGGAACAATACAATCATATTTGAATATAAAAACTTCACCTCACAATACAATTACATATTATTTTATGCATTTGCCAGATACTTTAAAACAAATCAACTTGCATTCAAAATATATATTTTCTCTTTCTAGTTTATGCATTCCTTGGGAATCTGATGTCAACATTGTTAGAGCCGTGCGTCACTGTTTGAGCTATATATTTTAGTCTTTACACTATATATTAGCTTTATTTAATACACTTGCTGTTAATTCTTTCAACTGTTTGTCTGTAAGTAATTTATAGATAAGTATACTGGTAGACATAGCTGAAAGTTAAAACAGAAGGCGTGAAAGAAATGATCTACACATGTAAAGTATGGCCAAGGTTGCATGTTCTTTTAAGCATAGATCATTTTGTGCAGTTTGCTGATGTTGATACTATATATATTCATAACAAAATGAACAGAGGTGCAGAAATATTTCCTGTCCCTGTTAAAACAACAGAATGCTTGTGCAGTGACTCTCACTACACTTGTAGTTTGATATCAAATATAATAGGCACTTGTTTTTATAGGTCGGAATTGGTTTTTAATGGGTGCTGTGGCTATCCAAAGAGAGCATTAATCCAATGAGGGTATTAGTTGGTATATTATGCTACCATTAAAGTCATAATGATGTCACTACATAGAGGAAGCAGTTTATTAGTTCCATTTCTCATCTGGTCACGGCAAAGCTGTTTTAGATGATTCATCAAATGTCTTTATCAAGTATATTTCTGCAGGCCATTTATGCCTATACATCTCTGTTCCACAATATTTATTGTGATGTCATCGCAACATATCTCTGACACTTCTCTGTAAAAGAATCTCCGTATCTATCATCATGGCCATATCGCAGATCCGATCTCACCTTTCCCCAATAATTGTAAGCCAACCCTTATCCAGCCTGAATTTGTTTGATGTTACAGTTTCAAGATGAGCATTGTTACGCTTGGGTGCCAGAGATATCATTTCTCCATTCCTAAAGACTTCACATGGGCAGAGGAGCTATAAACCCCCCTCTCAGAGGTGGATGGTGCTGATGGAGAGCAGTCATGTTGGGATTGATGAGGCCATGACAGCTTCCAGTTTTCAAATGTCCTCTCAACCTTCATAAACATAAATCTCCGTCTACTTCCCCCCCAAGCCTGTCTGATAATTAGCCTTTATGTGCAAAAGTGAAGTAATTCACAGCGCCTCAGACTACCAGAGGCCTGTTTACCTGTTTAGACCTGCCAATAATGACACCTCAGTATCTTGTCCTTTTACAAGAATCAACTATATAGGACAAAATAGAATATGGAACAGAAAAGAAAAGAACAGATTTTAATAGAATAATGAATGGAATGGAATAGAATAGAATATGGAACAGAACAGAATAGTAAATGAAACGGAACAAAACGGAACAGAATTGAATATGGAATGTAATGGAATATGAAATTTAATAGAATATGAAATGGAATAGAACAAAAGAGAACAGAACAGAAAAGAGTAGAATATAGAATAGAGTAGAATAGGATGGAACAATCCTCTTCAATTGGCGTACCGCGGTCCGGATCTGGACCTTTGCTTCTTTCCATCCGGACCCCGAGACATGGCCTAATAAACCATTTAAAACTTTTGACTATTAAAGTTGTTTAGCCTAAATTGAGCCGTGCCTCTTCACAACGGAGAATCCCATCACACACGCTCTCAGGAACATTTATGTTATTGATATTTTGCCGCTATATCCTCTAATATCTTTATCTAGCGCCAAACAAACTTTATTTTATCCCTTTCTGCTCGGTCGCGTTGCTTCTCTGCCGCCAAATACACACTGCATGAAGAGCAGCAAACAAATGCTTGTTTTAATAAAAGTACTGAAGACACGCAGAGCAGGTAAATGTTAAAACATTGAAAAACATTAATTTCAAGCCTAATGTGGATATACAAATATAAAATAAATGGCCTGATAAAAGATCATATCTTTTAATATACAGTATATCCAACTTGGCTAAATTGATTACATATTTATTTATTTTCAAAAAACATATTGTCCGGACCTCCGTTTGGAAGAAAATATAAAGACCGGACCTCTTGAAACTTTAATTGAATACCCCTGGAATAGAATACTGAATTGAATATTGAGTTGAGTAGAGTTGTAGAATAGAAGGCATTATTGTAACTAACAACACAATAGCATCATAGCATACATAGGTTTTTGTTTGTGCAAACACTCAAATTGTCTTTATATATAAAACATTTGTTTTAGTGACTTTTTTCAAACAGATCTGAAATCTCAGGCTTGCCCCTTTATTGCTTTGTTCATGCAACAGTACTGTTTCTAGAGCTGTCGAGTCAGCTGTTGTAGGGCATAACAATTATTTTAGGCCAGAGGCAGTAAGAAATATATGGGCGTGAGTTTGGGTAGTCAGCCTTTCTTCATTTTCGACATGACTCGCTCAGCAAAACCAAATCTGCGGCATGCATGCTTGTGTACAGCCACCAGGTTTCACCAATGGTTTGCATACAAAAGTACCATGTGGAATATTTACCACTACCATATTCAAATACTAAATTAGTGCAAATTCTTTGTACACTAAATAATGCTATTTTTATGTATCTTTATTTTTTATGTATTTTCTATTTTTTTTATTTAATTTAGGATATTATATGACATTTTTCTTTACTGTTTGTTGGTGACTCAATAATCTTTTTCAATCTATTTAAAAAAAATCTTTATATTAAAAGAATTCCGATTTCACAAACTGTAAATTGTTGTGGGCCCCAACGTACCAGCTACAATTTCTGGGTGTGTTACTTTATATATTCTAAAACAATCTATTTCTGTTTTCCAGGAGAACCCTTTCAGAAATCGGATTGTGGAATCGTTCTCCGAGGACGGCCAGGGGAACCTCAGCTTCAATGATTTTGTGGACATGTTTTCGGTTCTCAGCGAAATGGCCCCCAGAGAACTAAAGGCCATTTACGCTTTCAAAATATACGGTAACAGTCATTTTTCATTGCCTCACGTCCTGTCCACAAAAATCAAATAATATAAACAAAGTTTTACAATCTGTCTATCACAAACTACGGCCTTACAGTTAATAATAAACATTTATAAGCAACTTTCATAAACAGGACAGTAAACTCGTAACAAGTTTTTGTTGTCAACTCTCTTGTTTTTTAGACTTTAATGTGGATAATTACATCTGCAAGGAGGACTTAGAAAAAACTTTAAACAGGCTAACAAAGGAGGAGTTGACACCAGAGGAGGTTGTTCTGGTGTGTGAGAAGGCCATCGAGGAGGCCGACCTGGATGGAGATAACAAACTCTCCTTCGCTGACTTTGAGAACATGATTTCCAGGGCTCCTGACTTTTTAAGGTTAGAATATTGGGTCGCTGTAGTAAAGCGATTTGTTTTTTTAATGAATGCTGATCTGAGTTCAGTTTTGCGGTCGCATTATTGTAAATGGTCGTTTGAGGTTCACTTTTTGGCAGGAGTTGGGAAAGCGAATGTGATTGGCTGTAACTTCACAGCTGTTTATAGGTCCACTGATAAAATAAAGGTAGTACTTCAACAGAAATTGATTGAAGTTTGACAAATGTATGACACTAAAACACTAAATATGGGTAGCAGTAGTGGACTTGATATTACACAAACATTAAATTGAATCGTGCCTTGATTGCTTTCCCATCACTGCCTGAAAGACCAAACCTGTGACTCAGCATTCGAGCACATTAAGAAGATGTTGTAGCTGTAAATCAGAGCTCACAGGCACATTCATTATGGGCTTTAAGGATAAATGTAATTTATAAATTGTGAGCGCTACAAGAAACAGTTTTTATGTTGTTTTTAATCTTGTTTCAACTTGTTTTAATCTGTTGTTCTCTGAAAGATTTATCCGCTGTACCGCTGCATATTGATCGAATGTCGTACACATTAATTGAAAGGAGATTAAAGTAGGGTAAAACTTCGTTTTTTGGAGAATGATGCGGCACTTTCCTCGAGTGAAACATGCACAGGTGGTAAACGTCTGATGTTCGAAGATCTGTGACAAGATGAACTCGATGAACCAAATTCTTTCTGCTATTCCGCTGATAGATTCATAGAAGTTTAATGTTAACATCACTTCTGATTTTATGATCTAAATGCCATCAAAAGCCATCTGCTCCTTCTTTTCGAACACTTTTTAATATATCTTTATGCTTGGTTTTCATTCTCATGCTGAGACAGTTCAGCGAGACTCCACAACGACTCCAGTAGGGTTGAGGCTATAAAACCTATCCTTGGATCTATTGACAAAAAATCCATTATAATATACATAACTATGTCTTCATAGACGTACAACGACCTTAATAATGAAGTGTCATGTTTTTTTTTACCTTAGAATTAGTCATTTCTATCTACATACGCCGCGGGTCCCCTTACATGGAATTCACCATGTTGTTTCTACAGTAGCCCTAAATGGACAAACTGCTCTACAGAGCGCATTTCGTAAATATGTTATGTCCTTCGGCAAAGAAGCAAATCGTGACGACATCTTAGTTCTGTGTCATCTACTGTAGTGCTTCGAAAGGAAGGGGTGGAGTGAGCCGTTGGTTGCAATTCGCAACCTCACCACTAGATGTCACAATATTTCTTAAACAAATATATGTGCTTATATTTCAAATCTAATTCACGTATCCTCTTTTTCTATCACAGCACCTTCCATATACGAATCTAAATGGAAGATACTGTCGGCGAGGTCGATAACCACAAACTGAATAGATGGATCCACATTAAAGGATTTATAGCCTATCTACAATTGTTTTCCTTGCGTTGTTGAAACCGGAAGCACACTTGATTGGATTACCGTCAAATGCATGGCTGTTTTATCACCAGTGGAAAACTTTAAACGTTGGTTCAGAAATCCTGACACTTTCTCAGAGAGAGGATGTGGCGGAACGGCGAGGCCTTTTCCAGGTTCGACCCGCTTTTGGATTAAAACTACGGAGCATAAAATCGCTTATATGGGCTTCTACAAATGTTCTTCTCAGTCTGTGGCACATCGGACACAACTTCGAATGACTCGTGTTTGGGATGCAGGAGATCACAGGACATTGTTTATCCAGGAATGGATGGAGGACAAACCAGAGAGTGAGAGAGGGCTACAAGCACAGCACTGGCATTACCGTAAACAAGTGTTTTTTACAGCTATGCAATCTTTATCCATCGAGTGCATGAATTAGATTATGTTCCCCACCTTTGTGTCCTCGTAACAACAGCTTTGCCATTTCAACCTCTTTAAGTATGCTTATCGAACTGGAGCATGACGACAATCATATCTAAATGTTCTCCAGTTGAATGAAGGGCTCCGTTATCTTTCTCTTGTCGTCTTATATGTATTTGTTTTGTCCGCAGATCCCTTGTGTTCCCTGTCCGAACTTGAGGTATTAGCGTCAAACTGTCTCTTAACTCTGACTTTTTTTCAGTATTTGATGTGATAGAGGGCATTTGACTTAACTTTTAATAAAAGTTTTCTGTTGATTGTTCACTGCATCTGTCTCTCATGTACTTGGTGTGAGTGGAATAATAATGAAATTGCCTACAACAAGAGCGTAGAAACAGAGCTTGTTCTAACAGGAAGGAAAAGACAGGAAAAAAAATTAGATTACATTCATAAATTCTTTTGATGCGTCTTTTATGAATATGAGCCATAGCCACAAAATTAATCTACAATTACCAGACAGACAAATCGCATCTAAATGGCTTTAATTCTCTCCTCATGGCCATATGATTTGATCAGTTCCTACTGTGGTTTTAGCTGGAAACCAACCAGCCTTAATAATAAAGATGAGCCAACAATTATTTTTCAGGCCGTCATGTCGTATTCCGCTTTAATGACTTTTTAACCTGAACAAGATCGTTAGAAGCAGCGCTGCATCAGCACCCGTGTGATTATTCCCCCATCATCCGGTAAATCTCCACCCCGAGATGCACACAACTGTCCTTGGCCGTATTAGTCCCATTGATGATTTAAAGGGTCAACGTCCTTCTGTCCTCTTATGAGGCTTTGACATTGATTCTAAATTCATTCTGTTGGTTTTAGTTGGCAAATGTTTATGTTGTGCTTTTTGCAGTAAGTGAGGATGTGCATGTTTCTGTGAAAGTCAAATTTTTTCATCACAAGTATTGTGAAACCAACACAATCGCATTTCAATTCGTAACAATTTTACAAGGTGGCTAATAGTACAATCTGCTTTCAGCTCAATGTCTTTTTGGGTTGTTGC
The DNA here is from genome assembly GCF_015846415.1 of Triplophysa dalaica. Taxonomy (NCBI): domain Eukaryota; kingdom Metazoa; phylum Chordata; class Actinopteri; order Cypriniformes; family Nemacheilidae; genus Triplophysa; species Triplophysa dalaica. Next base: position 9,602,233 of record NC_079565.1, on the reverse strand, counting down.
GAGGTTTTCTTCTTCTTCTTTCACCTTGTATTTTACTGTCACCTCGTAAAATTGTTACGTTTCCCTTAAGGGTGGTGTGAAACATCCCAAAAAGTGCTCTGTGAGGATATTTAAAGGTCCAATGTGTAACTTTTTGGTTGATCTATAGACCGAAATGCAATACTACTATACATAACTATGCGTTCAGAGGTGTATGACCTTACATAAAGAAGTGTCATGTTTTTGTTATCTTAGGATGAGCTATTTCTATCTACATGGAATTCGACAGGTTGTTTCTACAGTAGCCCTAAACGTACAAACTGAGTGTATTTCGTAAATGCGTTATCTACTTTGCCAAAGAAGCGACAACATGACGACATCTAAGTTCTTTGTCAGCAACTGTAGCTCAGTTTTCATGTGTAGGCTCAAAAAGGGCTCAGACAGTTAACATTAACAAACAGCAAAAAAACCATTGAAAAGGTTCTTTTCAAATGTCAAAATGTCTTGCTAGTACCTCCAAATGTATCCCTGCCCCCGCTGGACTGCGCTTGTAACGACAACGCAGGCGAAGTCGGCAAAATGCATAACATTGCTCGCTTCACTTTTATATATTTATGGTTTTGAACCATTAGTTTTGTTTCCAAAGCTTCAGTACATAAAAGCACTTTCGTCGGTCTTACAAATGTACTGCAAATGCTCTTAAGGACGCTGAAGGTGAACAGAAATGGGATATAGAAAAGTGAGTGAAACACAAACACAAGCACACATTTTTACCAAATAATACGTCATTAATAGCGTTTGAGTTCTGCGATTTGGTACGATTGCGTAAGGGGCGCAGATGGGATTTTTTAACTGGGGGGAATTCAACTCAGTTAGATACTTGGGTTTGCAATAAGATTGCGAGTGGCCAGGACACTCTTGAAAAGGAGATTTTTATTCTCAATGAGTCTATTCCAGGTTATATTAAGGAAACAAACAATATGAAGCACTCGGTGGATTTTTGAAATCATGGATAAACAACAATGAACAAAGGAATACCTATCAACACTAGCAATGCATGATCAAGCTGTTTTTTGCCTAGTTTGCCAATCAGCCACCAAAACGTCATGCCTTCTGACAAATCTGGGAAAAGTCGACAGGCATAGATTACTTTGTTTGGTTTTTGAAAAACCAAGGTGTCTCTTAATTGCCTTTATGTTGCACCTATGCAGTCCATATTTTTTCAGTCCTGAAAAATCACCAGCTCAGTCGTAGATGATGTCATTTGATCACTATGGTTACCGCTACTACCAGCACAATTGAGGCAGCTAACAGGTCCACATAGGACCCCAGGGGCAGGGTCAGCACTCATAGCAGGCTAGAGAACCTAAACGTCGGTGGCCGACCCAATTCTGAAGCAGTGACTGCAAAATAATTAAAAGGGATAGTTCAGCCAAAAACACCAATTTGCTGTTTATTTACTCACCCTCAGGCCATCTGAGATGTAGGTGCCATTTTTTCTTAAGTAGAACAATAAAAGGTGGTTTGGTAAATCCGCAGTCCTCTCTGCTTCATATAAAGGGAGTATATGGGGTCCACCTGTCTAAGATTTCCTAAAGCACATAATTCCAAAACGCGGCTCCTGGCGACATTTTGATGTTTCGTGAAGCAAATCGTTAGATGATTTCATAAAACTGAATATTGAGTGAATATTGAGTGAGTGAATAAAAGTGAATATTGAGTGAGTCACTTGCAAACTTTAAAAAACAGGTTTCAAATTTATCGTCTCATTGTAAACCACAATTGCTAATTCGTGAAAATAATGGGGCGTCCTGCGAATTCATATTACACGTTTCTTTACAAAGTTATATATTTTACATTTACATTTATGCATTTGGCAGACGCTTTTATCCGAAGCGACTTACATTGTTTTATCCTATACATTTTACAAAAGTATGTGCAATCCCCTGGGATCGAACCCACAACCTTACATTGTTAACGCAATGTTCGTACCACTGAGGTACAGGAAAGCTATATATTATGCATAATGCTGAATCTTTGCTCCTTTTTGACAACATTGTTTGTACGCAAAATGTTTCAATAATTCGCTTTGCAGTTGCTATTTTTTCCATGTTGTGTAGGCCTGAACATACCCTAAATATTAGGCCCTATGTTAATTTTGGCCCATCACAGATTATTCTTTAACACTCTAAGCCGATAACTGATATATAAGCTGATATACAGTTTCTAAGTATTATTATAAATTTGCCTAAATCAAAAGGCACAACTACTTTTATTTTAAAACATTTGATTGCCGAAAACAATTAAGGTAACATTTATTTGTTTCATTTACCAAGCCTACTTTACACTAGTTAAAGGCAAACCTGTCATGGTTTCACCGATTGCTATATTCTCAGGCACTAACTTTAAAATACACTCACGTACCAGAAACGACCAAACTGCACAAATGCTCCCAACTGCATGGCTTACGTAACCATAAAACGGTTCTCGGACATTAAACCAGACACACCTGGGTGGATCTGCGAGCGACTTTGTGAGCGTTTGGGTGATATCACAGCCGCTTGCGGTCATTAGGGAGGAAGCCGCCTGCGCTAATATGCAGTTAATTCCTTATCCAGTTACCTCTAACTCCCTTTACGAGAAGTGTATTAAAACCTCCAGCAGGGTGTAAGTGCTGATGATGCTCTTCTGTTAATTACACCTCTCGCCCTGAGCATCTGGTGATTTAGATGTGCTTCTGTTTCAGTGTGATACAGCCACTCAGCCCGCCGACTGTAATGTAGACATTAGGGCATTGATTCTTCCGGACACCAGGTACAAAACGGGCCATCAGCGACTCCCGGTTCTCTCATACATGCACACTGGCCTTGACTGCCCTCTAATCTTATTCACCCGATGAGGTCCCATGAGTTTGAAAACAAGGCGTTTTTTTGGGAATCAGTTCAATAGCTTTCACGGAAGGTGAATGGGAGGGATGCATCAGTATTACTGGATGTGATTGTGTAATAGCTTTTTGTCACGGAGGAAAGCACAGTAATCAATAATGCTAAACAAGGAAATAACAAATGCAATATGTTTGCTTGAGTCCCAGAGTAGGCATTACTTCTACAAGATGCATTTAAACGATTTTTCACTTTTCAGTGATATATTGGAATTTCAAGATGAAAGTGTGTGGATCAGGTTTAGGGCTGTAGTTAGGTTGATTCTTCAACGAAACTGAATACTATAAAGTATACTGTATATTTTCTGCGTCGCTATATTTACTTTTTATATTGACATTTAAAGAAAATATACACTTAACCTTTGACCCGGGATGGTGTGTGTGTTTGTTTTGAATATAAATCCAGAAACACTCATTCGTGAACACCTCCATGCTACAGCTCGCATTGAGCATCTCTCATCTTTGCTTCAATCTGCCTGATGCTCTGATATCCATGGGAGGATTTTTATTTACGACCGCTGCTCCTCACAAAAACAGGATCAGTCATTGCTGACAGCTTTATTGACCCCTTTTACATGAAGATCTTGTCCGGCACCATTTTCTCTCTTGACTCCGTGCATAAGTGTGCAAATCATAGTCGCTCTCCTCTTAGAAGTCAGAAGGGCCACGATAAATATTTCCTTGGCATTTATCACACTCGAGGATGTCACGCCTACTTTCCTTACTGTTGAACTTTCTTCGAGATGTGCTCGATTTTCTCGACAGGTGTTCCTCACATGTATTCCTTTTTATAGAAAAGTGATTTATCGTGTACTATCTGGATGATTTCATATTTATTATCAATTCTGCTTTATGTACAGGACATAGCCTACAAAGGATTGAAATTCTGTTTTCGTGTAACAACATGACACATAAATGCTTAAATTCAAATTTTGTTTTGAGACGCCATGTCAATGATTGTGAAGAATGTATCTTCAGCCAACTCATACAGTGAGTAGTTCTGCTGTTAAGTATTGAATATAAATAATACAAAACCTCTCTTTTTTTAGACAGTTATTGTTTTATACGTTTTGTCATGTTTTAAATGTCTCAGCTCCTCTTCCCTCATGGTGGGGGGGAGATATTTGATAGCAAATTTTCATCCTGTGGTGTGATCCCTGTTGAAAAAATCTGCATATGCTGGGAAAGGTATGTTTTGATGCTGGCTTGAACTGCATATGCTGGTTTTTTTAACAGGGAAAGTATTGAACCCGTTTTCAGTATTTACCAAAAAATGCATTATATTTTTAGGCTTTTTAGTATTTCTTTTACAAAAAAAACAAATAGGACCTTTGTCATAAATCTAATTAAAAAAAAAGATGACAAATGTTAACCATATGATGGCTATGTTGTATGTAACTGGGATCAAGTAAAGGAGTATTTTTACATAATTTTAGTTTTTTTTATAAATGTATTAAGTTATACATAGTATATGTGGGTCCACTAGACCTGTGACCATTAGCTAAGAAGCAAAACCATGGACACAAGGGTTAAATAGTCTATTTGTGTTTTTGTGTAAAAAGATGTTTTTATAAAGAGATGTTGTCTATCATTTGAATAATAATATTCAAGATCATTGAAGAAACTAGGCCATGTTACAATGTGTTTACAGATTAGAATGAATTAGAGCAGCTAGTATCTCATGTGATTTGTCAATAAATGCCAGAGAAGAAGAGAAATTGAAATTTATTAGGTTAATAAATAGTCATTAACATACACATAACAATACTTTAACAAATATTAAACAAACATACTTAAAAAAGCTTATGAAAAGTAAAGCTCTAGTATTTCTGGTACAGTAAACTAAAGTAGCTTCATTTACCAAGTGAATGAAATAATTTTTTGGTGATTTATATGTTCTGGGTTTGTTATTAATGTTTTCGGTAGTGTGATATTGTGTGTGACTGACTTATGCCAGTAATGTCTTTATCAGCTGATGAAGAGGATGTTATTTTTTCCAGTATTCGGGGTTAAGCCATTTCCATTTCTCTGCCTGCAGGAAAAACAAGTATGTTAATGAATTGCCCCAAACTGTTTAAATTCTGCCACTAAAACAACACTTTTCTATTCTGTATCTTAAACTATTTTAATTGAAAATTCTCAAGTAAATCTAACATTAAATATTGACACTGATATTTTTTGCCGTTTGAAGCTTTAGAAATGAAATTAATGTATTTTTTGTGGCAAAATGTGTCCTATAGTAATATGCTAAAACATAAGTATACCGAAGTAGTTAATATAAATAGTTGCATGTATTGCCACTGGGGGCACAGACAAAACATAATTCCCCTTTAGTTTTTCATTTTTTTAATTCACATTCATATATGACACATGTAAGCACTAACCTTAACAGCTCTAGCAGAATTGATCGGCTTTGGTTTTATGTCCATTAACGTCTCATAGGTGTTAGTGTGTGTCGAATTCTCCAGCGCTCTGGCTTCGAGCCGTGAGTCGGGAATCTGTTCATATGTGTTTTCGATGTCATTTGAAAATGGTTTAGGAGGCACCTCGGTATATGTTGGTTCATGGGTGTTGACCGTTGACTCTTTCTGTCGCGTTGTAATTTGGTTGCCAGGTGTTCCGGCTAATTGATAGAGAGAAGTATTGCATAGCTTACCCAAGCTAGTGCTAATACTTGGCAACCCTTTAGTTGGGGAGTTTTGCCTGTTGAAATGTGAGTCATCTTCAGTATTATCATCGAGGAGAGGCAAAGACTGACTTCTGCAGTTTGGCACTATGAGCTCTGAGTAAACTGTTCCTTGGTCTCCGGTGATGCTTTTGTGAATTCTCAAGGGTTCTGTCAGGGAAAAGTTTCTCCCCTCAGTGGGCGATCTGGCTCTTTCTTTATAATTCTGCATTTCCACCTGGGTATAGAGCACATTGTCCTTTGCTTCCAGCGAGGAGGTTTTCACAGGAGGGCCTTTTCTGGGTAATGGAGGTGCTACCTGCGAAAAACAATCATTATTATCCAGATGTAACGGCACAGACAGATGTTTAAGTGCCTAAATGTTCTGCCAATGATAATAAACAATGATGAAAGTGTTGTAATGAAAAATATATTTTTGAAATGAAAAGTAAAAATTTGAAGTTGCATTGAAATTCATTAAAAATAGGCTATACCTGCATATTTCTGTTGCCTTTGGGTGGCAGAGCGGGAGGCTGCAGGATCTCATCGGGTTTTCCATACTGATGGTCCCAAATATTCTTCATAGCTTTAACACTCAAGGCTGCCTGTCCCCTCTGTTCCACATGAATGACATCATACAGCTCGCTTGTGGAAGACTAAAATAGAATACAAAATATCATTAATATCAAAATATTTACTGTATTACAGGTTTTTACTACAGTAATTTACTGCAGATAGTAATGTTATAATTTATTCTTTGTAGTAGTGACAACATTCTCCTGAACTTTGCAAATAAATTGAAATTAGACAAACTGGTCAAAATAACAAATAAAGATGCAATTTGTTTGCAAATTTTGAGTCCTGTAAAGAAAACAAGCTTAAGCAAAATAATTCTAATGTTTTATAGGTGTTTATGTATTTTCATTTAAACAAATAAGAGTTTTTTCACAGCTTTCAGATCTGGTTGACTTTCGGTCATTCCCAAGATCACCATAATACATGCAAAAATGCTGATTACAGGCAAAACAGTTGTGGTAGTTGAAGTAGTTTAAATTTGAATTATTTGTATTCATATTAATAATTCATATTTTAAAGGAAATATGAAATAAAGAATAAAAAGTTCACCTCAAAACATGAACTAGTCAGATATTCTCCGAACGGCTCAATAGGTCTGATCTTATAAAATTCAATGAGGCTGGTTAGTGAATCATGCATCTCTGTGTCGCCCGTCACTATGAAACGTCCATCTTTATGCTGATTGATGACGAAGTGTCGACATCGGTCACGACCTCTGAAAATCAATTATTTAATAAAATTAGTTGATACATTTTTACATTAGTGTACAGTCATTTTTACATTTTTCATTGAATGCATTTGATAACAAATAAAAAGTGCATTTGCATAGATAGATAACTTGTATGACTCTTATTGTGCATTCTAATATCAATCAAACTGCAGTTGGGTGATTTTGATTAAGTAATATTAACCAAAAAAAAACAGCTACCTGTAACTAACACCATAAAAAACATACATGTACTAGAAAAACCTACAAATGTATATAGTTGACCTACGTTGTACTATTAACACACAATCGCCCGGTTTCACAGACACGGCTTACCTTAAACCAGGACTATGCCTTAGTTGAATTAGAATATTTATGTTGCTTTTATAAAATTGCCTTACAAGAATACATTAATGGTATGCATCTTGAGACAAAACAATGGCACTGATATATTTTAAGATATTTCTGGGCAAGTTATATTCAGTTACGACAGGTAAACATTCATTTTAGTCTGGGACTTCCCTTCAGCCTTGTCTGTGAAACCTTACCTAAGAGGTTAATATGCTGGAATTTAATATCAACAGTTTCCTCTTTGGCTTAAAGGAAATGCAAATGTCTGATCATAGCTATTTAAAACAAGCAATGCTAACAGTACACTGTACAGAGCGATGCTGCTACAGGTTGTATGTTCATTGATGTGCATTTTAATCCTTTGTATTTTTTCCAAGTGTGGAGAGAGACTCACTTATATGACAGAATGTATCCAGTGGCTTTATCACTGAGCCGAATGAGAAAACAGCCCAGTTTCTTATCTTTTAGATGCTCCTCTGCGTCTCTATAAAAAAACACAGCACCACAGGGTTACCAACAGCCTATATGACATCACATAACATCAAAGTGTGAGTGTTTTAACTGAAACCTAAAAGTTATGGTTCTGAAGCCAATTAAAATGAGCAAAAAAATACTTTTAGAAACGTACTACAAGTTTTAAGACATAGATAACAAGACTGGACAGAGGTATATTGCCTATTCGGACGGATGTAGCAGCTACGTTTTCTGATTTTGGGTAATGTATTCAAAAGCGTTTCTTACTTTCTGCTGATGAATCCCTGGAACCATTCTGGAAAGTTGCCATTATGGAGAATGAGAGGAGCCTGGGTTTCTGTAAACCACTTCAAGGCCAGTTCCCTCAGTCTGCTCTCTGTATTTTCTCCCTGGACGTCTCCTCCACACGGTCTCTGGTCCATCCTCACACAACCCTGTATCAATCCAAGAAGACAGCGGAGAAAACTTAGTACACCTGTAGGACGCCCAAAGCTCACTATGCTGTGTGTCGGTCCACACCGACGGCTCATTTGCCTATGTTCCTGGCGACGTCATAAAATGCCTGTGGCTTTCTCAACACAGCCATTGTTCTAGTTTATCATGAAAGTGGCGGTTTGGCATCGGGCACATTTTGCTGCATCTGCACCGAGCGCCTTTCTCAGGATGAGGTCATGTAAATTTCCGGTAAATTCCCGTGTATGACATGTACCCGCCCATTATTTGTATTACTGTACTGTATATTACAGTAAGTGGTCCGTTAGATCATAAGCAATATGATGAATTCCTATTCTGACTAATGCATCAAACTGTCCAAATACATTTAGGGTTCATCACATATACATAACAGTACCTTCAAGCGAAACATCAGGCAAGAGTGGAATCTGTGCGGTTTGGGTCTCCTCTGGTCCATTGGATGTGTTTGGGTGAGGTAGTGGTGTTTAGATTTAGAATTGTACGGTTTTAGGATGTGTGCGTTATTCCATAGAAATTCTGAGAGAAGACAAAATGGGAAACTTTATGAAACAGTTCAGTCATTATTTGCATTGATCATACAATATCAAACAAACATCCTTGAGGAAGATCTCATGGGAAATCAAATCACAGTTCCCTTTACTCAATGAGATTAAGCAAATTAAAACTTGCTCAAGTCTACTGTCTCAGATATTTCTCTTGAGAAAAAGATCCAGAAATCACAAATGTCTCCAAGAGATTCAGAAGAGATCTCGTCAATAACTCAAACTCGGCTCAGATCTGTCAAAACTGCAAAAGCTAATATTATTGAAAATCTCAATATGAACTCACATTTCTCATCATATTTACCCAAATTCAGATTATTTTTCCTTTTTAATCTACATTAATTTTATACCTATACTCCTAAATGAATTTTAACAATGGTCTCATTTGTTTCTGTTTTTCCAGTATTTCTCATAAACAATTCTATGAGAAACATCTGAGACTAATATGATACTCAAATGAAACACAACTGAGAACTGAGAAATTCCTCTTAGTGAGATCTAATAAACATCTTATTTTATTCTCAAAGACAATAATGAGAATAATTGGAGAACAAAATAAGAAGTTTGCTTGAGTCTGCTCTGAAGTGAGTTTTTTGTGTTGTTGTAGTTAATCTAGATTAATCATCCAGTTTTATTTTTATTTCCATTTTTTGTTCACTATAGGTTTTAATTTACGTCTCCTATATTTTTTATGGTGTATGTTTTATGTCTGCAATATTACGCACCCCTTTAAAAAAGATGCTTCAAAAGGTTCTTAGAGCCATACAACCTTTTGGTTCGATAAAAATCCTTAAACTTTCGAAGAACTGTTCTTTTTCACAAAAGGGTCTTTCTGACGAAAAATGATTCTTTAGATTGCAAAAAAGTAAGAAAGAGATGGTTCTTTAAAGAACCTTAAGCTGTTTGGCTGAATGGTTCTTTGTGGAACCAAAAATGGATCTTCTAAAGCATCACTGTAAAGAACCTTTAAGCACCTTTATTTTTAAAAGTATACTATATAACTGGCAAAAAAAGTACGAAAATGAATCTTAATTCCACCATATTACACATTTTTAGTGAATGATTTTAAATAATAAAAATAAATACACAATATTCCTGAACATTCCTCAAACCACATGAAGGGAACAGCGGCTACGTACCTGTCGGCGTGCGTTGATGCGTGCAGTGTGATTTGAGTGTCATGTTGCTTGAGATTAAAACTGTCCTTTGCCTCTCACACGGCTGATGTACTTCTGAAGAGTGAGAGGACACTGTGAAGGTGTGCTGACAGTTAAAAACTGATATACTTCACTCACACATTGTTCCATGTGGGTTTTGGAAAAAGAATGTGTTGAACTGAGGGCAAGCTGCTTAGCTCATGCATGAGGGGAGGGAAACAGTAGAAACGCTCTCGCACAGATTGAAGGTAAGAGTTTCCTGAAGAGAGTGGAATGGCACAGAGGAAAGAAATGTGGTCTCACTGCGCACACACACACACATACACACACACGCATTTCTGTTTATAGAGGTCGATAACAAACTTGCAGGAAGTCATGTGAGTCTCAAAACGGTTACCACATTGCTAAATTTCAAGACACGGTTGTGACACTTACAAGTGGTCCCGAAAGTATGTGGACTGAGCCACAGATAAAAATGTCTAAATGTCATTGAAGCAAATAACAAAATGAAAGATGGCACAAACAAACTTGGCAAGCAATATATTTCATACAAATACTTTGAATAGGATAGTTCGACTTTCTTTCTTCTGCCAAACACAAAGAAGATATTTTGAAGAATGTTGGTGACCAGTTCACTGTATGGACACCAAACCATTTTTGAAAGATACTTTATTCAAAACCATTTCAAAGACATTTCTGAAAGTCATATATAGGTTTCGAACCACATGTTTTCAATAAAATTTGTGTTATTTACAATACTTTAACTCATCTAAATAGTTTTAATAATTAAATTGTTGGATAATAAGTTTTATGAGATTCAACTTGATTTGATGTCAGTTTAATTTGAATACAAGCATATTGAAATAACTTTCAACGTTTAAGGATAAATTCACCTTACAAAATATTTTGTTGAAGTTGGTGGATTTTTTTACAGTGTAGCAATAGTATTTTTTCACGTATAAATGTTCAATTCACATTTTACATGTTTTGTAGTGGAACACAACAGAGATCCCATTTCAATTTCAACAATTTAAAGAAAGTTTGTTACTGGAATTATTACAACACATTCAAATTCAATGTCCCACAGCATCATGTTGGGACAGATTTGTTATCTATAAAGTATATCCACTCTGCATACATAAGGCTTATTCATATCAAAACATGGCTGAGTCATTATGGTTAAAGTGTGTCTACTGTAACTCTGTGGTTTGTACATGTTGTTCTGGTCTATTCCCCCGCCCTCCACATGTAGGACATCAGCCTCCATAGATTGACTGTGTCATACATGTCGACAGGGATCTTCCAACCAGAGTCTATGAACTGTGGTTGCTTCATCACAGCAGAGTGGGATTGCTGTACATTGATTCTAACTTGTTGTGGTCACTGACTGTCATGTTATGATAATCCGTGTTTAACAAATTACAATCGGGTCATCATTTCCTCACCCTTGTGCTCTTCCAAACTCATAGTTTGATCCTGAAGTTATCAGAATCTGTTTTCCATTTTCCATTACATTTCCATTTATACATTTGGCAGACACATTTATCCAAAGCGACTTACATTGCAGTAACCTTTACATTCATACTTAGGTATGTGCCATCCCTTGGGATCGAACCCACAACCTTGCGTTGTTAACGCATGATTTTCCATACAATTTTTTTTTTTACACAAAGCTGTCATGTGAGTTTCAAAGACCTGAGATACTGAATAGCACACATTAATTACTTTAATGCTTTTCTGTCACCATTGGAGCTCAAAAGCAGCGTTTATGGTAAACGTTCATGTTCCATGGAAGAAAGACTGTCATACAGGTTTAGGACAACATGAGGATGAGTAAATGATGACAGCGTTTCATTTTTGGGTGAACCATCCCTTAGTTTTGAGAGAATCAGTGTGCTCCTGTGACACCAGACACCTACATCCGTTCTAACTTCCTGTAATAAAGTTTAAAATGTGGATTTGTTCTTGTGACTAATAAATTCCCTGTTGAGATTTCCATTATGTTGATATGCGTCGAAGGAGACATTACACAGTTTTTCTGTGCCTTTGTTACAGATCATGTTTTCTGCTCATGTGACATCAACCGGATCATTTTGATGAATAGTGTGAACTTTAATCGCAACACCGTTTCCAGAGCTTCAAAATAGGAAGACAACTACGATTACTTCACCGGATGTCTAGTTATGAATATAGCGGTTATTTGTTGAATTTACTAGAGAAATTGGCTTACGTTGACAGTTAGTTGATAAAGTCAACTACAGTTACTTAATGTGCAGTAAGTTTCCTTTGGACCCCCACGGTAAGAGGCCAAAAGATGAGAATAGATACGTACTGTATTTCTGAGATATAAAGTGGATGCACACATCAGACAGATTGACATTTCAAAAAGGTCAGATGTCTGTTAAGACAGAATGTCAGCGAGACAGTTTCCATTTGCATAGAATTGTGTCATCTTTAACTGACTGACAACCAATGAGGGGAAAAAGGAATAAATGTAAAAAAGCAACAAACCGACAATTGTACAATTATTGACAATAAATGTTGCGTTTTTTAACCAAAACTGGACGGTTTCATTGGCCCAACCTCAGACCTCAGTGAAGAATCATTATCTGTTGAGTATTTTTTATTTAATTATATACATTAATATGCTAAATTTCTATTTCAAGTAAATTCATATTTAATTCATAGTAAATTCATAGATATAAAAAAATCATATTTTAACCAAACATAGTCCAGACGTTAATTTCGGGCCAGGCCCAGTTGACCTCCGGTCTGTGTTTGTTGATTGGTATGGCTAGTAAACTATTTATATTTAAGTTAATTTATATAAATGTATTGTATAATAATTGTCTTAAATAAACAGTTTGTTGTATTTTATTGTATATTCATTTTAATAAAAAAACAATGCTGATGTAATTTTATCTTGCTAGCTGTTTTTGTTATTTATTTTGCTCGTTATCAGAAATAATCTACAGGGACACAAAAGTGTGCTGCGCCGTAACGTTTGTTTATGTTGTTGCTTTGAAACTATTTCTGTTTGAGATATGATAATCATTGAAAGAAAGCTATTGTTTTTTTGTAAACAGGTTAATAATAATCACAAAATATTTTGTTTGCAAAATAACATGTTGCTTCATTTCTTCTAATATTTGGCCTGCAGCTGTTTCTTCTAAACCTGAATACTCCAGTTTTTGACTTGCGTCAGTGGTGTCAAACACATGTCACCCCAAGGAAAGCTCAAAGTCTGCCGTGTGGAACAGGAAACCAAAGCGTTTCCCACCATGGTTTCATCTTCAACAGACTGTTACGGTAGAAGCCATGGCAACTGTGCAACATTTTAGACACACGCAAACACACTGTTGAAGTTATTATATGGTATGAAATATAAATATATATATATGCAGCCAGTATTCCTCTACCCAAACGGTAGGCTAATATAGTGGAACCATATAAAAACAGAATTTGGTAATGTCTCCACCCTAGTATGAGCAAAACAAAGGCGACAGTGGCAAGAAAAAACTCCCTACGATTTGTAGGAAGAAACCTTGGTTGGGAGGAACCAGTCAGACTCAGTGGGGGGAAGTGGACCATCCTCTGGTCGGCACATTTCGATCACACAGAATTTTGTAAATGTGGTTAACTTGGTGCTTTACACAAATAATTAATTTAAACTATCCAACATGATGGATGGTAAGTAAATTCGTTGGAAAGACCAACACGTTAGGCTAACTGCATTCAAGGGGGAAAACAGTCACACGCACGAAATGGCTAAGGTGAGGAGAGGTCACCAATAAAACTCTTTAAGAATCTAAAACGGCATTTTATTATTTTAAGATTTGAGATGACACAGTCATGTTTGTAATTATATTGAATACAACATAACATTAATTTAAAAATAAAATACTTTTGTAATAAGTGGTTGGGCCTATTCATAAAGGGGGCGGGCCTTTGCCGGTCAGCCACGTAGGCTGGCCACGCCCCTGCATTTATCCTTTAAAATTTCACCTGTAGCTTTCACAGACATTTCTAGAGCAGACTGAGCGGGATGTGCGCGTGTTATCGCCTATATTGAGTCAAATCATTGTTGCATAATAAACATTTTCTTATTTACAAAACATTTGGTTTTCAGGTTTACTAGTAAATAATTTAAAAATAGTAAAATTAGTAAGTTATTTTTTCTATATTTTATTCAATTCAAATTATTCTAATAGTCTACAAAAATAAGCAGATTTTTATGGTTCTTTAATCATAGTTCTGACAAAGGCCTACAGTAAACCACAATATCATATTCAGAACCCCAGAAGTATAATACAAACGACCTGTTACTCAACTAATCCTGTTCAGTATGTTTTCGGCCTGTCGCGGTTATTTTTGTCAGTACAGTTATAGTTTCTGTCATGTGGTATTACATTGTAGTGAGTCTTCCTATCTTATTTGTGTGACACTTCCTGAAACAAGGGTCACTTTCACTTTATGCATCAACTCAGTCATTTCTAATTTGATTCATTATTCATGTTTACAGTAATTCCTTTCGCTGAACTGGGAATCTGAGGTTTTATTGTGATCTTTGGCATCTTTGAGACCATACACTCTAAATAAATTGGTGCTATATAGCAATAAAAGTGGTTCCCCTATGATTACAAGTCAAGAATTTTTAGTGCTATTGCACAATTTTTGTTTAAACTGTAGGGAGATTTAATCTAAATGTTACCCTGAGGATGAATCATATTGCATTTAATACTTTCACCCCAATTTCACAAACCGAAAATATTTATAGTATTCATTAAATATATCATGTAAAATCAAATTTACCAGATTAAAAGCATACACATCAGAATCAGGCCCAATGATTAGAATGACGCAGTTGCGCCCCCTAGCGGTGCAAAACTCGTTCATTTAGACTGGGTTACCATCAGTTTGCTAGTTTACTAGTCATTTTGATCGGTTAACAGTAGCCAAGATGCAAGTATTTTTTCTTCAGTCTAATAACTTTATTTTGTAATATCTCTGGCAACTACATGTTCCTGTTTTAAGTCTTAGTGTGTCTTAAAAAACGGGTAAAATGGGACATTTTTGACAGTCATCTTAATGTCAAAATTCGTCCCAATGTACCAGAATTGACCCTATTATTTTTAATGTGGGATTTTTTTCATGTTATGATTTTGTTTTAAATACTCTGCTCAATCGTTTAATAGTTATTATTATTTGTTTGTTTAATTAAGCTACTTCATACATTCCCTTATACTACTGTGCATGTTTTTTCGCAGAAAATAAACAACACAAAATCTGAATGACAAAATCTTGTTGCTGGAGAATATATTTAATGTTTAACTTTACAACAACAAAAAATCACTACATTTCCCAACATGCCATTCGCCGCCGCACGAGGAATGGAAGTCATGTGTCGTCACGCGGATGGAAACTTTGTATCCGCCGTCAGGGAAGAGTGTGCGCCGCGGAGAAAGATGCATGAAGAGGATGACAGCGCTGCCAACTCCAGCAGGAATTCTCGGATACTGGCGGCCAGATCCCTGGACGTGGCTGACTGCGATGGCACGAAGGAGCAGGCAGCCAAATTACGCGGATACTTAAACAAACTGTCTGGGAAGGGGCCGCTTAGAGGGTTCAAGACGCGCTGGTTTGTGTACGACACTAGACAGTGTTACCTGTATTATTTCAAGACTCCCCAAGACGCCCTTCCGCTGGGGCACATTGAGATCGCAGATGCGTGTTTTACATATGATGTGGAGGCAGAAGAAGGGCTTTTTGAGATCCGCACCGAGGGGAAGGAGTTTCTGCTTAAGGTACATAAACACCTCATTGATCTCTGGCGTTACTAGCCTATCTGTCTTTGACAACAAGAATTAAACTCTTCATATAACTGTACTTGTTATTATTTATTAAAGCAAGTTTCTATTGCAACAAGGTAACGTCCTTCTATTCTCAAGCATATGTGCAGTCATTACTTCTATGTATTATTTAAGAGGTATTTGATTTTTAGGTTGTTAAACTACATGCTGTTTAAAGTTAAAATACTGTACAAACCACAACATTGCACATGCATTCTTTCCTAATGTGCATATGGAGGCCAATGTGAAGGACTGCATTTTAAATACAGCACACTGGATGTTGAACATTGACTTTGTTAACTGGTTACATCAGGATACAATACAATAACTAACTAACATGATCATCATTGTTGTGAACCTCCTGTCTCATGACTGGAGAATGTAGGACGGTGACACAAGATTCTTGTTGTAACTGAGCACTTTGCTACATCTGCAGATTGTGAATTAGGTTGTTTTGTCAACTTTTGTGCACCAGGCTTCTTCTTATTTGTTTCTGTTTAGTAATGCAAGTGGATATCAGTCTCTCGAATTCATTTTCAATGCTTTTGGAAAGTGTAATACACATTACACTCCGCCTCTTTGTTTTAGAGCCTGTAGTGGTTAGTTTTAGGGACCGTGTAACAATTCCTGACCTTCATGACAAAGTGAGTTAGCTTTTTGTAGTCAAACTGTTTGTGTTTGTTGCTCCTTTATGAGTTCGGTCAAAGGGAATGTCAATCGAAACATCTTCACGGAGAAAGAATTGACACATTTCCAGTGTTTCACAGGATTTTGACAGACTTGTGACATCACAACTATGCTAATTAGTTTAGCATAGCGTGATGTTTGCGTCGTGTTAGCACTTGATATCTTTTCTTCTACTCTCTGATCTTGTCACGTTATACTGTATTTTACAACTCAATGCCACCAGCAGTCACTTTAATTGCTGCTAAAATCCTGATTTGTAATCATCACAATACAGCACATCTCCATTAAAGAGCAGCTATATGCGGTTTGCCCTTTCTCCACAATGTGTATTATGAATGCTTCTTTGATTTTAAATGCAAGAGACAGTTAAATACACTACACGTAGCTAACTACACTCGCGGATGAGAGGCCGAGTGCTCGCACACACATGGAGCTCATCGGAAGAGAGTGCATGCGAACACGGAAGAGGAGGACGTGCACACGGCCACTCACACCAAACAAGTCAGGAAAGAGAGAAGACGTGGAAGCACAGTTCATCCACTAGTTAATCGATCACATATACATTCTTTATCCCGGATGGATAAAAAAATACAAAATGTGATGCCAAATATACCTGGGCGGACCACCCAAGTAAATGCATTGTTTCGGAAATGCTGAATTTGCAACATTTGTGTTCTTACTTAAAGTTAGGAGCAGTAATCCTGACTCAATATTGGTTCTGTCCAAGGTCCAAGGCTGCAGCTTGTCATACCTTATGTTAGAAAGTGAACAAAAGTCCGAACAATGTGTAATACGAATATGTGTAATGCTGTACAGCGGCTCCAAAAAGAATTTTGACAATTAAGTCATGCTTGAATTTGCGTTACATGACAAAATGTCATACAAGGTGGTATTTATTTTGAAGAAAAAATATTTTTTTATATATATATTGCACAGCATTAATACAAAAAGTGTTGGGTTTCAAATTTCAAAATAGAGGAATTGTTCAAAGTAAGTGTGTCATTGTCTCGACAAACAAAATTGACTAATAGAGTGTATTGGTAAAGAGTATTGCAAAATAGGACAAAGAAAAGATGCAGCTTGTGTTTATATTACTGCAAATGTTTGGTTTGCACATAAAAAATGGTTATTTTTATTGTCCAGATTATTTTTGAGGTTAGTTGACAGTATATCACTTGTGTCATTGTTTCATACAGATGCCACATATTATTTAAATTACATATATAACATTACAAATTATGTAAAGCCATTTAAGAGTAATGGCACTTCATTTTCGAGTGCCCTGGTGATATGATTTTTTTGATAAATTAAGAAATCCTGTATCCAAAGAGCACCGATTTTATACATTATTTTTGTTTTTTGACATACAGTGCTTTATCATTTATTGATTTAATTTGTACGCTGGTGGGAATTACTTTGTTAGCTGGTATCAATACCTCTCATCCACAAAACAACAATTTGTTTGTGCTCACAGCTCTTATGTTTTCGATTGAATTTTACAATGGCAGAGACACCCAAATCACTGAATCGTAAACTGGAACTGAGACCGAAACAAGCATGATGATCCTCAAAGGGGACAGTCACATTCACACCTGACCATCTTCCTCTCAACACAGCTGGCGTATCGTAACGCAAAAATAGAGGTTTGGTTTCACACTGTGTTTTCTCTCTTCGTGTACGCAGGCACCCAGCAGGCAGGTGATGCTTTACTGGCTGCAACAGTTACAACAGAAAAGATGGGAGTTCTGTAACATGCCCGGTCACAGGGACAGCTGGTGCTCTCCCGCCCCCTGTTATCCACACACGGGTCTCGTGGCCAAAGATGCAGGTGAGACCTGTTGGCCTTAACAGACTTTGTTTATAAACAAACTGTTAACCTGTAGTGTATGTGTGGCCTTTAGTCATGTGAGGTGGGTCAAAGGTCCTGCAGGCACATGGTTCCTATAAACATGTGATGCTGTTTCACAGTTGCACCACATTTCAGGTAGACTCAGATAGGCAAGGGTTCAACTTACAAGAAGCTATAATAAAAGAGTTTTGATCGTTTTTCAGTTTGTGTTATTTCATAGTTTTGATTCAGTTTGTAGAATTCACAACAGGAACGCATTAGTTGATTTGAATTTTTTTCTTGATTTTGTTAATATGAGGGATTGTGATTGTTTTTAGACTCATAGACATTTCATTGGTTTCTGTTTCTCGTATGAGAACGGCTACGAGTATTATTTTTGCAGTCAAAAAGACAGAAGCAAAACAAAGAAAGTCTGCTTCCTCCTTACTGTCACTCTGGCTTTTTCAATTTGCATAAACAAATGGCCTTCTGCATGGCAGTGTATTAGTCATTCAATTAAAGTAACCGGCAGTGTTGTTACTGACCTTTGTAACGTTAGTTGTTTGCATTTGCAATGTGATTTCATAAGAAACCAACGTTCACAGAGCTGCAAATGAGGATCACGAAACACATGGCAAAGTGGAGCTTTGAACTGTACACGTGTATTATTAGCTTAGTTTTTTGCCAAAACCCTTTTTAAGAGACAGTGGTTTTATTGTTAAGAGACCTCACCTGAGCACAGTATGAATTGGTTTATATGGTTAACTGAGTTTGTTTTTATTAAATATATTTCTGAGTATTACTTATTTTACTGCTATTGATTCACATCTATGAATTGAGCTGATTGCATTAAAGCTTTACATTTATGTGTATGTCCATTCCTTCCAAATAAGTGTTCAATAACTGTGCAATGGCAGAATAATACTTTTGGATCCCACTTTGCTAAAATAACAGGGTTGACAGTTTAGATTATGACATTATTAGCTTTGTATTTTCCCTGCTTATAACATTCCTCTGTTGCCTGATATCGATAAAAAAGAAGATAAAAATAGACCCAAACAGTTTGAAACAATAAATGAAACTTCTTTTATAAACTCTCCCTATTCTTCATAAACATTTACTCAGTAACTTTTTGTCAAAGTAACTGAGTGCAGCTGTGACAAAGTAGAGGAGATCTGGCCCTCCCGGCTGAGACTGGCTTCTCCTGAGTTTTTTTCTCTACATTTATTTATCTTTGGAGTTTGGGTTCCTCGCCACAGTGCATTGTTGTCTGGCTTGCTCACAGGGAGATTCCATTTATTAGATATTATTGACTACGTTGATCTTGCTTGTTCTATAAACAACATGCACTGTGCCGTGTTTTACATTTTCTGTGTTTTCTGTTTTTCTCCTGTAAAGCTGCTTTTAAACAGTCCATGTTGTGAAAAGTACATATAAATATCATGCAATTGTAATGAAGATATATTGTAAGGTGATAACTAGAGCGTTAAATACTTCTGCTTCTACGAAAAGCTAGTAAAATGACTGTAATAGGGTTGACATTTACCATAAATGCAACAAAAAAGGACTGTTGTTTTCCTGAACAGATAATGATGATTGTTAAATATTTGAAAGATAAATGTTATAAATGTACAGAATTACTTTTACATTATGTTAAAAGGAGGGAATGTAACAGGGTTGATTGAAAATGCACCTTTTGAAACCTGCATACTCACAGTTAAGATAACTTGTTGTGATTCTGTGTTTTAGAAGCAACATTTTTTGAGAAGCCAAACGAGACTATGGAAAGTGTCCGGAATGATTTTGCCTTGGAGTTGGACAGTGATGGACTGGTCGGGGTCCAGTCTGCTCGTGGCCCTGTTGCTCCGCCCACAGCAGCTTTTAACTCTCTCAGACACTGGGGCTCTGAGCTCAGGTACTGTAGAACCCTGCTGGACTCACACTGGCCTTGCGATACAGTTATGGTGTTAGTGGTGGTAATTTCCACATGTTTGGCTGTAAGTAGCCTCTTTTAAGCAACAACAATGTAAAAAAGTAGGCTACACCAATAAATGATCCTGTTTGTTTAATTCATTTTTGCTTAGTATTGATAATTTTAATAAGCAAAGTCTAACACCAAATTGTGTGAAAGAAATGCGTAGAAATGTTTACATTTCTAAATCGTCATATGACTAAATGTCTGTATGTTGTTTAGGCCTTTTTCTAACACTGAGAACGATCCTCTTCAAACTCTCCAGAAGACTTTGGACACATCTGTTTGGATGATGTCATTTGTTAGGCAGCCAAAGGGCTAAAATCTAGTTTTTTAGCAAAGCTAAACAAACCCAACTTGCTGGAAATGCTACAGCAGCTCAAAGTATGGTTTCAAGAGCCTGGGAATTGAAGTCTTTGACCCTGATGTGAATAAAATAAGACTATTAAATATCATATGGGCCACTAGCACATGTTGAAAGCAAGTCTAATGTAACACACATGCTGAACACGTTTTGATGAAGTCTCTGTATCAAGGTTTAAAAATGTTGAACCTCCTCAAAGTCCTCCTTTTTTCTCCATGTCTCTTACCCTGTTTCAGAAATAGCATGTCTCACCTTCGAGCCGGCCGGGGAGGAGAGAACAGACGCAGTGTTTTTTACACCGCCAACAGTGAGGAGTGGGAGTTGGTGGATTCTCCGGAGCACAAATCTCAATCTGACAACAGTCAGCGCAGGGAAAGTCCTTCACATAATCAGAGAAGTAAGAATATTCATCTGCTTTAATTTCCTGCGTCTTTATTTATTTTACAGACTTGTTTGCAGTTTTGATGGTTTGTGAGTTTTTTTCTGAAAAAGATGTTGTTTATGAGAAAGCAGTTGTTGGGTGGGTTTGTCAACACTGTTACACCATAACCAGGGGTGATTAAATGATGTGACAACACATTTTCTACTCATTTATATAATAATAAATAAATCAGCCCAAACAATAGGCCTATTTGATAACAATGAGACCTTAATAATTTGTCGCTTTACTTGCATACATAGGACAAACATAAAAATCTATCCATTAAAAATAACCATTTAAATATATTAAAAAAAATGTTGCAGGAAGCCATGATGAACCAACCCACTTTTTTAAATACTGCTGGTCCACGCTGAATACAGTTTATTTTACGTAAATTCTTTATTTTTGGTTTTATTTTTTTGATAAAAATATATATCCAAAAGTAGGGATAAGAAAAGGGTTAAAGTACCGGACCGATAAGCAGTATCAATAAGAGTAAAAATACCGTTAAAATCTTAACGATACCCATCCCTTGATATGAGTAGTCAAATATTTTAGATTTTTCCATAAATTATTTATCAGTTTATGTCAACAAAGAATTGTTTATTTATTTATTAGTTTTATTTCATATTAAGGCATGGGAAAATATTGCTACATATAGACACACATAGATGAATCGTATTAAACTCCCATCTGTATCTGTCCAGACTCCATTGGCTCAACATTCACGTTTGATTTCCGCAACCCCTCACGAATGAAGCGGCCCTTTCACATGGGCTCCGGGAAAGCCAGCCGCAGCGCGGAGAGCTCACCGGTTGAATGCAATGGAAACAAGACATCTGAACTTCAGCTCCGCATTCAAAGCCAACAAGAGGAGATCATCCGCTTGCAGGAGCAAGAGAACTGCCTCCAGGAGGAGCTCGCCAGTCAGAAGGTAAGATATGACTTTATTTCCTGAAGAATCAGATCGATAATGCTAAGAGAAAGAGCGTTGCTTTTGCATCACATTGGTTCAATTCTCACGGAACACACGTACTGATTAAATAAATAGCTTGAATGCACTTTAGGTTGATTTGCATAAAAGCTTCTGCCAAAAGCAAAAATAAAAACAGGGGCTTTTACTAAAAAGCTACTTAAAGGGATAGTTCCCCCAAAAATTAAAATCATCATTATTTCACCCTCATGTCATTACAAGCTTATGACTCTTCTGCAGAACACACAAATATATATTTTGAGGAACATTGGGAACCAAACATCAATGCTGCACTTAGACTTTCATTTGTGAACACAAGAACCTCTCAAAATAACTTGTTTTGTGTTCCACAGAAGAGAGAAAGTTTTACAAAATGAGGATAAATAAATGATGACAGAATATTAATTTTTGGCTATACTATTTTCCAATGCTGTAACATTTGTCAGCAGGGGCCCACCGCTGCCCATAACAGTGGTTTGTCAGAGGTATTTGTCATCAGTTCCTCTTTTGTTTCTAATAAATGTTCCGCATTTGTAAGTCCCTTTGAATATAAAAGTTGCTAAATGTTAATGGGACTTCCACTTGTTTGTTGATGAACATACTGATTGTGAATGTCGACAGTCTCTTCTTCTGTGTTCTTCTTCATTTAGGTTGTCAAAATAACAATAAGCTTTGATGCCATATGTCATTGTAACTTTAAATACATTGTGAGCGGTGCTCTGTGTGCTTTTCTGTAAAGGTTTCATAAGATCTAAAGCAGGCGTCTGAGAACCACAAAATCGGGTATTGTTTTTGTGCTGTTTGTGTGCAGATGAGAAGAGTTTCCCTTTAGCTCTGAGCTGTCCTTAACAACTTGAATAATTTGACCTATAACAATGAGTTTGTGTTTTGAAATTGATTAACACATGTACTCATTAGGATTTGCACAATTCCAAGCACTAAATTGCCTTTTTTATGACCATAACAGTTCATAACAGTACAATGCTGTTATGTCTCGTTGCTTTGTTAAATTAAAAATATTCATTTACACATTAAATACTGGTTAATAAGAACTAACCCAACTAGACTTGGTATTATAAGTTAAAGGGGTCATATGACACTGTTAAAATGAATATTATGGTTTGTAGTAGATGTAATGAAATGTGCACGATTGAAGGTTCAAAAACGCTGTATTTTCCACATACCGTGCATGTTTGTATCTCCTCTTTGCCACGCCTCTCTGAAACGCTCCGATTTTTTACAAAGCTCATTGCTCTGAAAAGCGAGGTGTGCTATGATTGGCCAGTTCACGAGTACGTAGTGATTGGTCAAATAATGCAAGCGTGTGACGGAAAAGTAACGCCTCTTACCATATTTGAAACAGCAGGTTCCAAATCAATTGTACTAACAGGTACGCCCACCTTACTTGCGTGTACATTTGGGCGCTCTTAGTCAACTCGTACCACAAACTGATGTAGATTTGTGGGGATGTGGTTACATGAGGCGTTTCAGGCAGGTCTGGGTGAACATTCGCTATTAGATGCATCTTTTGTTCCCGCACTTACATTTTTGCAATTTGATGTGTCTAATATATGCATGGGTAATTTATAACACACCAAAGACACAGAAAAACAAGTATAAGCTCCATATGACCCCTTTTACATTAAAGAGATGCGAATTATGCCCCATGCACCAATTGAAGATCTGAATTTCTGCATCTTGTACTAATGTATTACAGCAACCTTTGACCCTGAGAACCGACTTTAAAGATTGATCAATGAAACAAAGAAACCTGGGTTTGTTTGGCCCTGTCAGCTGATGTGTGTTTGAGTAGCATAAGTGATTAATGGGTCGCTGCAAAGGTTTGTGTTTCATATACCATTGTGTCCTCCTCCAGGAGCTGGTTCGTCTCCTCCAGCAAACGTTACGGAGCTCTCAATGCCAGTCAGGGAGCATGGGGCAAGACAATAATAACCAGAGCGAGGGGGCTAAAGCCCTGGGAGAGCGAGATGGAGAGATCAAGGATCTCTGCGGTCATATGGAGAGGCTGGCTTTGGAGAAGGAGAGTCTACAGAAGGAGCTGAAAGGGTTGAAGATTAAAGTGGGGGAGATAAACGAGCGGCTCGGCATGCTCATGGAGACCATTCAGGCAAAGGACGAAGTCATCATGAAACTTTCACAGCAGGACGACGAAGGTGGAAACCCGTCTGGGGAATGCAACTCGCCTGGTGCCAGCAGAGAGAAACAAGAGCTTGACATCCTGAAGGTAATACAAGAACCGGTTTTATCCTACACAACCTGCACTTCAGTAGCTGTTTCTGAGTGACATGTTTTTGAATATTTTGAATATGTGAACGGGGCGCTTATGGTGAAGTATTGGTTTTAGTTAAAGTTTGGTAACACTTTAAGCTTGTATTTGACTATAGAAGTCAGGTTTTTGTTCCTGTAGTTCGGTTGCTTAAGTATTGCATTAGCAGCACAAAGTTCACGGGTTTGAGTTTCATCATTACAATAAGTTACTATTTGTTAACAAATATATTAGCCAACATGAACTAACAATGGACAATGGAGTTTGTAAGAATTTTGCAGTAAAATATCCAAAAACCACTAGTCCAATTTTATATATTTACTAGAGTACTTACAATATCTCAAATGTTTCTAACTGCCTTTAAATCCTGAGAAAATCCCCATTCTAAACAGTGGACCGGGGCCGTTTAGCCGCCTGTCAATGGCGTCATATCCGCGTTACCACCTTTACTGACGTAGCAACCGCGTGAAACTCTCATAGACAGATGAGGAAGTTGTTTGTACCGTCTGTCTGTCTAGCATTATTGCAAATGATGTGGGCACGTTCAAAATAACTTTAACTATGATTGATTTGAACACTTAAAACTGAGCAGTGTTATCACACCAGCCAATTGGACAATTACTGTAACATCTATGACTAACAATTTAGTTTTAAACCTAACATTACTCGTGTCTAATTCATTATAATGAAATAAAATGATTTCACCAAACGCAACATTTATAAAACTTTATTACTTTATCTCTTCCGCTAACATGATTTCTCGTTCCCGTCTGATCGATGTATCAGTGGTGGAATTGAAGACAACATATCCCATCATTCCACGCTTCCACACAGCGTCATCAAGCTACGCAATTGTTGCTGTTTTTTGATCGTGCGCCCTCTAGCGGCGATTTCTACAAACTGTACCTTTAATGCACCATAAATTAAGATGAATAACTGTTGTCTATCTAATAAGTTTATAGTAGGTGTGTGTAATAGAACATTATATCATAACACAACATTCGAAACAATTGCAAAACTATTAAGTAAGGTTTCACTTTAGACCTCCAATACTTCGTTGATTCTCCAAAACATTTTTGTACAACTTATAAGACAGCAGATATTTTGTCTAAAAATAATATATAGAGGTTCAGCCTTATTTGGTCACATGCTTTGTGGTGCCTCAACTTTTTCTTTTAACATTTTTCCAGGACAGTCTCCAAGGCTACAAATCCCAGAATAACTTCCTGAACAAAGAAATCCTGGAGTTGACAGTCTTGCGACGAAACGCTGAAGCTAGAGAGAAGATTCTAGAAGTGAAGGTCTGTGTGTGTTTGTATACAACAGTCTTAAATTCTCCTGATGGAAGTACAGCGGTGACACCTGCTCATTGCATGCAGAGCATTCTGGATGTTGTGTTTGCAGATTCTTTTTTATTATGTGCCATGGTAGCATTTCCTTTTCCCAGAATTATTTTGTCCTGTTGATATTTGATGTGGTTTCATTTTGTATATCTCTGTTGTTATAGTATACGAGTTTGGTGGCCAAGTTGTGTCAGGTGGAGAGTAAGTACCTGGTTCTACTGCAGGAAGTGAAGTCTCCTGTTTGCTCCGGGTCAGAACCGAGTCATAGTGGTGATGTCATCTCTCGCCTACTGGAAGAAGCACTGCAGGTGGAGAGTGCAGATCAACAGGAGCACACCATCCTCAAACCCAATGCCGTCAGGTATCACAGTCCTTTTTGAACATGTCAGGAGCTTAAAAAACCCCATGCTGGGAAAAGCTTTATGTAAGATAAATTGTGTACATTGATATATGGTTTGGTTCAGGAAAGGTTGACATATATACATATATATATGAACTTGTGAAGTTCAGACTGGATTGGGCGGTCAGACAGCAGCCCCACTCACAACATCCTTAAACATCATACAGTGGTCGCGTGCACACAGTTTTTCTGGAAGAAAGACCGATACGATACAAAATCTTCACTTGTACAGTAAAGTGTGGATGGCCTCTAAGTTCTTTGTTATGCATAACACAAAAGAAGATATTTGAAAGAATTTGAGAAACTAACCAGTTCTGGAGCAGCATTGAGTACCATATTTGATATTTTTCCTACTATGGTAGTGGCCCAGAACTGTTTGGTTATGACCCTTTGAAAGATACAGTTTCCAAAACATGTTTAGTTATGTTTATAATTTGAAATACATTGTCTAGATCAACAAGGGAATTCCATGGTTCTGCATGCAGTAAAACCACCTGAACGTCCATTCTCGTATTTTGTCCCTATAGTACTTTTTGTTACGTTATCAAATGATAATTCTATGAAACTGGAATGAATTTACTGTACCGTGGTATTTACTGTATGTGGTACTTCAGTGTACTTTCAAAAATATAATTATTGGTGCATGTCTAAAAAAGCATGATCGAATTCATGTATCATGTGCCATTGAATGCTTCAGTCTGATTGGTTGACAAACATTCTTTTGGTATGCATTAACTTTCAGTAAATCCAGGTCTGCTGACCGCATTACTGTTCAATATCACCTCGCCAGGTTTAAACAATAGAAGATTATAGTGTAGCCTACAGGCCATCACCTCAAACATCACCCTGTTCTTGATCTGGCGTTTATAATTTCAACCTTAGCAGTTTCGTTTCGATAAACAAAGCATTTCAAAAACAAGAAATGTACCAAAATCGAATAAATAAAATAACTAAATAGAAAAACAAAATGCATGAATAAAAACTGATAGCCGACTGGTTTGTTTTCCTCCTCATTCTGCTTATAACTGGTAACAAATATATTTTGATAGCCCTACTCTTTCAAAAGTTTGCTTGATATTTTTTACTGCTGATGAATGACAATATGAGGAATAAATTATTTATTATCACTGGCTGCGGTCTCTCGCCCTCTAACGGACGCTTGAAATGAGATCTGCAAGAAAGTATTCCTACCATCAACAGACCATCCCATGTCAAACGTTTAAACGAAACATTGAAGAATGTCCTGTGGTGTGGTAACCGTGGTATAAGCAGAATAATCGACTTCGTTCAACTATTCGAAAGTTGCGCTTCGCATCATGGCCGCATTTGTTTCATTACATACACAAACAATTTTAGTGTCTCAAAACCATGAAACATTTATTGACTTGAGACTTTTCATATAGTAAGTAAGTCAATTTATTAATAAAGCACATTTAAATTCAGCCTTACACGAACCAAAGTGCTGTACAAATCCAACAGTTAATCCAACAACTTCTAAAATCCCATAAACAGAGAAAGCAAAACAATTTTTATATATATATTGAACCAATTTAATAAAGCCAGAGAGTATTCATGTGTCTTAAATATGGATTTAAAAATAAAAACTGAATGATGATAAATGATCTAATAAAGTTCTTCGAAAACCATGCAACCAATAATAAAGTTTTGTCTTTTTATCATTTAGCGAGTACGACATTTATGGCTTCAAGACGGTCCCAGAAGAGGAAGATGACGAGGAAAAACTTGAAGCTAAAAAGAGAGCACTGGACCTAAGGTCCTTCTCTCTAGGGGACCAGGAGACATCGGTTCGAGTGAAGTGGGACAACTACCTGGCCATCACCATGAACAGAGAGATGGTTCGATCTCCAGACCTGAAGGCGCTGATGCGAAGCGGCGTGCCTCATATCCACCGATCCAAGGTGTGGACCTGGTGCGTAAACTTCCACGTGAAGAAGATGCGTGACAGCCAGCCGAAGGATTATTATCACAACCTTCTGAGCATGGCGAATGATAAACCCAACCCGGCCTGCAAGCAGATCGAACTCGACCTCTTGCGTACGCTTCCTAATAATAAGCATTACGCCTCCCCTGACTTGGAGGGAATCCAGAAACTCAGAAACGTCCTGGTGGCTTTTTCCTGGAGGAATCCAGACATTGGATACTGCCAAGGCCTCAACAGGTAGTAGATCCAAACTATTTCAGTCCATTCGCTTACTGCACCTTTATAGTTCACCCAAAAACTAAAAATCTGTCATCATTTACTCAACCTCAGATTGTCCAAACGTGTCAAAATTTCCTCATTCTGCTTAACACAATGGAAATTATTTGGAAGAATTTTAGTAACCAAACAGATCTCATCCCCCAGTGACCCTCGTATTTATTTTCCCTACTATTGCAATACATGGTGGATGAGATCTGTTTGGCAACTGACATTTTTCCAAATATCTTTCATTGTGTTTAGCAGAACAAGTACATTTATACAGGTTTGGAAGAACATGAGGGTGAGTAAATGATGACAGAATTTTCATTTTTTGGTGAACTGTCCCTTTAAGTGACACAACAGTTTACTGGGTTCATCTCTTAATCTCATTTTTAAAGAAATGTCATTTCTGATATTTTTCACCAAAAACTAAACGTTATCAGCATCTTGTGTCCAGATCTGATTTGTTTGGGTTCTTATTCACTATTTCAGACTGGCAGCCATTACACTTCTGTACTTGGATCAAGAAGAAGCTTTCTGGTGTCTCGTCGCCATTGTGGAGGTTTTCATGCCACGCGACTACTACACCAAAACACTGCTGGGCTCACAGGTACTGTCACAAGCTTGACTTCTTCCTCACAGTCTAAAATTCCCCCAAAAAACACTGGCACTGTTTTTTTAAATGGGAACCGAGCATAAGTCATTGTTAGCTGGGCATAACTCACAAGCATCAAGCTAACCACACATTTTTCTATTCTGTCATCATTTACACATGTTTCTTGTTTTCAGATAAAGTTGCCACATGTTTGGCCTTATATAACCTTAGATCGTAGTTAACCACCAATAAATTGCTTTTTAACTGAGACCATATTATTGGCATGCTGCTAGTTCTGACTTATTCATTGCTATCATGTGGTTGTAGTCAACAGCTAAGGTCTTCGATGAAAGAAAACATCTTGTGTTGTTTCTGGGTGCAGGTAGATCAGCGTGTGTTTAAGGACCTAATGAACGAGAAGTTACCCAGACTTCATGCTCATTTTGAGCATTATAAAGTGGATTTCTCTCTCATCACCTTTAACTGGTTCCTGGTGGTGTTTGTGGACAGCGTGGTCAGTGACATTCTTTTTAAGATCTGGGACGCTTTTCTTTATGAAGGACCCAAGGTATGGAAAATTAAACTCTACTTATAATGTTGACATTTATCCATGTATTATCACTTGTTTTGACCCTGACCTCTTTATTTTGACAGATAATATTCAGATTTGCTCTTGCACTCTTCAAGTACAAAGAAGAGGAATTTTTAAAGCTCCAGGATCAAATGACTATTTTTAAGTACCTCCGCTACTTCACGCATTCCATTTTGGATGCAAGGTGCGAGCTTTTTTACTTACTTTTGTAATGTTAAAGGAACAGTTCATCCATAAACGAAAATTTGCTCATCATTTACTAACCCTCTTTTTAAACCTGTATGATCTTTGTGTTCCTCACAGGAGGTTGATGAGCATCGCCTTTGTGGACATGAATCCCTTCCCACTGCGACAGATCCAGAATCGGCGTACATTCCACCTGGAGAAAGTTCGTCTGGAACTCACTGAGCTGGAAGCCATCCGCCAGACCTTCCTGCGGGAGAGAGACAGGACACTGGACGGCCGAACGCTCATAAGTGACGACGAGGAAGACAACTAAACCACATCCAATAAGGGACCTGCACAACTGGTGAACCAATCAGAGAGTGCCTTATACTTTTCCATGTTCAGATTTTATAGTAAATCAACATCGATAATATATTTGATGTATGACAGCTCTTCAAAATGTGACTTTCAGGGACAATAGAACAGTATTGTTGTTTATTCGTCAATCTGTATCATCCTTTTATATTGTTTTGAACTGCCTTACCAATATTTCATCTATTAGTACATATTGACTAAAAGCAGTATTATGGTAACTGAAGTAATTGCATTGAGCCAGTAAAGATTCTGCTGGTGTGGTTCGGAGAAGTTTCTAAATTTGTAGACTTTTACAATATGCTGGACAAAATAGAATGGTCAACAATCCTGCACACAAACATTTTCCTCTTTCAACACGTCACGCTTTAAATTCCTACCATTGTTTGTTAACATACTTTCTTACATAAATTTTTGCAATTCAACTGGTAATTCAACATGTTTACAAGGCCGGTCGACTTTCTATACATTTGGTAGTTTTATTAAAATCATTTTATTTGTCATTTTTACGCACAAATTCTCAAAGAAGAAAAATAGAAATGATTCTTGAGAACTTCCCGTTGACGTTGGATGTGATTAAAAATGACAATTGAACAGGTTTTACAAGCATCGGTATTTTTCTGTATTTTCTATATTTAGATTCTTTAAGAACAATGCTCATGTGCTGTTGAATTGCAAACTGCGTCGAGGTATAATGCTTAGTTTCTATATTCTAAAATTAAAATCTTTCATAATAGTTTATATATACACAACAGACGCTTCTCAAAATGAACATGATGATTTGGAAAATATTTAGCATTCCGAGGGTGTGAAAGTTGTTTGTTTGAGGGTGTTAAGCATTTTGTGTTTTATGTTCCATGTGTTACATTTTCTTGAGGGCCCAATTGATGAGGGATTGTTGATTTCAGTATCGATTATACTTTTGTACTTTGTTTGTCTTTTTATGTTGTATTTTGCATGTTTTGAAGACATTTACTATTGTTATACATGCGTATGCTTGGAAAGACTTTATTCTTCTTCTATATGTCTTTTTACCTGTTGTAATCTATTCATACACATAGGGTAACAGTTTTTGTATTGGACTAAAGGCACAATTTTTTCCTGAATTTTATGTTTTCACTTTATCAAGTATATTTTTTGAGACTCGCTCATAAGACTCTGAACGATATACAAATGAATGGTTAAACAGATTTTCTTTTCGATTAGTGTGAGAGCTGGTCTCTTATCATTTTTTGTCATGTAGGTTTACTCGCACACCTTTCAAAGATTGAAAGAATTACGAATGAATTATTATAAGCCCAGCTAAACCGAACGTGCATTCATACTATTTGACACATTTGAGTCTCAGCACATCTCCACCATTTATTGTATAAGCCATATATTCCTTTTAGCTGTTAATGTTTGTCCTATAGCACAGATTGTTTTCAATTTGTTTCTTGCTGTTGTTCAATGCAATGCATTGCCCAGATCTATATCTAACACATTGCTGTGCACAAATTACATACAAATTTTTCAATGTTGCTGAAACGTTTACTTTCCATGTATCGATACACAACAAATGTTTTATGAATGGAGTATTTCAAATATTGACACTTTGTATGCTTTGAAAAGTTATTAGTTAGTCTCTACATGAATAATACTTGAGTTACAAGGGATGCATAAAAACAAATCATGCTACAGAACAATAAGGCTGTGTGGGGCCTTCTCTTTATTCCTTTCTGTTTTGTAAAGCTTTTGTAATTAAAAGATTAAATCATCCATTTTGCAAGGTGTCTTTTTATGTCCCGAGATACATATGAACTGCAATGGACATCGGAGATAGATCATCTTGCTCTTGCACAAGCGGGTTATAGTCAACGAAATGCAACGCACGCACATGCCCTCCATGCGCAAGGGGGCGCCAAAACCGTATCTTGACAGAAAGATTATACCCAAAGACCCTCCATCTTCCTTCTTTGTATACATTTTAAATAAATGAATATCAATGTTTCATAATTATGTATCGGCAATTTATTCTGCAACCAAGAAAGCTTGTGAAAGTCACGGGAATAATGTTGCAGCGACGTGTTCTGCGGACACTACAGATAAAAGTGTGTCTGACTTTGGTAAGTTTCCCTCATTGAAGGAAAAAACAACGCTATGCGAACTTTTAGTTTCGTTAATACGCTGCAGTTTAGATGTATAATTCTATAAATATACATCATGCCTACTTGAATGTAACGTACATGTAATTGTGCATGCGTATGATCTAATATTAAGCGAACGATTGCGTGGAGATTTTTTCAGACAGAGTGTCCAGCAGGCGGCGACATTATCACACGGGAGTAAAAAGTAAATGTTAAAATATCTTGTGATAAACTATTGTCTTTCGTAAACATGGTGACCGTAAATAATTTCAATATGCCAAACCCTATGACTCGACATTTCTATCAAAGCGTTCAAAATCAGGAAAGATCCGACTCAAATGAACGAGTCATAAGTTAATTGAACGTCGGTGCTCATCTCAACAGGTGGCGTGTGAGCGAGCGCCGGACTGACAACAAAAGCGCGTGCGCTCATCTGAACGGCTCCACTCGAACGAGCGGACGCTCAAACACTGAACTGTGCGCCAGTGTCAGCGGTTCATTTACGTATAATTGCTTAAGGTAAGGCATCAGTTTTCTTATACTTTAAAGTAAAAAAAATCCTAATAATTCTCTACAGCAATTCAGTTTGTTTTGTAAAAGTTGTTTAAAGGGCAACGGAATAGGAAAAGATAGCATGTGGATTTTTTTGGATATGCATTGCAAGCATTGTATGTTGTATATCAACACATCTTATCCTTTTTGTGGAAATTGTTATTATAAGAAGCAGCAACTTGTCAGTTTTTCATAGCATTCATGCTCAACGTTGTATCTTATCTGGTATACTTAACCAGGTTAGTTTCACTTTATAATTCAAAACCTTTATTTTCCTCTGAAGGAAGTCAATTTGTCACAATGAGTTTTAATTATAGGTCTACTCGATTAAATCATCCTTTTTTTCTCAGGATTCGCCCACAGCGTTTTTATGTTTTTGCATTTTGTGTGCCAAATGATGTTATGTCACTAACACATTGCATTATGGGTGAAACTGTTACTTATTGTATGATTTCTATACGCTTAAGCAAGGAAGATGCAATGGATTTTTGGGAAGTGGAGGAATGCCGTGCAGCATGTTGAAACATGTGCATCAAATTTAATCGTCTGCGGCTTTGTTACAGATCACACAGCTTCCCCTGACCTGCGTGGTCCTTGGGGGACACTGTCCGCCATTTACAAAGACACAATCGTCATCAATGAGGACGATAGGAATGGCTGTGTTCAAGCAACAAAAAGTGGAGGATTTCTACGATGTTGGAGAAGAACTGGGAAGGTAAGCGATATGATGGGTTGACATAGGATATCTTATAATTGAGTCCAGCTTTGAGACTTTTTCTGGTTGTTGTTGGGGAAAGACTAGCTAGTAAGCCAGTCGGTGTGTGGATAGTAACCCCAAGGGTGTTCGAGACAGGTTAAGAGGATATTGAAAAATATTTAGTTGGGAATGGTGACTTTATCACTGCAGGGGCAATGGTCGTCATTAATATCCCCAAAAAGGATGTCAGATCGTCATTATTTATGATGCTATAGTTAAAAAAGCAAAATATCAAAATAGGAGTATATTAAAATGATCTACGCCATAGCAAAATGTTAAAGCCCCCTCCCCATTCCACTGGCACCCGTTCTCATTCTTGAGTAATGTTTGTTTCTTGCTCACTGCACACTCCCCTTCTAAGCTGTCCCAACAGGCAAGACCAGCTCTCATTATGACAGTAAACACAAAAATCTTATAACCACTATGTATGCACTTTATCCGTGAGAGGAAGTTACAAATCAATCCAGAAAGGAAGCGTTAAACTGCGTGCGAACATTCAGGAAAGGTGTAACCTCACGCCCAGTTGAAGGGTTGCAGGTGAAAGTCATCTTTCAACGCTAATCTGATATCCATTCT
Organism: Triplophysa dalaica; assembly: GCF_015846415.1. Taxonomy (NCBI): domain Eukaryota; kingdom Metazoa; phylum Chordata; class Actinopteri; order Cypriniformes; family Nemacheilidae; genus Triplophysa; species Triplophysa dalaica. Next base: position 9,568,309 of record NC_079565.1, on the reverse strand, counting down.
ATCATCAAAATTGAAATATTGACAAGAAAGATCGTAAACCTGTTCCTATAGCTCCGTTCGGAAAGGCGCGTCTTCCTCTGATTCGGAAAGGTCGTTACCTTTTGTCACGGAAGCCTCCTGGCTGAGGGACAGATGTTGGTAATTGTTCGGAATATGCAACAGGCTCAACCATCTGCCTGACTGGCTTTGTGTCCCGCTCAATGGCTCATACAGGTTTTTATGACACACCCTGGATTAGGTGAGATACCTGACCTCCCTTGGAGGGCTGCAAGTGAGAACTGGGTTGACCTCACTGACTGTTTTAACCTGTTTCATTATCTGGTAGATGAAAATCGAGTGCTTTCAACAAGGTGTCCGTTTCTTAACAATCCATGTACAGTTTAAGATGTTCTTTACATTTGTAATGCAACATGTGCCGGACAAGTTTTACCTATAAGTTTTGACAATTAAGTGATATAAAAACAATGATTTCTGATATCATGTGAAACAACATATCAATTCATAAACTTGCTTATTTTAACTTATTTAAAAATTCGTCTTAAGACCCACAATGGTCGGAGCCGCCTACAGTCTTGTGGTTAGTGCTCACCAGGCGACCCGAGTTCTAGTCCAGGCTGGTGGTCCTTTCCCAAACCCACCCCCTCTTTCACTCTTTCAATCCCCGCAAAAAAAGACCCACATTGGTTACAAACGCTCACTCCCTTTGCCTCCCTTCACTTGTATTTTGAGTGTGATTCCTTTCCCCAAAAAAGAGAGAAAACAAGAAATATACAAAAATAAAGACGAATTAGACTGATAGCATTTTTTTTACATTTCAATGTATATCACGATAACATCGTTATCATGGATTATTTTAATCATAAAAATCAGTAAAAAATGAATTTACTTAAAAACATTTCAATGTATATCACAACAATACTGTTATCATGGATTCTATTGGCTGTTTTAACCAGAAAAATCTCAGTTGAATTACTTTATTTAAAAAATATTTTGATTAATATCTTGATAATATCGTTATTGGCTGTAATAACCATGAAAATCAGTTAAATACATTTTTCGTTTCGATAAATATCACGATCATTTCGTTTTCATGTGTTCTTTTGGCCATTAGCAGGTAAATCAGTAAAATTAATTTATTTGAAGCATTTCAATGTATATCACGATAATATTGTTATTATAAATTATTTCGGCTGTTATAACCATGGCACCAATAAAAATCTGATATAAGTGGTAGTGACGTGTCTTAACAGAAACAATACATTATAAAAGCATAATTTTTGTACTTTGTACTCAAAGTACTTTGGACACTCGGAAAAAAACATTTTAGATAATTTAATTAAAAGAAGATTTACTTTTTCGACCTAGTTTTGGTTTCCTCGTTTTAAAATGAAGCCTCCAGAACCCACAGACACATTTCATAGAGGGTCAGACACATCCGAGGTGAAGATACTCTCGCAGGCAGACGCGTATTTCTTTTGTGAAAGAGGAAACAGCTCATGTGTGGTTTCGCACAGCTGTGTGTGATGATCTGAAGCACGTTAGCAAACATTTCTATTAGAAGAAGTGAGTGCGTAAGAGACCGAAGGGAAAATGAAGACACCTAAAAACTGAACAATTGTTCATACTCTTCCATGTGGGTAGGCCGTCATACCACTGCATGATTCACCTGCCTCAAAGGTTGACATGAGACAAATGTCCCAGTACATAAGAGACCCAATTACACAAAGATTTTATTCCCTGGAGGTGGGGGCTAGCAGCAGTCAATGATTTTATTAAGTTACCTTCCATAATGGAAGAATAATGACTATACAAATTTCCTACATTCTTCTATGTTGTTTCACACGTTGCACCACTTTTAACTTTAAGAGAAGTTTGATGTAAATCAAGTTACTATTTTATTGAACTTTATTAGTTCTGCCTGCAGTAGATGTTAAATGCCTCAGCCACAATTTTTGTAATTCATTCCAAAAAAAAACAAATTGTCTTACAGTACCATGTAATGGTACAACTACCAGTCTCGGCTGGTCTATTTGTCGAAGTTAAGAACTTTATGTAAGCTATGTACAGTGTATAAGTATGGAATAATGTACAGGCAGCCAGTTGTTATTGCAGAAATAAGCCCTGATAGTGTTCAGGACCAGACGCAAAGCGGAAGGTATTGCATCACACTGAAGGGGGTTATTTTGCGAATACATTATCCCTAACTGATCTCACTCTCGAATGAAAATCTATATTTGGTTAAATAACTCCGTTTATAAGGCATTTTAAGGATGTGCCATTGAGGTTAGGGTGTATCGTGGGCTTATAAACATTTTAAATGTAGCCAAACATAATTTACAGTATTAGAGATTACGACACCTCATGTAATCACATTGGGAATCAGAGGAAGTGAAGAAAGCCAATCAACACTAAAGAATTTCACCGCATTGTTTGGTTGTATCCGGTATGTTTTGAGCGATCTATGTGTATGATAGAGCGTTTTATACTTTATAAATTGATTCCCATAACAACAGACTATCCACACCGAAAGATATTTTTTGTCCATAACAACATACCGTCTGTCTGTACAGTGGGCTATATTTGTATTGCTTGTAAGAGCATTTATAGTGTGCTGAGGTCACCATTTACTCTATTCAGGGTTGTTACTGTCCCCACCTATAAAAAGGTTTTTACTTGTGTTTGTAAATTTAAACAACCGCTTTGTCTAAGAGAGAATCTCACATCAAAGTCTTCTAGCACGTCGGAGTGAAAGTATCTTGGTGAGTCATACAGTAAACAGAGATGTGAGTAATACAGTAGGCAATAATGTCTGTACATTTGATGACACAGTGCTTAGCATATTCTTTCAAGTTACATAAGAGTCTCTGTCTATAGAAAGAGATTTCCATGTTTAAAAAACAGGGCTATAAGGTATGAAAACTGATTTGAACTTTCCATACTAAGGGGCCAAGCACCACAAGTGCTGCATTCCCCTATTGGAATTGTTCGTTTATTCTTCTACTTCCCCAGAGGGAGACCATGGCAGCCCTATGAACTGTATGTAGGAAAGTTATGAAATTTGTCAAACTTGTAGGGGTGGTCCTCAATAGTCATATGACCAACTATCGGGTCTCTAGCACTAACTCTGTAGCGCCAACACCAGTTCAACTCCTTTGGTGCTTGACCCGGTATCGCCACTTGCAGCTATATTCTTTTTAAAAATCCTGTTGAGCGAGGATGCAGAAACATTTTTGATGTTCAATGATTTAATGGTTTCTGTCCTAAGCTCATAGACCGAACATACAGTAGGTTTATTGATGCACAGATTCTAACCAAGGGGTTGTCTCCCACAGTTCTAACCAAGGGGTATCTGGGTAATTGTAGCTATGTTTAGCTAACTTACATTTACATTTATGCATTTGGCAGACGCTTTTATCCATAGCGACGTAGATTGCATTATATTATACATTTGTTTCTGACTATGTGCAATCCCCTTGGATCGAACCCATGAACTTGGCATTGCTAGAGCTATGCTCTAACCACTAAGCCATGCAATTATGTTCTTTGTTTGTGTATGTCAACAAGAGGACAAAAAAAAATATTTTTAGCAAAAGAGTTGGAGGAAGAAAGATTTGTCTAAACATTGAAGCGTTGTTTCCCCCCACCACTATTTGGCCCATCATCCGTGATAATGTTTCAGCGGGTGCTTGAGATGGACATGTTGATGATTTCTCTACAAAATCATCCGTCCGAAGTGTTAAAAAGGAAGCATTCAGCAGCGGTGAAGTGAAGGAGTGAAGCTGAAAAGCTGTTCAAATTTATTGAAGTAACTGTGTGGGAGGATTGACAGCCTTTTCAGAGTTTGAGAGTAACTAGCTTGACAGTTTCAGCACATGTAAAGATATGACACCCGTAATACAATAATGTGTTATTGTTTGTGTGGAAAGTTCCATTCATGAATGCAGTCATGCTATAAAAAGAGCTGTGATATAAACATCATTGTGCTTTATTCATAAAGGTCATATATGTACCCATTATGTTTCCATCAACATACTGTAGTGGTCATAAGATTGCAAGTTTTCTTCATTATATTTATGTACATTTCAGTTCAATTGAAATATAAAAGAAATGTAAGAAATTAAACATAATGTTTAGATTTTAGTGGATGATGCATGCGAAAGAATGGTACTTGATGAATTTGATAAGAAGAAAGGTAAAATATGTTGCAATATTCATGACATAACACTGCTATAGGCAAAGAAAACCTATAATGAAATGTCTGTATAGACACAGGTACATTTTCTCCCTTAAGATATCAAATAAAATATACACACATCCCACTGTAATGGTAGAAAAACAAGTCGCTCTATTAAACTGTATAGCCTAACCCTAATAAAAAATGCATTAACATCTGTTGTCGGTTGTCAGAGATAAGGTCACTCGTCCTTTAAATATATACAAACTCAGACTCAATAAAGCTCAGTATCATGTTGTCCCTTCAGGCCAGTGTCCTGCATTTGATTATTTGGGCTGGCGCCATTGAGTCAGCCGCATGGCCAGCGAGGCCCTCCGGCTAATAACCCACAGCTGTTAGGAGTGGAACGTCCACTGAGACCTCCGGCCATTTTAAACACAAGTGGGCTTAGAGCAAAGACTAGCGGCACGCCTCATCTCGAATCCCTCAGCTTTTCTGTAAATTGAACCTCTGACAAAGTCTCTAATGATGCATTAAAACAAACCACGCCAACTAACACTCACAACTCAAACACTGATTCCTCCTGAGCAGTGTCCAACATTAACATTAAGCAAAAATGAGTAAAAATTTACCATGGGGAGTAAAAGAAATGGTTTACTCGCCAACTTCAGCATAATGTTTTTTTATGAATTTGTATTAAGTTATTTGAATCTTGTAAATGAAATGCACGATTCAAATCAAACAGAAAACTAAAGATCATGACTCATTTGTAACAGAAACTGAATTATTGATTGTCGCAGGACATTTGTCAAGTTAGTTTGTGTAGTTACGGATTGAAAGAAGAGCTTCCAGCATTGACATTACTGAGGTCTCTAGAGGTGAAATGCCCTATTCATGTGATAAATGGTAAGAACATGGAAGATGTTGAGTTCTTTTGATCGTCTAGATTTGTGTCCTCCCTCGGCTCAAGAATAGGCCACCCCTCCGGCTAAACATTCCAGCCCGGGCTGCTTTGGTTTCCCATGCTTGTGCTGTTCATATGTGTGTACAAGGGAGAACCTTATCCGCTCCGCCCCTTTTTTCCAGGTGGGGACCTTTCAGTGTTTGCCGTCCTGATAGCTTATGACGTTTACTAGGTTCTAGGTTGTTAAACAAACATTTTTATTGATTCGGCCAATAGTCCCTCTTGATTTAGCAATCAAACTTATTCTGTTCTATTTGCCAAAGGCCCTGAATGCTAACGTAATTCTCTTTTTGATTTCGTTACGCATTATGTGAGCAGAAAACCGTGTTAGATGTGCTAGAAGACCATCAGTCCTCTGAGTAGAATGGATGTTGTTTTTCTTAAATCAGTGTGGTTTGTCCAAGCGGTCACAGACCCTTAGTCTTTATTATGTCTGTGTTTTCGTGATAAAAGAAAGAGAATGTTTAGATAAATTGAGGCCTTGATGCTTGTCATTGTGGTAAAAATAAAGTGGTTGCTCGACTGTGAATGAATGTGGGACAGGACTCTTATTAAAGAATGTCCTGCTCATATTTCAATTTAATAATCTTGAAAATATATAATTTATTACATTTATAATCATGTTCATCTCATTTATTTAAAATATAAAAATTAGTATTTAGAAGATAATTTTGCATTACAAAAATAAAATGAACAAATTAAAAGATGTTTAATCCACATTGTCATTTAAAATGTTATTTTCTTTTAAAGGTGCTGTGTTTTTTTTATTTTGGAGCATCTATTGAAATAAATGCAATATAATATAAATAACTATGTCTTCAGAGGTGTATAAAGACCCTACATAATGATAATAAATAATTGTATTATCTTAGAAGGAGCTATTTCTATCTACATACACCGCGGATCTTCTTACATGGAATTTGTAATGTTGTTTCTGTCATGATTCTGGCTCTTTTGGTCATGTTTTTCTTAGTCTTGTGGCAGGATCATGACAGACTCACGTGATTAGTGTGAGAGATACATGGCATTGTTTGTTTTGGCATGTCATGCGCTCTCAACCACTGCCTGTAATTAGGTGCTTGCCAAGTAATTCCTTTTTCTAGGTAATTCTGAGCAGTGCAACAAGCACACAGCTTGAAGCGCAAATTTCTTTCCGACTTACATTTTCACATAAACAATTCCTGTGTCGCTTTCTTTGTGTCATTTTCCGTTCCTGCTCTTGCGTTTTTCGTGAAAAAACATGGTTTGGGGACCGGATTGAGTCGCTGGGTGACAGAATTCGTGTAGTTTGTCACCTCCTGTTGCAGATCATTTACGTATTGTGAACACATTAACAACTTAAAGACTTGTGACTTCACATAGAGCAAGTCATGTAGTCTGAACAGCTCAGCGATCGACCGACATTTAATGTTGTGTAATGTGAACTTGGCTTAAGAGATCTAGAAGGTAGAAAATGATGTCAGCTAAAATTTACCCCGCTTCTGCTGATAACAAACACGTATACTGTACAGACAGACAATCACAGATCTTGTGGAAGCTCTCAGTCGGGCTTCACGTGACACAGGAAATAGATTATCATTTTCTGATCATCTTCTCTATGTGCAGAATACACGGTTTACTTTTACAGGACATCAGTGCAACACATGAACAAGATCAGCAGGTGACAAACAGAACTTGAGGCTGCATCATAAATATTTGCAAACTTCCCATGTGCGCTCACAGAAAAGGGAAGGAAAAAAGCAGAAGTACTTTTAAGACAACTAGTAAATGCACTCTAATAACTGTTGACTAAGGAGTGTTCGACATTTGTAAGTTTGCAAACTGTTTTACATGAGTGAAAGGGAAATAGATATTCAATGCAAAAAAATGCAGAGCGGGACAGAGTGCCAGTACTTAAAAACAGTCATGCCATTATTCACAAATTTAGCTTTGCGCTTACACCAGACATTCTGAAATTTTTTTAAAAACCTGCTAAACATTCTCCACGTTTATAGTAAACATCATCACTCCTTCTTTTCTTTTCACCCCCATCCTGGTATCCGAACAGGACGTCTGTTGTTGCTTGATCAAAACAGACAAACGCATTAGTTACCAAACAACATTGACCCCAATTGACTTCCTTTGTATGGTCACAGAGACATTTCTCAAAATATCTTCTTTTGTGTAAACACTATTGATGCAGTATTATATACAATAGTCTTGAACATTTACGCCATAATATGCAATGCATTTATTTTATACCATATTTTATTTGACAAGCTTCAGTTTCACATTGTATTAACAAAGATCAAACAAACCACCAGAAAACAGGACCAACGGAAGAAATGGTTACAATATAACCAGATCATCATCTATCGAGAGATATTGTTTGAAATGTTGAAAGTGTGCATGAGGAAACAAAAGCATCTTTGACACAGAAATGTGGTGGGTGGGAGGCATTCCTGTTCTCTGCTTCTCTCCTTCACGAGAGTGTTTTCCTCCCACACCATGACCCCTGGCTCATGCTCCCCTGCAGCAGGATTTCCTCCAGGGCTTTAACTATTTGACAGATGATCTGAGCTTATTTAGGGAACTGGAGTGAAACCCCCATGAAGACACAATGAAGCAATTAGGATACAGCCCAGAAACAGAGGTGGAAAGAGTAGCCAAAATCTTTACTCAAGTTAAATGTCAAGTAACTAGAGAAATTGTTACTCAAGTAAAATAAAAGTCACTATTCTAAAAATTCATTGAGTAACAGTAAAAAAGTATGCTACTCAAGTAGCTAGTTACTTTGTATCTGATTATATACTAAATTTATATTAATGCCAATATTTTATTATTATATTTTAATCAATATTTGCAATTATTTTTAGTATCATAAGAAGATATCTTTTCAATATACACACAGAGACTAAATAATGTACAAACACAGAAGAGACGAGCATTTCTGTAAAATGCATCAAGTCCCAATTTCAACGTGTCAAACTTGTTTTGCGTTTACAATGCAACTAAACTCGGAGCATTTCCTAAGATGATCTATAACATCTGCAGTTAAAAACAAACAGATTTTAGACAAAACTTGTGTTTTCTCACGTTGTGTCACATGTGTGTTGTGTAAAGCTCTTACTTTAGTTGGGTGTTAAGTTGCTGCGAACTAAACACGTCATTTGAACTGATTTGTGAACCTATTCAGACGGTTTTGCACATTGTTCAATTAATGCTTTCAAAAGAATCAATCACTCGGGAATGCCCCAGTAAAAAGAGACGAGAACCTTAATATAAACTACGTATTTTACAATCAAGGAATGAAGGAACGTCACGCTGTGTAACGAAATAAAATAACCGATTTTCTGTTAGAAGTATACTCAAGTAAGATTAAAATTACCCACTTTTAATTTTAAAAGAACATCCATCCATCCATTTTCTACCGCTTATCCAAACTACCTCGGGTCACGGGGAGCCTGCGCCTATCTCAGGAGTCATCGGGCATCAAGGCAGGATACACCCTGGATGGAGTGCCAACCCATCGCAGGGCACACACACTCACTCATTCACTCACGCACTCACACCCTACGGACAATTTTTCCAGAGATGCCAATCAACCTACCATGCATGTCTTTGGACCAGGGGAGGAAACCGGAGTACCCGGAGGAAACCCCCGAGGCACGGGGAGAACATGCAAACTCCACACGAACAAGTCGGAAGCGGGAATCGATCCCCCAACTCTGGAGGTGTGAGGCGAACGTGCTAACCACGTTTTTAATTAAAAACTTTTCCACGAAATTGAATTGCATTTCTTCAACAAAATCTAATTTGTTTGAAACGACTCTTTATTATCTTGCTGTATGAACTTAATTTTTTTAGTAGTCTTGATTAAATTAATTTGTGACATAAACCTGCATATTTTACATAAAATCAATATAAAAAAATCTAATTTTATCCATTAGATTATTTAAATTTTTTATGTACTCAAAAACATAATTTTATATTATACATTTTTGAACATTAAGAAGATATTGCGTGAATAGAACTCAACAGAACTGCAATTGAAGGATCTAAACCGCCCACGACCTAACCAATGGCAACACTTTTCTGAACAATCGTAACCACAAAACTCCAAAATATAACAAACGCTTTAAAACCTTAAAGATAAATGGACATTAAACGCTAACAAGTCTTTCTTTTTACTGAAAAAAATGCATAAAATAACACTTATTTAAGAAAATAACTCTCAAAATGCAGTTATGCACAGAGCATGCTGGGAAATATAAGCCCTCTGCCCAATTGTAACTGTTATATGTTAACACAACACAACTCTTTTATGTTGTCCCAACTTGAAGGGATTCAGTTATATGACTAAAACATAAAAAATACGTTGTGACTAAATTTTCCAAAAGTTGTGTTGATTTAACTTCAGTAAGTTAAGTAAATTGAACAAGCAGCAAAAAAAAAATGTGGAATGTGTGACATTTGCAGAACCGTGCATTTGCACAGAGAGTGAAAGCAAAAATGAACGTGTGAAAATATGGTAGAGTGCACTTGTGAAAGTTCTAACTCAAAATAACTTGCTTTTATTCTGTCAGTAGTAGACTGAAACAAAAAACTCAAATTTTCATTCTCTTGCATGTATTTCTATGTGTTTGCTGATGACTCAAGTATCAGCAGTTCTCATAATGTAATATTGGCTCTTTACACTGAATTTCTTAGTTGTTTTACTTACTTTAAAGTTGCTTTGGATATAAAGCTTGACATGACACTTCTAAAGGTAGCATTTTTATATAAATATCAATAGGAGATATAAATATTTGTGTAGAATTGCATGTGTTCTGTGTATAAATAGCAGAAAGTGTGTTTAAAAGGGGGAAAAAGTGACAAAATGATGACAATATGCATTTCATTTAAGCATTTCAATTTTTTATACATTTTTCATGTATTTAGTCACAAGATTATGTTTGTAGGAATGCTTTGATTTTGCAAATCTGACAGATGCAAAGAGGCAACTTTTGGGGAATTTTCCTGTGCTTTTCTTTAGAACCATATTCAGAGAAGTAAAAGTGAAACGTAGAGATGCACCGATATATCAGCCAATAATCGGCATCGTTCGATAAAAGCAATTTTTCACACTATCGGCTTTCAGCACATAGTTTTAAAACATCCGATTATCAGGGCCGATATATCCTGTCAATCAAAAGAGAACAGGAAAATGCAATGAATTTGTGCTGTGTATACAAAATATGTTAAGAAACCAGTTTCTTGTTCAATATTATTACGTTTATATGGTTAATTACATTTAGAAAGTTGAGAAATAAAAATGTAATCTTCAGTACTGGTATCGGCAGATATCACTCGGAATAATCGGCGATCAAAATTTAGTATCGGTGCATCTCTAGTTGTGTTCTATATTAAACACAATCAGGTGGCTCAAATGTTTCTTCATGACTAACTGTCTCTCTCTCTCTCTCTCTTTCTCTCTCTCTCACCCAGTGGACAATTCGCTATTGTGAAATGCTGTAAGGAGAAAAGCACGGGAGTGGAGTACGCCGCAAAGTTTATAAAGAAGCGTCTCAATCGGGCGAGCCGCAGGGGCGTACGACGAGAGGAGATCGAGAGGGAGGTGGACATCCTTCAGGGGCTTCAACACCCCAACATCATCTCATTACATGACGTCTTTGAGAACCGCACTGACGTAGTGCTCATCCTCGAGCTGTGAGTGAGACAGGTCCTCCTACACTAGAATTACCCATTCAAACACAGCTGTACTCACTGTACTTCTTAAAGGGGCCATGTCACACACTTTGTACAGTATATTATTTTGTACATCATAAACAAATCATAATTTTGACATGATGGCCATTTTTATTCAATTCTTTATATGATATTTTTTATATAACATTTGCTCTATAACTCCTAAACGGATTACATCCTTGCATGTGAAATGAGTTCATGTGTAAATGGTAGAGCTCATATTCATTGTTTCATTGATATCACATCCATTAGATATCTAAATGTGCCATTTTGTAAAGCTTAAGATCTGCAAATCCATTTTTCCTTCATTTGAGTTATTAATTTACAGTGTCAGATGAAAATGTCTGTACACTGTCTTCATTATAAGCAATTGAATGCTATTACTATGCAGTGCGGCATTTGAAAACCCATTATTAACTAACAATGGATGTACCTTACAATGAATACGAACCTACTGCTTTTTTTCTTAAATGACATTTCTTTTTAAATGACTAGTGCGTCCGTCCTATTCCGCGGTCAGACTTTACTTTTTGTTCCATTGACTTCCATTCATACGCATGCGAATGTGTCAGACCGGAAACGCAACCCCATCCGACGATATTTCGCATTTCAGAAACGTAATAAATGGAGGATTCGCTCCCGCCCATTTTCATACCACCGTCCGAACGAATTTCGCATGCTCAAAGTCAAGCCTGACCGCGGCATTAGTCCAACAGTTTCTATTTAACTTATTTCCGTTTAGACCATTAGTTCACATCTATGAGAATTCAAAAGGATGTGTCCCATAAAGTCCCGATTCATTGCTTGAAAAATGCTCAATATTATGGAGATAGGGATTGGTTTGACCCAAATCATAACACATTACCGTTTCAAGTGGATTTATTAAATATACATTTAAGCATTTGGCAGACGCTTTAACCCAAAGCAACTTATATTGCATTATACCATTTTTTTTTATGAGTCTGTGCGATCCCTGGGATCGAACCCATCACCTTGGCATTGCTAGCGCCATACTCCAACCACTGGGCTACGGGAAAATAATAATATGCATTATGACTTTTTCTATTAACACACACAAACAGCATGTCATAGTATGGCATGTCCTCATACTTGCATACTTGCGTACTACTGTACGTGAGCCTACTCAAAAGTCAACAGGGGGCATATATGCACAGCCTTCCAAAAAGTGTGTTGTGCACTGTCCTAAAAAATTGTGAGTAAGAGATATCAGATTCATTACCGCACCATTTCCATGACTGCTTGTTGATTGTTCTATTACGTAATTCTTGAAGGAAACGATCAGTCGTGCTTTGTGCTGTATCCTTGTGCATGTATTTGTTCATGATGGACCTTGTGAATGTTTGTCTGTCTCTGAATGAGTGTTGAAGAGGCCCAGCTCAGGTTTTCACTGCCTGAAATGTGTTCATGGGAGCGTAGAAGCTCAATTAGGACTCATTGTGGCCCATATCCAATTAAAAAGTCTTCAATGGCATTGACTGTCTGTGGTCATTCATTAAAAACACTTCAAGTTGAGCTGAACCGATGGTCTTGTGTACTAGTATGTGTGTTGTGAAAAGCGTTTTCTGTAACTTCTGATAACATGTTGATGGTTGCGATAAAGAAGTGTTCTACTCAGCTTTTTAAAGCACTGCTGTGGTTAACTTTATGGGAGGAAGTTAACTTGTCTCATTTTGAGAAGGCCGGGTTAGATCTTCATGAGTGATTGTAGTTTGGTTATAATCAATGGTATGCATGGGAATACACAACAATATAAACTATAATATCATACTTGCCATTCAAATGTTTCATGAAATGTAATAAGAGCACGATAAATACTTAACTAACGTCCAGCTCCTCCCCCTCTCTCTCTCTATCTCTCTCTCTCTCTCTTTATGGGTTAGATAGATATTTCCTAAACCCAGTGACAAAAACAAGGGGTGACTCATAATTCTGATCATTTTTGTTTCATTCTGTGAACTACTAACAATAATTTACCAAATATTTAATAAAAATATTTTACAGAATTTTAGAAACAAATATAGATTTTATTTGCAGGTCATGAAAACTAGAGAAACAGATGAAAATAACAGAAAAAATGCTCAGTATTTTTTCAGACTTCAAATTCTGCAAGGAAAACAAGTTTATGTTCACTTTTAAGCAATTTAACGGTAATATTTTTACATGAATTTAGGAAGAGTCCGAAAATAATAATAATGCGATAACCTGAATTTTTAACACATTTACATTTATTTATTTGGCAGACGCTTTTATCCAAAGGGACTTACAAGTAGGATAGCATATAAACATTTTGTCAACGCACTAGACACAAACAGTACCGTTAGTTTACAAGGATTAAAGCTGGAGTAAGCAAGGGAGAGAATGAACAAGATTTTTATTATAGTTTTTAGACACAAGACATAGACATTGGTTAGTCAAGTAAATGCGGAGCAGGTATGTTTTAAGCTGTTTTTTGAAAGTTGTGAAGGATGCTACAATTCGGGTAGAGGCTGGGAGTTCATTGTACCACAGGGGAACCGAATGAGTAAAGTGTTTTGCAAGCGATATTGTGCGTCGCTGTGCACAACCAGGCGTCGCTCATTTTCAGACAAAAGATGACAGGAGGGGATGTAAACCTGGAGCAGTAAGTTAAGGTAAAGGGGCGAATTTGCCATTTTCGTCCTGAAGGCCAGTGTCAGAGATTTAAACTTGATGCGGGCGAAAACTGGCAGCCAGTGAAGTGAAATCAGAAAGGGTGTTACATGGATTCTTTTAGGCTGTTTGAACACTAGAATTGCAGCAGCATTCTGGATCATTTGCAAGGGCTTGACTGCATTGGTTGCGTGGCCGGCCAGTAGAGAATTGCAGCAGTCCAAGCTTGGACTCGCAGCTGTAGAGCACATACCTGCAAATTCAAGTGAATATCAGCTGATCGTCAAGCATCATCACCACGTTCCTCACAGACTTGGTCAGTGTTATAGTCGAGGATCTCAGCTGAATGGTAAGGTGGCGTTCAATTGATGGCCAGAACCAGGAGAGTCTTGGAGAGTTTGAGTTGTAGGTGATGCTCTTTCATCCAAGAAAAGATGTCCAGAAGGCAGGCAGAGACACGGGATGGTGGGGTCATCTTGTTGAAAAGTGGTCTGAGAACCCATGTGCCTTTATTATTTAACCCAGGGAGGTGGTATATATAGAAAAGAGGTTTTCACGTGTGTTGTCATGCTGTCAGTCTTTCACATTGCTGTTGGATGACTTTGTCACTGCTGAGGTTTGATATTGTTGAACAAACACTGGACTGGAATGTACACAATACATCTAGAAACGCTGATTAAATGTAAATTTGGAATTGTCTATCATTTTCCCCCCGTCTGTATACTGTATATCGTTTTTATATGTCGGCAATGGTTTGTGTGTACGTTTCCGTATTTGTGTAGTAGACAGGAAACCCACTTCTAACACACGAAACCTTTTTCTCAGAGTATCTGGAGGCGAGCTCTTTGATTTCCTGGCCCAGAAGGAATCACTAAGTGAAGAGGAAGCTACAGAATTCATCAAACAGATCCTTGACGGAGTTCAGTACCTGCACTCCAAGAAAACTGCACATTTTGACCTGAAGGTATTAAACAAGTCTTGTCAAGCTCTCTCTCCCTCTCTCTCTCTCCCTCTCTCTCTCTCTACCTCTCAGGAATGTTTAGAGTACATACAGTATACAACACACAGTTCTATAGATCGCTATAAATGGCTTAGTTGTGGAGGCGAGACACAGCTACAATGGTTGCCACGGCAACACTTTAGCTTTTCTACAGCGGCGGTGAAAGAACAATTCGGTCTGTTGCGTGGCAACTCCTGTAACTTTGCATAACAAAATAACCATTTTCTGTTCGGAAGACCTACCATTGTACTAATTCAAAGAAATGCATAGTCGACCCTGAAATTCCTGTCGTTGTTTCAGCTTAAAGCTTTAAATCTGTTCATTTATGGTCTTGCTGAACGTTGTGGTAAACATTGCTCCATCATCGGCCGGCAGGATACATGAGTTTGGCCCCCATTCACGTGTGTCGTCCCAGCTGGCCCCAGTCCAGACATTCTAACACGGCGAGGTTATCATCGGCACATGATGAGACATGTCACCCACGCTGTTCTCGGCGATAATCTCCATCCTGTTTTTCTAAGTGCTTGCGTCTCGGCACAACCCTTTAACTCAACAAGGACAAGCAGCAACACTCTTAAGATGTTAGCCTGGCGTATCTCCCTCTGTCACAGCAGTCAACACATGCTGAATGCTTGTCTGCAAAAGATACCATACCTACTCAAATGATGTTTATAGGAAAAGCTAATTTAGCTAACTTTAGTGATTTAGGAAGTACCCGGTTACCTTTAAGGGATATGTTACATTTAATCATTCCAAACCTGTATAACTTTCTTACTTCTGCAGAACACAAAAAAACTGTATATTTTAAAGTATGTTGGTAACCGAACAACTTTGGACCCCATTACCTTGTAATGCACAGACACAAAACATTTCTCAAAATATCTTCTTTTGTGTTTCAGTCATGTACAGGTTTAGAAATAAGTAGAATAAAGGAGCATAATGGTTCAGGTTCACCGTGAAGACCATGCGGTTGTCCCCTAGCTAGACAACAGACCACTCTTATTATTCTGTATTTCATTTCTATTATTTTAAAGGAGCAGTTTTTGATTTACAGCAGCCACTAGTGTTGTATTTGTATTTCTGTCAATAGATCCACCTAAAGACCATGTATTGTTGCTTTAACATTTTATAATTTTTAAGTTTTTGAGCATTTCCTTTCAAGTACAGTAGACAAATATTCATATACTTATACATCCTGGAAATGGCACGGTTCCTAAGGGAATATAGCACGCCCCCTCCTCCACACTTGAATTCAGCTGGATGGCTCATATCACCTCTTGTCTATATACAGACATGAGAAGGGGAACATAACCGGTGTGAAGGCCCACGCAAGTTCCTCAGAATTACATTCAGACAATTCATCAGCATGCAAACAGCTGAGGTTAATGCCGATTGGCCCGACACACACCCAAACATGGCCAACGTGATTGTTACGTTAACATAGCGGGCACTTGTATTTCATTTTCATCCGATTTCCAGTGTTTTTCTTCAAGCTTTAGTCGTACTCTCAATGTTTGCTTTTGCGACTTGCGCCAAGGAGGCTTTTTAATGGTACGTTTTGTTTTTTACAGCCTGAGAATATCATGCTGCTTGACAACAATATCCAAAAGCCCAGAATCAAGCTTATCGACTTCGGTTTGGCGCATAGGATTAAGGACGGAGTGGATTTCAAGGACATTTTCGGAACCCCAGAATTTGTCGGTGAGTCAAAAGGCAAACGGGTGATTCATACACCGGAAAGATGCCGACGTGTCAGATGCAGCTGAAAATTTCAACCATCTTTGGACATCTGACGTTTTTGTTTGGAATCAAATAGCTGTATAGTGATGCTTCTGATCACGTTTATTCTCAGCTCCGGAGATCGTCAACTACGAGCCGCTGGGATTAGAGGCCGACATGTGGTGAGAACTTTTAATCACATCACACTTTGTACTTCACATACTGTTCGGTCAGCGTCAGGGCTTGACTGGGGCTTAACCATGTGCTCTCTTTCTCCACTGCACTTCCTTTAGGAGCATCGGAGTCATCACATACATCCTGTAAGTGCACATGGAGGACTGTGGAGTCTCACGCTTGGGAATTTGTTTTTCAACTTGAATGAACTTAGAAAGCACCACTTATTTAAAAAATATATAAATACAGTATATAATAGTAGTCAAAGATACTTTGGATCTAAACATTACTGATTAAATCACTAAACAATGAATCATTAATGTTACGCCTCTTGGTGTGGTGATAATAATGAGGACACTTAACAGCTGTCTGATGTATGAGCTCCCGCACACGTGTTTTGAGTTCCAGTGTGGGATCAGTTTCAGCTATGTTCATTGACAGGAATGTTCAGCACGCTTGTACGTGCGTCAAATATTCGCCTTTGTTTTTCAGATTAAGTGGGGCATCGCCATTCCTCGGCGACTCCAAGCAGGAAACTCTCGCAAGCATTTCTGCAGTGAACTATGAATTTGACGAGGACTTTTTTGGAAACACAAGCGAGTTGGCCAAAAGTTTTATCAGGCAACTGCTGGTCAAGGATAAGAGGTGAGATGTCCAATCAACATTTAGACAGCATAAAACACAACTTCTAAATCAGAGGTTAAGATATTAACTCATCACAGCACCAATATACTTCATTCATTTGAGGAATAGTTCACCTAAAAATTAAAATTCTGTCAATTACATTTTTATATTTTATGCATTTGGGAGACGCTTTTATCATAAGCGACTTACATTGCATTATGTTATACTTTCATTTATAAGTATGTGTAATCCCTGGGATTAAACCCATGACCTTGGCGTTGCTAGTGCCATGCTCTTACCACTGAGCCACAGGAAAGCCACGTCATCATTTGATCAACCTCACATTGTTTCAAATCTTTATAAATTTCTTCGTTCTGATGAACACAGAGAAAGATATTTGGAAGAATGTTCGTAGCCAAACAGTTCCGGGGATGTTTGACTAATAAAGTAGGAAAATAAATGACTGTGGTAGTCAAGGGTGCTCCAGAAATGTTTGGTTTCCCACATTCTTTGAAATATCTTCTTATGTGTTTAACAGAACAAAGAAATGGAGACAGATTTGAAACAACTTTTAAAATCTGAACTGTTTCTTTAAACTTTTCAATTTGTTAATGTGACCATAATGTATGTTAGCCATTGATGATAGCATGTCAAATGAGCTGTCGTTGCTGACATCTGCCGATTTTCCAAATTGAAGTTTTGGCGAAATTCAGAAGAGTTTCATTGGACACATGACTAAAAGTTAATAACTATACTTAAATGTAATATATTTGTTTCTCCTCTATGACTCATTTTGGGTCGTGAACCATCCGACTTTAAGGGTGTTTCAGTGTTAATTCATCCGTAACACAAATGTGTTTCTTTTTTGTAGGAAAACAAATAGTTAGTACAATTTGGCATCCAAAGAATGTCAAACATTTTCTTTAGCATATTAAACAGGTAATTTTTACTTCCGTTAACTTAATATGTTTAACATACAGCAAGTCTGTTTTGAGCTGTAGTGACATCTGTCAAAAGTCTTAAGAGCGAGAGTAGACTTGCTCGTCTTACCGTATGTGTGAAGTCCCATTTTCTCTGTCTTTCAACTTTTTTATGGTGTTGTCTTGCGTTTATATTAGTTTGCTTTTGTTTGTTCTGTCCTCCAGAAAGAGACTGAAGATAAATGACGCTCTCAATCACCCGTGGATAAAGGTAAAAACTAGACTTGTTTGTTTCATTTGATACGAATGCTTCTAACTAGCGTTATAAAGCACAACCACATTGAACTTTACTCTGTTGTTGTGGACAGGGTGAACTGAACTCTGGTAGTAGATACACTATTAGTATCAAGTCATTTTCTTTCAATATTTCATATTACAAAGGACATTTTTTGCTGTTTCTCCTTTAAATATTTGTGCCATAAATTGAGGGTAAGTAAATTAACTAAGCTTAAATAAAATAAGATTTAAATCATTTTGTTATATATCCAAAAAATACTGAATAGGTATGAATTACCAGTTATTATTTTGACTCCAAGGCCCCACACTGTATTCAACAATATTCAAAGGCACACAAAATCTCCAAACTTCTACCCAATAACATATTTCAGAGCTTGATATTAAACGGCAATTAGTTTATTGAATATAAAAATGGCCAAATAATCAGAAACATCTTGTTTTTTCGTCATTTTAAAATGTATTTCATTGCTCATTTTGTCTCATTTTGAGTGATCAGTCATAATATTGAGAACCGCTCATTTACACACTATAGTCAGATTTTAACAAGCATTTAGTACTTGCCGATATTTGGACACAAAATACAACTTATAGACATTTTGTTTGTGGTGTTTGGACATGAATCTTTATCGTGAACTACTAGATGTATGTATGCATGCAAGTCCTCATCATGAATGCAGTTGCATGTTTGGAGTATACAGTAACTTCTAATCGAGGAATGGACTGAAAAGAATAAGAAAGGTGAATTGTGCTGTGCCATCTGACCTGAGATCTACATTAACACCACTTCCTCCTCCCTGCCTGGGCCTTATGCGCATGAGTTGAGTACTTCAATGCAAAAGCGTCTTACTTATTCTTCCTCCCAATCTCTCCCTGCAAAGTCCCGAGAATATGCAGAGGATATCGCTGCCGCTCTAGAGGCGCAGGAGGAATCAGGACAGCTGAAGACCAAGCGGTTGAGAGAGTACACCATTCAGTCCCACTCCAGCATGCCACCCAACAACACCTACATCAACTTTGAGCGCTTCGCCAGCGTGGTGCAGGACATTTCTCTAGTGGAGATAGGTCTCGAGGACGTGGCCCAGAAGCGTGAATGTCTTCAGGGGGACGTGGAGGCTCTTTTGTCCATCTACAGTGAGAAAGAAGCCCGGTACAAAGAAGAAAGCGAGAGCATACGGAAGGAACTGTCACAGGTGCGCTATGAGTTTCGTAAGGCGGAGGCCTTGAGAAGAAGCCTCAGGGATGATCTAAAGATGACTGACGCCGGTTTGACCAGCATTAGCAGACGCTACCTGACGAGAGAAGAACATCTGAGTTCTCTCAGACAGCAGCTGAATGCAGAACTTCATTGGATGCAGGAGGTTATTGAGTCATTGAATGGAGACGCTGGGAATGAGGTTGGGTTCAGTCTCAACACTGAACAATTAGGTGATTGAGGCTCTAAAGGAGTTTCTGAGTCCTTAAGCACATCAAGACTTTTTAAAGTCTGACTAATGGAGATGGGACTGAAGTTGCAATACAGCACACTGGTAGTAAGAGCAAAGTATGCTGGTTAGTCGAGTGCAACTAGGGAGTGGAGAATGAGTCAAATGGTTCATGCACCCTGCATTTTAGGAGAAAGGCATTTCATTTTAGAGTTTGGTTTTGCTTGGCTGCAGCTCAAAGATAAACATTTTAGTAGACCATAGAAGTAGATTTTTTGATCAGTTTTTATTTCTTTTCAGTAAAAACTAAACACACTTAAAAGATTAATTTATTTAAAATTGTTCTAAGATTCAAAAAGATTCTTAGTTTATAGTTTATAAACATAAATTAACCAAATTCAATGAGGTTTATGCTTAAAACAACAATTAAAACAAAAAGAAGGAAAGAAAAAAGGTAGGGTAAGAAAAAATAATATTCACAGTTTATCATCTGAAAACAGGTTTTGTTGACTTGCCCAGTTTTCTTCTTTTTAGGATGTTTAGACTTTTGTACTAATCAAAAATTTTAATATTAAAATGATTATATTATTAATATATGACTTTTATGTTGTACTTAGTTTTTTTATAAATTTAAGATATCTATAGATAACTATTATATTAAAAAGTTTTCCTTTTTTTAATAGAAGAACTGACCAGTTCAAAACATATTGTCTCTTTTATGATTTCATTCCTTTGTTATTTCTAGCATGTTATGTTTATTTAATTTTTTCTTTCTTTATATGTATTGTTTTATTTTAAAACAAATTCAAAGTAGGCTACACACATCCAAATATCTGCCAGGTACCAGATACAATCTGTTAATGCATGTGATTCATTATTTTCAGAGTAACATGTCAAAATATTTAATTTAATTAAAGCAGCATCCGTTTATTTTTTCATCCTTTGTGTTGCATTACATGAAAAAGAGCATGATTATATAATGTAGAGGCCTTTAAACCATTTAAGCGAGGTTTGAAACGGTTGCTTTGACGTGTTCAGTGTAGATAGACAGCTTCTAGCTGTGGGCTGTGGCTCAACACAATGCGACATCCGTCCAGTCTGGAGTATACAGTCACGAGCTAAAGGCTGCGTCAGTGAATCTCTGTCAGACAGAGCCGCACCATAATTAAAGTCACCATGAAACGGAAGTTGCGATTGACTTCTTTTCTGTATCGGGATGTATATCTGAGTGAAACGGCTTCTGAAATTTGAAAAAATGTAGGTTGGGTTTTATTTTGCATTTACCTTTTTGATTGGTTTGTTGTATGTTAGCCTGGAGGGGAGGGCTAAAAATCCCTGGCCATTGGACAGTCAGTATAGTCCTACCTCTTTTTTGTTGCTCACGTCATGTGGTTAATTGATTTTGAGAGGGCGAGAGGAGCTCAATGTTTAAGATAACTACTGCAAATACATTTTGAAAAAACAGTGGCGTGCACAGATAAATCATTTATAATAATCACTTCAACACTGTGTAAAACATTTTGAAAGCTTGTTTTGTTTAGCAATTTCTTAAGCACAGATTTCAACTTTTTAAATAAAATCATAAATGAACACAAGAGTTGTGAAAATAGAAAAGGGCATCAGATCTGCGTAGCGGCAGCTCTTAATGGGGCCACATTCTTTAACCTGCTGCTGTGACTCCTGTCACTAATGTTAATAAAAATAAAAAAAGAGGAATTCAGTGTGTTTGTAGCTTTAATTTTTTATTTAATTTAGCATTAAAGATTGTAAAGTGTTTGAGAAGTTAATTCAATTTCTGTATATTTCCTGTTTGATATGATAGCGTTCATTTATACTGTACTTTAATGTTGAGCGGGTACGAATAATGTTAAAATAAAGAACAAATAATCAATTTAATGGAGACATCGATTGCATTGCGAATATCAGAATGTTGACTTTCATTCATATAATTATGTTTTTTAAAGAAATCTGATGTTTCTACATTAATTTAGAGATTAAATGTGAAGTTATTAGAAAGCAAAAGTATATTTAAAAACATTAATGTAACATGTGATTCATCGTGATTAATCACAGAAATAATGTGTGATTAATCAAATACATTTTTTATCGATTGACAGCAATATTTAAAATATAATTTATTCGTTAAAATGTGTGCCTTAAAGAGATCTTTGTTGCTTTTTTAAATAAAACAAAAGCTTAAATAAACTTAAAAAAAGGAAAGTAAAAGTATTCACTTTTATTTAAAATGTCATTTTAGGATTTTTTTCTGCTGACACTTTCAGAAAATCGTATTTGTGATAAAAAATATATATATATTTCATTAGTGAGCATCCAGCACTTTGTTGCCTCATCATCTCTCGGCCAACATACTTGACGTAAACAGTGATGCTATGTCTGTCTACACTTTGATAAAGCACTGCAATGATTATATACCTCACGCTTATCATTAGTGTGCAGCTGGCTGTGGTGCATTGTGGGATTGATGGAGATAAAGTCAAGAGGTGCTGATGTATTTGTTGGGAATCATGGTTGAGGTTAAGGGATAAGAACAATCCCATCACTCTAAATACATGAAACATACAGTTGTCGGCTCTTTTGCTTTCAAACCACCCAGAACGCACTAGTGACACATTAACAACAACTCTGAACACCTCAGCAACCACAAAGCAACGTACTACCAATCAGTGGTGTTGTCGGGGGCATACGCACCCATACGCCGTATTCTTACTTTACCACATTGCTGTTTGCGTATAACGACTTCTAAAGATCTATATTAGCTTATACCCACTTGTTCTCCTGCTTAACGTCTCCAAGCTGCTTATGTGGTTGCTTTCCCTTTAACCGTATCGCGTTCATAATTCAGTCATACAATTGGTGCATTTTTTAAGAAAATTTATTGCGGCCCCACCACCGACAACCACGCCAAGCGCATCATCTTCAGTGTTGGCAACTTGCCTGCGAGAAGCTCATCCCGTCAATGACTGAAAGAGTCCCGCTGAAGCCGTCAGCTAATATTGATAAAACTGCTGACTTTTAGTCGAAGCTGGTTTAAAGGGCGCTCACCGGCAGTGGCTCCTCTTATCTGGCATTGACATTGAATTCACAAGTTCTCTTGCGCTGCTTTATCTCTTTACGATATTGCAGTGCGTCGCAATTCTTTGGTATCTGTCACAACTTTTAATACTAGCTTTCTTTAAATGAAACAAATCACTTACATCACCCATCTGTTTAAAGTCAGAATCCTTACATTTTCAATGAATCCTCGTTTCCATTAAAGTAATTGTGAACCTACTTGTTACGTTTATTCTACATTTAAAATAATGTAGTCTGTTTTTATCCACAACCTTAACTTCATGCATTAATATCTTCCCCTTAAACTATTAACAAGTATTGACACAGAGATCGCAGTGATGACAAAGTGACATCTCTATTCTGTAAAATCTTGCATATGCTTTTACATATTCTTGTATATGTGATGCGTTACAAAGATATGATGCTGTGAAAAAAAGATATTGTATTGTGGTCGACAGTACTGGCATAGACCTGTTTTTCCCAACCTTATTTTTTCCAATTCTATAACTTCATATTCAAAGCATAAGCGAAGAATGCATAAATATTTAACTGAAATAGTTGTCATATATTACTAGAAAAACAACTCAAACAAACACACTGACCCCTGTCTTTTGGCCATGTGTGGTCGGGGTTATCGTTGTATAGTATAGTACACCACTTTTTTTGTTAGGACTACACCACTGCTACCAATCATCCTCAAGGCACTGGTATCATGGCAGATGGTTGAATGTTAATCTCTTTCCTCACTTTCATCTCACTGGTTATTTCACAATTAGTCATTGCCAGGGTTTTAATCAAACTGGTTTTGGTTATTTTTCCATTAGCCTTCAAATCCAAGACAAGCCTTGGTGCGACGACAATCTGTGGTCAACATTGAGAACTTCAGGAAACAGTACGCCCGGAGAAGGTGGCAGGTAAGAGTTTACTGTATCTATAAATATGAATAAATGTCATTTCATTATATAGCAAAATATACTCAACCACCAATGGTTGGGTAAACTTGCCAACTTACCAATGGTTGGGTAAAATCGACAGACCCAACCATTGGGTTGTAAATCTCAGTTAGCCTTTTTTTAAGTATATAAAACAGGGGCATTTATTTTATTAAATTTATTTTAATTCATAGATACCAATTTGAGAAAATGTACATAGTTATTGCTAAAATGGCTACAAATTTGTACCATTTATTTGCTTTCTATATATGATATGCATAAATGGTTTTAAAGCAACAACATAAACAAACGTTACTGCGCATGCTTTTGTGGCCCATACTTAACTTCCGGTACACATTCGCAAAGAATAGAGTCCGTGTAGATTATATTTGAAAACAAGCAAAAGAAATAACAAGTAAATTACATTAGCTAGCAAGAATTTACAGCTTTATTTTGGGTAACCAGTAGAAGAGCTGTTACTTAAATGCAAAACTAAAATGCAATAAAGTTACACAACCCATTCAACAGATTGTTTATTTAATACATTTATTATACAATAAATTATAATATGAATCAATTTGAATATATATTCTATAAAATATAAATAGCTTTATTATCAGCCACTAGCCAGACCGATCAACAAACACAGAGCGGAAGTTAACTTTAGGTCAAGCATGTGTCCGATGAAACCGTCTGTATAATGTTTATATGTATATATAAATGTGTATATGCTTTTTTTAAGCACCTACTTCTGTCATCTACTTCAGTTAACTTGAAACTCTTGCATCTCTAGTTTTCTTTCAGAATCGTAGCCCTTTGCAATCACTTGACACGCATGATGAAAAAAAACCCTCCCAAACCACAGGTAAAAGGACTTTTAATTACAGTTCTCCACCCTTCCACCTTAAAGGTTTCCATTGAAGATAGTTGTATATTGCTCTAGTTGCACCAGCAGCTAGAGATTCTGTGTCCCACAAGCCTCTCAATATCTTTGTCGATGATCACAGGACAAACCCAAAATGGGTTACGTAGGCTGTGCGGTGGCCATGTTGGAGAGAGAGTGTGAGAGCGATCAAGAGGAGGAAGTGATGCTGAGGAGACCCACAACCAGAAAGAGAAGCAGCACTTCCTGAAACCTCACTCTTCATTACACATCTACTGCAGGACAAGCGTCACAGCTGCTGGTTTTCAAGAGAATCAGTGGCACGTGTGCCATTGTTACACGCATTTTACATAGTTTAAAAGGGCAATCGTAATCTGAACGTTGCTTGTTTACTTTCCTAGAGAGGATTATGTGAGTAAGTCACGTCTGAAAACGTGCAACAAGTGCAATTGTGCCACATATAGAGAGAAAAATATTTTTAATGTTGGCTGCTTCTGTATGTATTCATGTACAAAATGGCTGGGGGGGAGGAGTTTACAGGCTATATTTTACCTGTACAATGTTGTATTATGTTTCAGAGGAATACAACTTTGCCTTCAATCTTCACAAACTGCAGTCATAACCAGTGGCTGTTGTCTTAATGTGTCCCATAACATTTTGCATTCCTATGCAACTTATTCAAAAGTCTGTAGTGCGGGTTCTTAAAGTGTATTATATATAATGTTAGTCGTTTTCATTAATCTTAATAATAGGATATTTGATATAATAGGTCAATTATTAAGTCTGTATCAACAAAGATTTGTTCACTTTACGTTTATAAGACTATAATGACGGGGATTACGATGTCCTTCATTTCGAGTGCAAAGTGTTATTGAAAGCTGGGTAGTAATAGCGCTATTGTACTTCATGGCATGTTTTGGGCAGCACAAAGTATATAACCATCATTTTATAATACGTTTTTTTTATTTTTCTTAAATATTTTATTTTAAGTAACAGGTATTTGAAGTATTAAAATTACGGTTTTAAATCCACTTAATAGTAAAGATACTTTAGTACAGTGACCAATTTAAAGTATCGCATTTGTAGATTGTTTTTGTCGTATAGTGCCTCACACAACAATGTCATTTGAATTGTGTTGGTATGAACTCTGATAAGCCGTAATCTGTGCCATGTGCGCTACAGACGTGACCATCAGGAAAATAAGATGATGTAATTCTTTGTGGAAGGTTCTCAGAGGGGTGGACATTTTCTCACATCAATTTATTTGGTGAAAAAGAAAAGGAATGTACACAGTTTTAATATTAACAATGCATATTTGAACAAGCGCTTCGCTGCATTTAAGTGTTGTTGTTTACTTGTATAAACAGAATTAAGTCTATTGCATGTTTATATCCACTTGTATTTCATTATTTACATCACATGATTGAATAAGTGATAAAAGAAGACTACAATATTGTTTACAAATCTGCCACATTTTTTGAAATGGGAAATCATTGTAAAGTGTGCCTCAAGATGTATCCGTCATGTCTGTTCATTTTAAGACTAGATAAAAGGATACTTTTGTGTTGTTCCTAACCAAAGTAAACTCTTCAAAGTTTACTGGAGTTGCCCCTTTTGTACAAAAAGTAATAAATGATCGATATATTTATTGCATTGCTTGTTTTTGTCATTTATAATCCACTTATAAGGGCATGCTAATAATTTCATTATTTGTGTAATGACTAAAGATCTTTTTATTTATATATTAGTTTGTACTCAAATCGTTTTGTCACAAATAAGAATATTGTGCCACCCTAGTTATGCAGTTTCACAACAGCTGTGTTGTTTAAGCTTCATTAAGCAGAATGTAATTTCAGAGAAAACTTGACCTGGACTAAATACACTGCCATTAGATAAGTAGGCCATTGGCACTGTGAAAGATGTCGGGTGTAAGAATGAACCCGTTTTTTCTGTTTAAATCGGTCTGCCAAAGACATTGAATATGAACATTGAACTTAAATATCAAAGCTATAGTCAACAGGTATAGTTTAAAGGCATGCTGCTTACAGGTTTGATTGTCAGGAAACACGTATTGATAAAAACATATCTTGAATTGACTCCAAGTTGATTTGGATGATGTCTCCCAAATATAAATGTAAAGTTATGTGATTAATAACTGAAAATGGGAAACTATAGGAAATACCTGCTTTGTCTTACGAGATAAACGTCAAAGGTGTGTGCAGCATAACATGTTGTGTTCCTGCCCTACATACCTCAGTAATCTGTTTATCCTGTTCTTTTTAGTCATTTATCCTATTCAAGCAGTTAATTTCTTACAAAGCAGGCCTAGTTTTTGATAATAATGCTAAAGGATGCAAAAACGAAATATTTAAGGAGTACTTTCTGAAATGTTACTTTTTCTTAAACTCTGGGCTCATTCAAATCAGGTTCTGTGTCCCTTAAAATGTCATTGACAAAGCTTAAACTGACAGCAAGACAGATCTGACAAGCGCCTGTGTTGCAAGACACAGTGTTGCAAAGAGAAAACAAATTGTGTAGACTGAAACGTGCACTTCTAAGCTAAATTGCCGTTGGTCGTGTGGTATTTTCCTTAGAGGTGTGTTCCTAAAACAATATGAGACCTTGTTTACACAAAAACCTGAAACACGATTACTTTTATGTCACAAGCAAGCACACCATATTTACCTGCAGGGGACTATAAAGTGTCAAAGCTTTTTTGGGGGGGGTCCCCTCACAAGACTTTTTTTTGGTGGGGGTCAGTCTCGTAACGTACAATTTACACAAAATACACACTATATTTCAGAATAATATGCATAACTATATACTACTTATGAAAAACATGCCTTCATAAAAGAACAGGCTTTTTGGGGGGCGGGGCGTTTCAAATATAAAGAGACATGACAAAGAGCCATTGTAAATAATTAATTCCCAAAATTGACAATATCCATAGCATGAATTTAATCACAAGAGTCAATTTTAACTCAAATAAAAAAGTCAATATCCGAGGGACCCCCCTAAGTCTATTTTTTACATCTTATGGGAGGTCCCTTATGCCTTATGGGGGGTCCCGGAACCCCCCGGCCCCCCTTCAATTCGAACACTGAATAGAGCTTTCTCGCACCTAAACTCTGAAAACGCCTTCCCGATACAAATCGACGGTCAGACGTACTTTCCAAATTTAAATCTAGAATAAAGACACATATTTTCAGCCAAGCTTTCACTTAATGCATAAAATGCTAAATAAACCACCGGAAGACTATGTTTTTCTTATTTTCTTACATTGTGAAAAGCGCTATATAAATAAAATTGAATTGAATATGTAGGTAGAGAGCGACATCTAGTGGGTCGACAGGGCGTGTCTAACATTGTGCACACATTAGACCAAAGATTAGATCAGATTAGATTAGATTCAACTTTATTGTCATTACACATATACAAGTACAGTGTAACGAAATGTAGTTTAGGTCTAACAAGAAGTGCAATTAGCACGTGCAGGATATACTGTGTGAATAAATACAGAATACAATATTATGAAAATACTATACAGTGGGCATCTACTATGAAAAAATATACTGTGCACATTAATGTACAGGTGGTTATGAACAGATAACAATTAAACTATGCAATAGTGCAAGTGACTTAAGTGTGCATTAATTACAGACATAGCTATTAAAGTAGCTATGTCGTCTAAAGTAGCTGTTCAAGTGTCGTCTAAAGATCAAATCACATATGACATATTTGCTTTTAAAAAATGTTTTTTTTCTTGTGGACTTTTTGCGTTTTGACATTTGGTTGAATAGTAAAATGAAACCGATGAGACAGAAGCCCAACCAGTTTACTGGGATTTGTCTGAAACGATGATAAATGTCTCCATCTGCTGGACGAAATCGGAAGTGCGTCATTGCGAAAACAGTTTAATGCAGACACGCGACACGCTGAATTTCCAAGGTTTAGTAGACTCGACTTCACCGAGTTAAGCTCGTAAACCCTTCTTTTCGTCGTCTCTACAAGCAACATTACTCCACAGGTAATTTAAACCGAGCAAACTATATAAAATGAACCCGTAAATAGAAGCTAAATCTGATGTCATTCAGCCAATGACCGTCCAAGTTCATTATCACACGTGCATTGGTAAGTCGCACGTGCGGCTTTAGAAACAATTGATTCAGTCCAGATAACAATGATGAAAAAAACTGCATATGCTGTTTTTTTCAACAGGGAATAGTTTTAATATAAGTATAATATGAAGTATTGTGGAAAGTTGACGTTGAGATCAGAAATTGGGAAGTGACTCAGTGTCATACACATAAGGGATTTTGGGGAAATGCACGAGGCTCCTGGTCGTGAAACTGGGCCGAACACCCTGTGCACTCTTGGAGCATCACAGTGCCATCTGGACGTGGGCAGCGTGTTAGTGAGCAACTGTTACATTTGGATGGCATTGAAATCCCACCGATGTACTGTACTGCCAGTTCCTAGAAATGCTAAAGAAACTACTTAGTAAGAATCAATTGTTATCAGAAACTGGTGTGTGCCGGCATGGGTTTTGTGGTAGGCTGCACTCGGACCTATTTTGGCTGGACATTATATTCCCTTATAAATGTTTAATTTAAGCAATTTGTGTTTTCTTTTATATATTTGTTCTTAAACTCCATTCCAGCATCTACGGAAATTTATTGCGGTGTTTTCCACATCCTATCGGCCCAGGATACCCTGTTGTCTCAGGCATTGAAAACCCCATTTCAGGTGAGCACTTTGAAATTCTATGAGTGTGCAATACTACAGTGCGTCAGACGGAATACTTGTATTATTTTGCTGCTTTGTGTCTGAAAACAAGGCAGAAGTCTCAAAATCTTACTTTGAGATCAAACGCAGGTTTCAAGCATTCGTTTCACTATGATTTCAATCTTTAAAGATGTCATGATTATACTTTTACAGAATGTTCTTCGTATATTCTATGCGGGATTTAATGTAGAAAACAGTTAATCACAAAAAAGACGGTTTTCACAGACTCACATTTAGGCAGAGGTGCAAAGAGCACCTAGAAACCATACTTGTGTAAAAGTAGGCCTACAGATACTTTGCATTAAATGTTCCTCCATTATAGGTTAAAAGTCACCAATTCCAAAAGGACTTGAGTTTAATAGCACTTGAGTTATTTACTCATACTGATCTTTGCTCAAAGCAGCAATACTCCTCAACACGTAAGAGACATGTCAGTGAAAAACAAGAAACTTCTGGTTTTGGCCTTATCGCTGGCTGCAGTCATGTCCTCTTCCCACATGTCAACTACCTGATAATGCACCCGTATTAGTTTAATTTAGCAGATGCTGTACATTGCGGCAGACATCAGTTGTATATAGACGTGGCTTTCTACCGTATTTAAATTTTACACGGTAGAACAGCACTTCTATACCAATGCCGAGTGCCGCAAATACAATAATTTATTGCACATGCAAAGCTTGAAAGGAGATGATTATTAATGTAAAAACTACTTAAAAAAGAAAACTTAATTTCAATTGGAAAATATATACATATATTTGATGGTAGGCGTCAACTGACTAGTTCTCGAATGTAAAACTTGATCATCCAGACCCCTCCTCATGGGGTTTAATATGAGATCATTTGTGAACACTTGATTTCCGAATACTATGTTTGTTTGTGCATGTGTGCACATGTGTGTATGTGTGAGAGAGAGATCATTACGTTGGGCTCTGCTCAAATGGGAGTACTGAGTAAATAAGTTCCCATAGGGACCTCTCCATTATTCATTTAGGACTCACGTGTGCCCTGTTTTCTTTGAATGCGTCTGTTCTGTCATCATGTTCCCTATAGCTGTTAATGCCGTGGGTGAGACCGCATGTGTCTCTCCTTGCATCAGGTCTAGGATCTGGTTTAGTTGCATTTTGTACAGTTAAACCAGCGAAAGCAGGGTTTAGGATAGGGGAGGTTGGTCTTATTTTAGTCCTAAAACGACAAATTCAATTTGTATCGATAAACAGTCACGCACCCCTGGAGATTTGTCCAGAAGGTCAGTCTCGTGACAAGGCTCTTTCCTTTCATCTCTGTAAGAGATGAGATTACGTTATTGACCCAGTCAAAAGGAGATTAATCGGTTTCCCAATAGGATTGATTCAGAGTTCTTGCTCTGGCAAAAATGGGGCAGAAATTGTATCTAGGGCATTTGATGTCTGGGGGACTTTATCCCGTTTGCCTTTATCTGGGTTAAAAGTATGGCTGTGAATCTTTGGCCAGAGTGGGAAAGACACCAAAACTTTCTAAACAGTGGGCAATTTCAGCAAAATTACAAGGTAGGGTTTTGTACTTTTGTAATAAAAATCTGATCTAATAGCAATACAATATGGGTGTGAGCTCCGCATGCACACTTAGATAATGTAAAAATCGATTGATTTATCTTCTGTTGCTCAGCCGTCAAGATTAAAAGTCTTTCTACTGAAGAATGTTGGTAACCTATAAACCAAACAATATTGGCCCCCATTGACTTCCATTGTAGAGACAAAACCACGGCGACATTTCTCAAAATATAAAAAATATTTGGTGTGTGACATAAGAAAGATTGGACTTTGACAGACAAAAGGACAAAGTGACAGACAAAGATTGGCTGCCTGAAGTGTTCCAGGCAGTTCAACACCGACTGGGCGCGTGCTGAGGACAGTCGGGCCGTCATGGTAACAGAGTTTAGTTCCATACCAAGAGAGAGGATGCTCTGCAATGGGGAGAGCTTGCTCTTCTCTCGGTTTACCTGTAATCCCCACCGATCTAGGTGCCGAAGCACCTGGTCCTTTTGTGTACACAACAGATCTTGCGAGTGTGCCAAGATAAGCCAGTCGAGATCATTTAGTTCCCACACCTTCCTCCCCTCAGGGAGATAGGGCTGCTTCCACGATCTTCGTGAAGACCGTGGGGACAGGGACAGACCGAAACGGAGAACAGGTCGATTGCCACGAAACCAATCCTGACACCTGATAGATGTCTGGATGCGCCTCTGCATGATCATTCTGAATGGCAGCTTGTGAAGGTGCTTTGTTCAGGGTACGCAGACCTATAGGGCGCGACCCGCCGTCTTGGGAACGCTGAAGTGCGGGCTGTAACCCACTGAACATCTTGGTTTTGAGGGACGAACTCGATACCTATTTTGCCAGAAGGGTGGTGACCTCCGAAGTACGGAGACGTCCCTGCCTCTGACTGAGGGAGATAGGTTGCCCCGAAAGAGAGTCTCTGGCGAACTGGATCGAGTAACCAATACAGACCGCCATCATTAGCCAATGAGACAGTGTGGGCAGCTCTCGAGCTCCCAGGGACTGTGACAGGGGGAGCAAGGGGACGGTCTGCTTCATCATTCCCACGGGGGGTGGTTCATTGACTGGCGGAGCTAACCATATGTCGCGGGGGTCCCCGGAGGGATGGTTGGCTCGTCCTTTTTGCCTGCCTATCGGGACAGCTGCATGCACTGTCGGTTTGAGAGTGGTGGCAGCTGTCGTGTGTGTACGACCCTACGTCTCGCCAGGGCGTGAGGTCAGGTTGCCGAGCATAGTCCAGTGGAGTGTGCGATTGGCTGCAAGTACACCCTGGGAGAACGGGAAAACTCTGTGAGTAAGTGGGCGCCAGGCCCTGAAAAGGGTCCGGCTTTTGTGACGAGGCAGGAGCCGTCCCGTACCGACCGATCAGAGCCGTGGCTGTGTTGTCCTCCCTGGGGTCTTCCCTTCAGTGTCTCTTATCGCGAGAAGGTTGCTGACGAGGTGGAGGTTTCACCCTTCGACCTCCGCTTCTGGGGTGCCGCATGTGGGGGCACAGGAACCGGAGCCGATGTCGAAGGGGCCGAGTCACGGTAAAATGTCGCTCGCTAATATGCACTGTCTGCTTCTTCACCGTCAAAAACTACTGAGCGTAGTCCTCGACGGTGTTACCAACAACCTTCCCTGTGAGACGGGTGCATCGAGAAAGCGAATTTTCACTCTTCTGCACAAGGTACAGCCGGGGGTGTCCCTCCTGGACCACTACCCTGGACATCGCCCGACCCAGTGCCCGTGCCGCCACCTTGGTCGCACGGAAATCCTGCATTATACCCGGGTCGGCCTTACCCTCGTGGACCTCTCTCAACGCCTTGGCCTGGCGGACCTGCAGGATGGCCATGGCGTAGAGAGAGGAGGCAGACTGGCCCGCAGCAGCGCAAGCCTTCGACACCAGTGATGCCGAAGTCCTACACGCTTTGGACGGTAGTCGTGGCCGATTCTCCCACGTGGCAGCCGTCTGCGGAACAGGTGCACTGCAGCCGCACGTTACACCCAGGGGATCTCGACGTAGCCTTTGGCTGCCCCACCATCGAGGGTAGTGAGGGAGCCGGAGCTGGTTTGACTGGAGAAGTTTTACACAGCTCCTCATGCACCTCCGGGAAAAAAATGAAACCCGGGTTGGGCGCGGTTTGCACCGCGCTCCGACCTCAGGAACCACGTATCCCCGGGTTAGCACGGATGACATCACTTCTGCTTCCTCCTGAACTCGACCGCTGGGGGTGGAGCTTGGATTTGTCAGAGTCGGATGCCAGTCTCCCTCCGATGCTGCGAGCGACATCTCATCTACGTCACGCATCGTTTCCGAGTGCGTGCCTGGGGATCCGGACGGTATGCCACAGTTGGTTGGGGAACGTTCAGAAGAGTGAATCGGGGAGCGATCGGCCCGTGAGCACTTGGCTGGCGGGTTTGCTTCGCAGAGGTCCCCACATCACTATCGCTGCTAATACAGGGTGACTTCGGGGCCATAGCCACCGATGTCACTGCCCGGGTAGCAGACGAAATGGTGGCTGGTTCCCGTAGGACGGCATGATGTCTCAACGAACACTGCCCAAACACCTAACGCAGCGATCGTGTCCATCCCCCTCCTCGATGAGGGTGCCACACTCAAGAGAAAAGTGGGACATGCCGCACTGGACAATGCTCAGTCCTGAAAAGGACTTTTTAGAAAAAATCTCGAACACCTCCGGAACCGCCGAGACGCCCAGGGGAAGGTCGCTGCAGGTATGGACGATCCGCTGTTATACGTCGTAGATCCAGCAATGTAGAAGAAGAATTTGTTGAATTTGTTTTGTTCGTAGTCATGAGCGAAGGCTCTGAAGAACAAAAGGTAAATGAATGCGGCTTCCTTTCATACCGGACATCCGGGGACCGGCATGCAAATTTTATTCGCCCAATTTCATTGGCCTTTTCTATAGTAGTAAGAGTTGATTGGTTCTCAAGGGCGAACCCCATCTGTCGTTCTCGACACAACGTCGAGAGACCGACAGAAAGGGAACATATGTTTTCATTACTTGTTTATCACTGGGACTATAGTTCACCTCTTGATAATTAGTTCTGATGGGAAATAATCACATGAACACACAGTTGTTTTTCTCAAACCTTCGGACTCACAACTACAAACCACGATCAGAATATTCCCATGAGAGGGAAAGAGCTAAATTGGAAGAAATGTTTGTCAGCCTCTTGCCCTAGTCCTCCTGTCCTCAATGAAGCATCTTTGGGAGATGGCTTTGTGTTCTCGTGTTCTTTGAACAACAGACACGCGCTGTGCTAAAGTCACTGGGCATGTTTTGTTGCTTGTCTGTTTTGTTAATTGGTCTCAAGTGACTGTGAACACATTTAGATGCAGTAAAGCACCTTTAACCAAGTTAAGTCTAAAATAAAATTAAAAACAAATTTCAAAGAACAAATTTTTTAAAAGAATCACGTAAATGCATAATTATTTCCCAAACTTCAAATGAATGGGCCTTTTAATAATTTTGGTCTTTCTCCAAAAACAAGATTTTCATTCATGGATCGTCTTTAATAATCTTACCATTGTCTATGCCCTTCAGTAGATCCCAGTATGGTTCAAAACCCATTATAAACACATTGACATCACCACTAGCTAAATTGTATTTTTTAAATATCCTTGCTGCCCTTTCGAAACCTTGGATGTCCAAATTCACTGTTTTTCAGTAAATGGAAAAAACACTTTTTAAAAGATTATATACCGTGTTATATACTTTTTATTTGTTAGATATTTTGCAAAACCTAGTTACGAACAAAAGCATAATAATAATGATTTATGGCGAAAAATAAAAATCACAAAATATATGGGGTATTAGAAGGAAAGCAGGGATATAAAAGTACCCTTGTGTATGCATGTACAGTATTTTTATTGCTTGCTGTTCATATCTCTAAATGACTAACAAATAAAATAAAAAGGATTGATTTCTTTTATTAAGGCTTTGAAACATCATAATGTACCAGCGAGCAGGTTATAGCATGAATAGGGAGCTGTTATGTGTTGAAGGTGTATTCACTCCAAAAGCCATAGATTATTTTTTTAGTATTCAAGAACAGAAGCTGATGGTTCAGTTATTTAGTGGTCCTCTGTGACAAATGAGATCATTATCTCTGCGGTGGGGATAAATTACCTGTTGAATTACTTAACAAGTTACTGAGCAATTTTCTAACCCAATGGACACGATGCCTCTCACCACACAGACAAAGAGGGCAATATAACGTAAGGACTGATAGTTAAACGGAAAAACGACTCCTCTGGGTCTTTTCTTTCATTTTTAACTTTTCCATAAATATCCTTTAAGCATGTTTTATTGGGAAATAAATTACATTTTTAAAACAAAATGCATTCATTTCATCGTCGGAGTGATCTGCATCCTTTTC
Organism: Triplophysa dalaica; assembly: GCF_015846415.1. Classification (NCBI taxonomy): domain Eukaryota; kingdom Metazoa; phylum Chordata; class Actinopteri; order Cypriniformes; family Nemacheilidae; genus Triplophysa; species Triplophysa dalaica. Next base: position 9,533,050 of record NC_079565.1, on the reverse strand, counting down.
ATTATCGTTTTTTGATGTGAATTGAAACGTGAGTTTTGAGCCTGTGGCACAAACATGAAATCTTAAACGAGTTATATGTTCTTGTCTTTGCCTTAGTTCATGAGGACTTTCTCTAGTCAGAGCATCGATTTTAATGTTACGTTTGGCTCTAAGTCAGTGTTAAATAATGACTTCCATGTCTTCATTCGAATAAGTAGTTTCTGAAATATAAACACAAACCGTAGTTACAGAAATGGATGAGTGGTCAAAGCCAATGAGCCGCACTGTTGTTAAAATGCACAGGAAGGCTATTCCCGAGCTCCAATAACAAATACAAGTGTATTTGATTGTTATGCTTTATGAATTCTCTCACCAGTAAGCACATGAGAGATCACCAGCTATGTCATTTCTGGTTCAAAGGGAGACCAAAGAGGGGATATTCTGAATAAGCACTACCACAAAAAATTTCAAGGAAATGTATTGAAAATGCAGAACAGGAACCAAAGAACTGTTCTGAAATCCCATCATACCTCTAATGGAGATCAATGTTGAAAGAGCACAAACCCACGCATAGAAACTTACAAGGCCACAAATGCATCATGACCTAAAAACAGACGCAAGTCTAAGGCCATGAACACACTTAACATCTTTTTGACAAGAAAAAGTTGACAAAACTGCTTTTTTAGTAAATAAAACTGACAACGTTTAGTAGGGCGTTTTTTTTTTTACTTTTTTCAAAACACGGTATACTCCATAGGATTATAATGTTAAACACACGGTAGCAGCTTCGAAAAAGAAGTCGAGTCTGAACACAGCCTTAGGAAGAGAACACTAGCATACTGTGTAGTATGTGGTATACTGTATTTCAAACAAATTACCAGGTTGTGGAACAATGTTAACTCTTGGAAGTCTATCAAATAATGATTTAAAGCAACACTTTGTAGTTTTTCAACCTTACATTATTTTCTCTAAAATTATTTCAGTGGTAGAACAACTCTTAAAAGGAAAAGGAAGAGTCTTGAGGAAGAGGGCCAAATGGTTTCCAAACTGCATTTCTGCATTCGCCGGTTCCATCGGCTTAGTAATACATTTTTGTTTATTGCGCTGCCCACGGGGAAGCTTACACAGCAACATTATTAACAACACTGGTAACAGACAATAGCACAAAACACATGGGGGACCTGTAAGCAAAAGTTCTATAGTGTTGCTTTAAGATGTGAAAAAAATTTAGACTTGTACAAATTTCTGTGTATTTGTTGTACCAGAAATAGGAGGACAAGCTAGTATGAGAATTATGAGAAGTATGATTGTATGCGCTTCTGAAGAGACTTGTGGTTTGGCTGGTTAGATTTGGCAGTAGTTACTGGTAAATGTCACAACTAAATATCATGCAACCAAAATATATTTCTCAATTGACAGTCAAATGTACCTTCGTATTCTGTCAAAATGAAACATTCCCACAAAACCCAAATAGTTGTGTAATAAATTGTGTTCTTGTCTGATGATACAAAGTGTGATTTTTTTGTCAATACCACACTTGGTTTACCCATATCCTGTAGTTCCTTCAGACTTCAAAGTTGCTGTGACCTTTGGTGAAGTTCATCAATTTATTGGCATTTCCGTGACAGGGCAAATGTCAAACGTTAGGAGTTAATTTACAGTCTGCCAACCTTCGATGTCAAACACCTATTGTTTTCTATATGCTCATTTAAAGCAAACTTCCGATTCAAACATAAAGAGCACTTTCACTTCTGCATGTCACCCTTCCTCCCATTTTACAGGACTTCCCCATTTTTCGAAGTTGTTTTTGTGAGAAAAGCTTGTGCCCGTGCAAATGGAAAAAGAAATTCATAAATTGAGGGTAAAAAAGACCACATCCCTCATCTGACAGAAACCGAAGCCACCTTCTATCTGAGTTTGTGATCATTGTGTGATATGACTATCGTCAAACATACGAAGCATTTTACAGTTTTGATTCAGTGTTACTATATAGTCATTTCCTGAGAATTACATCCAAGCACTTGAGTTAGGTTTATGTTTAGTCACTTTCAGTCATATCCAGTGAGACCTAGATGACATTGATCTCTTAAAAATCACAGTATCCCATAAAAATAAAATGTTTTAAAGTATACACTTTGTGTTAGCAACGGAGTCTCAGCTGGCAAGATTGGTTGAACTATCATCAAGCGTGAATTTGGGGGCGGGGCTATCTGTTTACCCAATCAATGACAGATGGCAGAGTGTTCTAGAAACCTGTTTGAAAAGCCATTTTTGCTATTCTGTTCTACTTGCACAGACATTACACACTTGACCTTTCAAATTCCAGTTATAAAACCATACTTACATAATGTGTCTATTTAAAAGAATTTAGACTGCTCCTATTCCTTGAATAAGAAACATATTCAGTGTTTTGCTGCATGAGCTTTGTGACACCTTGATCCCTTTTTCACATTTAGAGGTACAGGTAACCAAACAGTTTTTTCGTTTACATTTTGTCTCTCAGGTTGTTCAAAATCTGTATACATTTATTTGTTAGAGAAATATATTTAGAAGAAGCTTGTAACCAAACAGTTATTGGACACCATTGACTACCATAGTAGGAATGTCTTAGTAAATGTCTTTCTTCATTTGTGGGAACAAACAGAACAATGTAGGAAAGCAAACAGTTCTGGGGCACTTTTGACTACCATTGTCATTTTTCCTACTATGGTAGTCAGTTGTGGCCAAGGACTGTTTGGGTACAAGCATTCTTCCAAATATCTTTCTCTGTGTTCATCACAACAAATAAATGTATACAGATTTGCACCAACTTGAGGATAAATGATGGCAGAAATTTTATTTTCGGGTGAACTGGCCCTTTAAGGCTCATTCACGCCAATGACAAAAATATGAAGATAACATTCTAGAAACTGTTTTTAATTTAAGAGAAAAGTAGGACAAGCGCATTTAAATGTGAAACTTCAGTGTGCAGTTATAGTTATCGTTCTTGGTGCGAAGAGGCTTTTAGAATTTTACGATCATGGGTAGATGGATAGCTCTCGTTTTTCTTGACGTAAACAAGAAGTGCAATTTGTCAATCTGCTCTGAAAATCACCTCTTCTTATGAGAACGAGTCACGGCAATGAGAAACAAGATTGCCGTGCTCACTTTCATTTTGTGCACAGCAGGGAAATGAAAGAAAGGCGGATCACAGGAGGGACATTTGAATTACTCACAGTCCAGAAAAATATTTGATTTTCTATTCTCCCGAGGATGTGGGTTCTTTTCCGCATTTCTCCATTCCTTCACCCTTACCCTTCCCAGAAACCATTGAGCGGTTATTCATCCAAAACCATTCCTGTAACATTCAAATTTCTCTGACAGTTAATAGACTCCATTTTTAAGGTCAAGATGTGATTAAAACAAGGCTATATTTCAGATCTGGCCTGGTTTTAGAGAGCTTGTTTTTCTGAGTGCCTAGAAGGCATTGGTTGCTTTGATATTTGAATAGACGTCTTCTTTTTAGAATGCCAATGAGGACAGGAAACAAAGAGGCCAATGATCGGCTGTCTCCTGTAGAATATCAAAGTAGTAAAAACAATACACGCACACAGGCCGCCAAATTAGAGATTGTGTGATATTCTTTTTATGGCTGAAGAGGATCCTTGTAAAATATTTGTATTGGACCCGTTTCATTTGGTTATCAAGCAAATGCTGTTATTGGGTTTACTGATGTGTGGAAATGCATTTGTGTGTGCGCATCTCATGTGCAAATCAATCAGATTTGTTTTTTACATTTATGACACTTTATATATCCGCATATCCTGTTCACTAGACATAAGCACCGATCATTGAAAACATGAAACCGGTCTACCAATACTTGTGTAACAAAAAAACACAAAGGCGGAATACGGCAAACAAATATAACCACATTTATTTCTGAAAGTATAAAATATTACACTATAAAGGCCACTTTGCAGGGGTAATTTAACAACTTCTTTTCCAAATATGTACACAGCTAATACCTTTTCCCTCTTAGATGTTGTCCAGCTATGTGGCAAACCAAAACATCATCGTCTCACATGACCACAGGAAGTAGTTGGCAAGAGTTTCAATAATTTATTTGATAGCAAAAAAAAGAATGGCAGGAGTTTTGAAGGTTCCTGATTTTCTTTGTACATCCTTCAAAGGCGTCAGATATTCTGGTTGGTCTCACTTTCCCTTCAAAACCAGCGAAGAGGCACAGATTGACATCGAATTGTCAGGCACTGTATGCCCTTGAACTGGGAGGCTTTAAAAAGAAAAACAGTTCAGTTCACATTCTTTACAATGGCACCAGTCAAACCTCTGGAGCACTTCCTGTGAAAGGAGCCTCCTGTTGTAGTCTGAACCGAACGGCTTACATCCCGTCGCGACGGGAAAGTTTGGCTCACTGCGTTGATGCACTTTTTGAGGCTTCCTCGCTCTGAGTCAACGCAAGCGTACATCTGTTCTTACAATCTCTGTACACTTCTGGAGACGCCGTGTCAGATTGAGGTAGAACCGTTGTACCAAAACGTAGCTAGATGTCTAAACCTATGAAGTAACAGTCACATCAATCAACTCTCTGGAGTGGATTCAAAGAGGAAACTAAAGAAAATTCACATTCAACCACACCTACAATAAAGATCATTAACATGTGGAATATCTGAAGTGTTCCCAGAATAAATTCCTCCCTCTTTTCCCTTCCTATAAAAAAGGCTGCTTTGTTTTGTCAAGTGATATGCTTTTCACAGATGAAACACTGCCTCGTTGGATCCAGGAGGTTTATCCTTTAGGTTTGTCTCCAAAGGAAACCATCTCTAAAGTACAAGATCATAGAACCTTCCCAGCCCCTCCCATCTCACAAACAAAGCTACGACTCTGCTGTCCAACAGAACGGAACATATGCAGATGCGAACACATCAGTTGCTGACACACGCACAAAGATCGCACTCCGACAACAAAACTGAACATGTCGCTCTGAAGTTCTGAACTCCCTTTGCTGTGGTCTGTGCCTCTCCCCAAGGCTAGAACGGAGTGCTGGAGACAGGTGACTCCAGGCCAGTTGGTGGCACTCACGCACTTCCAAGGCTCTTCCCAGAGCCCTTTCGTGGGACTAGGACCAGCCGCCGCCTCCCGTACCCGCTGAGCCTTTCTGGGTTATGATGCTCTCTGTGGATTTAAGAAGTCTCTCAAGGCAAGGGGCGTTAATCTTGCCCGGTGGTGGTCTGTTGGGAGTAGAGTCTGTCTTGGTGCACATCCGGTCCGTGCTGGAGGACACAGAGTTGTCTTGCGTCGCGTTCTTCTCCCTGTGGGCTGTTAAATAGTTCCGGACTGTCCCCTGAGCTTGTTCGCCTGTCGCAGAGCAGATGGGTGATGTGTGGAGCCATTTTAGGTTGATTGCAGAGTAGGGGCCGGGTGGGGTCAGGTCGCTGACTCTCAATGTCTTGTTACCCATGGAAGGGGCACTTGTGGTTGCGGGGTTGCCGGTAAGCAGGGGGGATGCAGATGGCAACAACTGTAAAGTATTGAAAGACAGAAAGTTACTTTTTGTTTCATTTGCTTTTAAACAACTCTACTGACATTTTTGTAACATATGCAAGTCTATTGGTAGTATTTAATGAAGTTTTTTATAAAACGTTTGTTTTGTGCTTATGGCAATCATTGAATTATAGATGTCTGTTGGAACGTTTTATCCTGGTACCTGGAAATCAAACACATGACCTTAAATCAAGCTCCTTAAGTTGTGCCATAGGAAAACCCATATCAAGTTCCCTCAGGTTTGTAGAAACAATTAGTGTGGTATATTTTCTCGGAAGAGGTACACAACCGGTATGTGAATGTTCTTTCCAAAATTACCTGTTCTTTTGTGTCATTGTTTTAAGCGAACAAGGGAATGTGCATTTAATACCTCTAATCTGTAAAAACAGATTTTAATTACATGTTGTCTGCTCTATTCTTTTCCAGTACTGCGATTACAATTGGTATTTTGGATCAGCCGTTCCAAGCATCTTTACCTCTTTAAAAAATAAAAAAATCGACCATACCTTGAGTTTCTTAGAAACGGTTGTCTCTTCCATCAGCTCTGTGGTATCGGCTTGGTTGTTTCGTTGGGGTTTTATGTGTGGAAACCAGTTTTTCAACATCTCCTCCATTTTCAGGATGATGTTGACATATCGCTCTCTGTATGGCAAAAGAAGGACAAATTATAAGTTGGGCAATTCACCTGCTAACAAAAATACAAAAAGAACTACACCCTTAATTCCAGTCTTGCCGTTCTATCCGATATTCCCGTAAATTACATAACGTCCTAAGCGAATGTGAAGATAATCTAACCACATGAACTCGGCACACACAAACGTGTCTCTCAAAATGAGAACAGCTCTTGTGTTGATCCACACATGTCTGAACCCACACGTGGCATGGAGTGTGACCGTTTCCCTTGCCTCTAAATATAGACACATAAGCCTGAAGCAGGGCACTGAAGTCCACGTCACGGGGAAGGGACAAAAAATAGTTGTGCTGAGAAGCAGTGATACACATGCACACAAGCACATGGTGCCCATTGACTCGACCAGCCCCCGACAGATGGCTAACAAGGATTAGTACAAGTCACATGACCAAAGTCTATCTGCTGTTGCCCCATTTTCAGCATTTTAATTTTAAATGGCTGCAACTGTTGAAGTTACTATTTGCCTTTTTGATGTGGAGGGATGGAATGGGTGGATAGTGAAACGGGGGGGCTGCAGCCACGCCTCCGCAATCCCCCATGTCAGCTTCAATATGAGCAAACGCCGTCTTGGCTCACTGCCTTTATCAGATGGCCTGAAATAGGGCTCACAACCTCATTATCTATGTTTTCAGTGGCTGCATACTCATTTCAAGCTGGCAGCTGTGGTTTTGCGCTGCACAGGTTGCAACACCGCTGGATGTGACCCAAAGTACACCAATGGACTAGATGTTCTAGACTCTGCACTTACACGTGAATACTGGGTTTTTTCAAAGAGCACAATACAGTGACAGTGACACAACGAGGACATTTGTCTGGGATGCTTGCCAGGTACTGTTAAGATGAAAGTACATGGCACAACAATCCGACAAATTATGAGGTCATTTTATGTAACAGAATCTCTAACTCCTCCCAGAAATGACATCACACGCATTACACCATCTAACCAAAGGATGCATATTGGACAACAGGTTATCTCCTCAAGAAAGCTTAGACATTTGTGAACTCTATTCTTGGCCAGACATGTTAAGATCTGTGGCTACAGGTCTGCACATGGCCAACAGTTCCCCATTGTTTCGGACCAAGCGTCCTGCTGTGAGGCTGCGTGTTTTCACTTTTTTTTTTACTCCCTCCCTTAAACCAAGACACTCAAAAGCTTTACTAAAACACAACTGAGGGCATGCAAGTCATTTGCAAGCAATGTGGGAGAACTTAACCTCGTTTTACCGCTAATGTGTAACATTAAACATACACGCAAAAGCAAAATTCCCTCACAGCACTTGACGCAACTACTTGTAACAGAATGAGTCTAGCAAGCGCAATGCCAGGGATGATTCAGGTAGATTGAGTAAATGGACGCAAAATCCATCAGATCGATCAGTGATGGGGTGCTGTGTGGATTAAAGCCCACCCTCTAGCAGTTGGTGAGCAAGGCGAGGAGAAACAGCAGGACACTCACCCCATGCATGGATTCTGCAGGACCCCCATTATCCTCTGGATGCGGTCCATGGCCACGCTCTCTTGGAAAGTGCTAAGCCCTACGAAAGAAGACACACAATGCTTAAACAATTTCTTTATAGAAACAGTCCCAGCTCATTGTCTCAAGCAGGCTGTTCTGCGTCTGTGAGGCAGATGGGTTCCTGCGAAGCCTGTGGGAGGACAGACTCGCTGTCTCTGCGGCCAGGAAATTTGGGGTCGCCCAGAGAGCTTCTTTTGACAGCGATGCCAAACTGAGTGCGGACCTGATGCACTACTTGTCTTCTACCGCATGTGGGGCTCTAAACTATCCAATCAAACGTATTGTTCAGCAAATGACGTTTCCATTACCGTCTGGCTAGAGAAAGTTTTGCGATGATTCTGATGGATTAAAAGTTCATCAAGGAGCCACCTCACGTCCTTGAGTTTACCTTTAACAACCTTCAGGTATTTCGATATTTTAAGAGCTGTGCGGTTTGCATTGCTCCAGACGTGTGTCATTCACCCATAAATGTTTTATTATGACTAAGCAAGGTGGCATGTACACAAAGGAAATAACTGTGGTCAATTTGGTGTCACAATGTACATTCATATCACACCTCGATCAAAAATCTTCTAGTCCAAATGTTCACTTGGGAACTTTATTTTAATCTAATATTAGTGCAACAAAGTATATGTGGTGTGAGTAGATGAGGTAGTATGCTAACTGTAAGATTAGTAAAAATTAACTTACGTTCTCTGTATCTGCCTGACCGGAGGCCATTAAGGATTGAGGATAGAGGATGAATGTAACACTGCAGCTCCAAGCACTGCAAAACAGAGAACGTTATTCAGCAATTTCTCCTTTAACATTTGACGACATTACACTTTGCCAAATACCATACACAAACAAGTCAAGTTAGGACAGTCTCTCATTAAGCTCATCATTTTTTAACAAGATGACATGCTGACACAAAACGGTATATAACTCATCTAACCTTTCACACACATTTGTTAAAACAGAACGCGTTTTTAACAAAATTCTACTATGTTATAAAACTCCCATTTTTTTAATCAATAACCTTGTGTGACTCATTCACATTTCTCCTACAAAGAACACACGAAGGAGGGGTCTTCCTGGAAGTGGTACTGCTGAGTGCTTGTTTTATTCAGTCTGTTGAGGTGGAGATAGAGACTGTGGCGATAAGTGTTCTTCTCAGAACGCCGTGTCCCTTCCACAGGGATTCCTGCAAGTTACATTTATCAGAGCACCAAATGTAGCATGTCTCACCTTGTACGCGAACAGTCTGTCTTTCTCCATTTGTTCAGGTGTGAGCTGCCTCTCCCTTTGCTCCAGCACCACAGAGCTCCACATCCTTTTAAGCGTTTTGCCTTTAGGGCTCTCGGGGCACTGGCTGTAATTGGACCGATCCCCTCGTCCCACGTGAGAAAGCCCCCCATCGATGCCATACTCGGAACTGTCGCACCTCGAAGGAGAACTTCCAGGGGAGCTCATGTTTTCTTTGTCGTTCACCTCCCCTTTATCTCCATTTCGCGACTGGCATGTCTGGGTCACCTGGATAACCTCCGAAGAGGGGGTTCTGCGCAGTGTCGTTTTCCCCTGTGTTTTCGTACAGTCTGGCTCTAACTCGCTATCATTCTCTTCATCATCACTGGCCAGCCAGTCAATGGAATAGTCAGAATCTGAAGCTGACATCTTCGGAAGCAGAGTCTAACCAGCACGGACCATCACTGACCTGTGGGGGGGAAAGGGTGGAGCATTTAAATATTCATCTTTTTTGGGTAATATAATAAAAAACATGACTAAATACTGACTATTACATGATCTGGAGGGAAATTTGATTAGAGGGAAAAATAATATCTTTCACTGGAACATAACAAAAAAAACAATTACAAAGTGTTGAAAGAATTTGGACCTAGCGGAGAGATTAATAGTCAAGTGGATACAACTGGTCAGACATGCCAACCTGAGGCCAACCTAATTTTCAAAACCACAGCTTTTTCTAAGCGGTTTAGCCATTCGTCCACGCAAACCCAGTACTCGGTCACGGACACCCAACTTTTTTTTCAAACTTCCACCAGGGTGAAGATTTTTTTAAACTTTGGTTTCAGTGTTGTTGTGTAGACATGACGTTGCAATGGGTGCCATCATCTCTCTTGTTTGACGTCAGAATCTAGGCTTCTGATTGGCCAACACGGCTTATGGTTAGGATTGTATCGCCACCTGTTGGTTTGGCATGTTTTTAGCATTTTCGTGTGGATGAGGGTTATTTTTTTATAAACGAAGAAGGAAAAACTCAAGTTTATAAAAATACCTCTGTACTTGTGGACTAGGCCTAAGCATGTGCCCTTAAAAAAATCAAGCCGGATGCTGAATTCACGTCATTTCAGACCAGCCAGCTTTCCAGTCACACCACCTGAGCCTCAATGGCAGACTTCGTTTAAACAGCGACTATTAAAAAATGACTGACTGCTGTTTAACAAACATTACCGGGAACTTCACAGTTCTACGTCTTTAAAAAGCCTAGGTCATAAATAAACGACATTTAGTGTAGGCTACACACATTTATTTCTACTTCCGTCAATTACCAAATTGCTTCTATGATCTCGAAGCATCTGAATGTTTTAGAAATAAGCTTTTATGAAATATCTTTTGTTATGGGTCAGTATCTTTTTATGGTATTTATAGCTGTAGGGCCTTTAGAACATATGTTCCCGATGCGATACGAAAACGGTTTGTCCTGATTACATCTCATTGAAAAAGACTTGCAAATGAATCTGTACTGAACAAGCAGGCTGTGATGGAGCAGGTGACACAAAAAAAGCACACATTCAAAGCCCTGTTTGTTTATTCAATGAGACCAGAACACTGCAACCATGGTGACCACCATGGGAGACAAATAATGGTCCAAGAAATGAGCAATTCGAATGGTCTTAATCCATCTGAAACCACTTAATAAATTGCTGCATTTTATGGATTATTATAAAATCACTCTGGAACTGAATTAAATCTATAAGCACAATATTATGAGGGTGTTTTAAGAAAAATTGACCAAAACGACACATTTTACACTACTATACTACCCTGCATTTTGTCCGTGTATCATCCATAAACCCTAAGGACTATACAAAAGCAACATTTAAGAGCCTTTTAAACATTATGTCTAAAGAAGCAAGCCATGAGTCATGTCAAATACATTGTGCTTTCCATAGGTGTGCTCTTCTTTTTGTCTTACAGATTGACATGATCATAAATAAATGGATGTACACCAAGTTACAATACTTACATATCTATTGTTTTGAACTACCCAGACTACAGCATCTACAGGGGTCAAATTAACATTTTACTTTTAACAGATTAATATTTACTTTTAGTCAGATCTCAGTTTCTACCAAAATACATCGATATTGTTTTGCAGACACTATTTTTAACCTCTTAAAGGTAAAACGCCAACAATTACTTTGTATACCCAACTGAAACTATACGATTTAAATATTACGTGAACGTTTGTGTTTATACAACACTACATGCAGTCAATATTGCAAATGGATTTTCATTTTAGACTGACCGTGCACATTCACAACATTTGGGCGTTTAATCCATCCATCAGCTGGTCGGTCTCATTGCAAACAAACGGACTGCTGAGCCAAAGAGTTTCGCGCTGCCAATAAAAAGACATTACGTAACCGATCTACGGCAAGCACGCGACTAATTGGCTCTATCGCGGTCGCAAAGATCAGCTTTTACCAACGCATGTAATCGCCTTTTTAACGCTGAGGAGTTACAATAAACGTGCGTGTAGTACGACAGCTGATCGAGTAAACGGCGCTTGTGGCGAACAAACTCCTCTTTCATATCGAAAAACTGCCTACATCGCATACTTGTACAAGTTTTGTCGCCAGCCGAGGACGGGGATGAAAAGGCCCTTTATTAGTTTCCAGTCAACAGGGATTCTTAATAAAGAAAATCACGCAAACGTGTATTTTCGCTGCATTTTGATTTACGTAAACGTAGACAAAAGGGCACGTGACAGTTATTTAATAGCGACGTTCAGCGCTACAATTTAAACGTCAGTTGTGGGAAGTCATGTAAGCGAGACTTATTATTGTAACAGCAGTTGCCATGGGCAACACTTAACGTTATATTAACGTTAAATATAATATAAAGAAAACAAATGCCGTGGAGATCGTTGATGTACCTGTGTGATGACCGAGGGTGGGGCCCTGTTGATGACTAACACCTTAACACGCTTTTTAACAAAAAAGTCATTTTTGCTTATTTGAAAACATTTATACGTTTAAGTTAAATATACAGTGTCGCGTGAAACGGACCCGAACGAAAAAAAAACATCATGTATTTTAGGAGTAAAGTGAGCAAAATCTATAATCGAATTAATTTATTTTCTTCGTGTGTCAAGCAATGTGCATTAAAACACGAGCTTTAAACTAATTGATTACGTAGTTTATTACAATTTACACATTTTACCAAACGGATCGATGCCTTTTGTTCATCCAGGGGCATGTTCACTACACACACAAACACTACATTTGACATAACGTTACAAATACATAAAGCCTCACACAAACTTAAATACGTAGACACGCGCGAGATTTTTGCCAGAAAACACACGTTTCAGAAACGCTGTTATTTAAAGCGCTTGTCTTACCTCAAGCCGGATGGGACGAATGGTCTCAGTTTCCTTTGTTTCAGCAGTATATCCAAAGACAACTGGAGCGCCAGATCGAGCCTCTGTTAAGAGCTGTACGTGGTTTCAGTGATGTAGACCTGCAGTTGTGTGGCCCCGTGTTACTTCTCCCAAGGCAACGTGTCTGAGAGGGCGGGTACAAAAACGCCGGGCTTTCCGATTTGTGCGTCCAGACCCGAATCTGACAAATAGAGTTTGCGTTTGAAGCCAGCTTCGGCTGATAGGGGAGACGAGCTTACATATTGAAATGAAATGCAAATTGCCAAAACACGTGGACACGCGGATCGGTTTCATTCCAACAGGCGGACAGAATGTCAACTCTCTCTCTCTCTCTCCGTGCGTGCGTGCGTGCGTGCGTCTTCACATTTACTATGTTTTATAATGTTACCTCGTTGTTGAAATGGCATTAGCGCGATAGATTTGGTGCGTGGTGTACCTCTTTCTCATATGTAAAAGTCGGACATTTGATCGGAGTATAACTCAACAAATCTGTATCTTAACAGTTTAAAATACTAAATGCCTAAATATATATAATAATCATACCTAATGATACATAATATACATTATAATTATATTTAAACAATAAAAAACTCTTCATATGCATTTTATACTATGTAATCATGATTTTTATTGTGGCTTAAAACAAAACAAACCAACTGCAGTTTGATTGATTTTAATTGAAATGCACAATAAGAAAACATGATCGTAATGATCTAGTTATCTCTTTTTGGATATAAACTCTTCATATATACTGTTTCACTGTTTATTTTATTATTGCAATGCAAAAACAATCACAATGAAATAAGATAACAATATAAAGTAATAAAGTAAAAATAAATTGCAATTTCTTCATAATACGTTTGAAATGCTGTGAAATGTGACTGATTTATTACAAATAGGCATTTAACTCCACTTTAAATTTTGCTAGAAGGCACAATTTTATCACTTCCCAACAGACATATGTGAAAACATTTGCAGGCACCATGAGCCGGTGAAACATGTGCCATAGGAGCATTTCAGTCTGCACATCTCTGCGGTCCACTTTCACTGGATACTCAAGAGCCCATTGCTGGTTTTATCCTCACCTGGCCTGGACACGCTGCAATGTGCACAGCTGGTCGTAAGTGTACTTAACTGAATGAATGAAGCAGGCTGAACGTGATAGGCCACGGTGTTCTGTTTTGCGTGGGGTTGCGCACGTGACATCTTTTACGCTCGCGCTGTTTTTACACAGCCTTAGTTTCCATGGTGAGGGAAGGGGAGGGGTGGCAGGAAAGCATTCCAAAGTAGTTCACTTGCAGTGTTAAGAATGTCGCACCGTCTCTAAAAGCCCCACAGCAGGTGAAGTGTGCCGTTATATTCCAGAACAGGAGAGCATGTCACATTTTTCTGCCCATGCTGCTTCGCTCAGATACCAGGTGGTCTGCATCCAGTGGCATTTACACGCTCATGCCGGCGGTTGTGACGGTGAGAGAGCAAATAAGGGCACACAATCACGGCATCTCTCTCTCTAGGGGTTGGAATCTCTGGTCGGAGTCCAGAATCACAGCCCGGACTCAATGACTCATAGCACCCCTCCCCAGAAAACGTGATCCCATGTGAGAAGAAAACCCACCCATTTCTGTTTCTCTTTTGGGCATTGCACAATTGAAAATCATAATTGAAGCGAACGTCTCTTCCATTACTCTCCAGCTCTTGTGCCGTCTGACAGTCAAGCATAAAAAAAAACATTGTGGGCTCTAAACTAAGCCAAAGACGCCACCCAGATAGATTAACTTATAAGGGCCAATTTATAAAGCTATGTTGTTGTTCTTTAAAATTCTATAGGGATTTCGATAGGGAATGGTGTAGTGTATAGATAATGAAGTGATGACTAGGTGATGACTTTTGATTTATGTCTTAGAAGATGGCGTGTCACAAATATGAATGGGCTGCTTAAAACAGCTGAGGTGACGCTCCTTTCTGGGCGGGATTCGTCAACATTGATAACACCCACAGCGCGCTATAGGTCAGAACAGTGGTCACTATCTGAGTCATATCCACTTAGTGGAACTTGGTGCACGTCTGTTTGTTGACCAAAGTTTACACTGCCAGTGGTTTTGATCTAATTTGGACATTCTTTACCAAGTTACGTGTCAAAAATACCCTGACGGTCAAAACATCACATGAATGGATTTTACGCCAACGAGTTGATGCTGTTTACACAGGGGCTTCTCATGGAGTGCTTAGCTTGGCTGTTACACCATGTACAATATAATAAGAACATAAAGTACTGCACAAAGTGAACAATCAGTACAAAGTTAATCCGTTTATTTATAGATTTTGAAGATCTTGTATCACTTCAAGATGGCTCATGGCTTGTTTGCATAGTACAGATCTCTCATATTAGTTATTAGAAAGAAATTACAATCATGTTGCAATGGTTTTGGTTAAATCTCACAAAATATCACAGACATGTTTGGCTTATATTGCACCCTAAAAATAAAAACAAATCAGGTAAATATAGACGGTTTTAAAGCAACAATATAAATAAACGTTACTGCCAATCACGCTTTTGTGGCCCAAGCGTAACTTCCAGTACACATTCACAAAGAATAGAGTCCTTGTAGATTCGTACCGATAACAAGCTAAAGAAATAACCAGACAATGACAGTAGCTAGAAAGTTAAAAGTATGTCTAGCTAGTGTTATTTTAAGTTACCAGAAGAAGAACTGTTACTTGGCTAAACATAAATGCGACAAAATTACACAAACCTTTCAACAAATTGTTTATTTATTACAATTATATTACAATAAAATAATAATATTAATTAATACTAAAATAAATTGATTAAAATATTAGTAGCAATTTTATTAGCCATTAGCCAGGCTGATAAGGAAGGTCACAACAGAAGGTAACTTTGGGCAAGGCTCGTGTGTCCGATGAAACCGTAATAAAATGTCAAAATAAAGTACATTTACATTCATTTAGCAGACACTTTTATCCAAAGCGACTTACTGAGGAAGTAATAAAAACATGTTTTACCAAAGACATTGTGACCTGTTTCGCCACAATTAAGAATTTTTGTATTGTAACATTGTTCTTTATGACAGTATATTGAAACCATTTGTTTACTAGCAGAAAGTCTCTCTTTTATTTTTTAACTGTGATGTGGCAATAAATAATTACATAGTGATATATTTATAGCAGTTTTTGTATTGCTGTTTATTAAAACAGATTTAAATAAATAATAATTTAGTCAATCACAACTTTCAACAAAGAAGTGAAGGGTACCTTAAATCTATTTTGCGTAAAATCAGTTTGCCATGGACAAGATGTTTAACACATTTCTAGACCTTTAGATCTGCCAATACAGAACTGTTGCAGTTTGCACATAACTGCAGTTGTTTCACTGGATACCAGAAGCCATGTTGTGGATTTATCCTTACCTGCTCCCAAGGGACTGCAACATGCACAGCCGGTCATATCTGATTTCATGAGGTTCATGCTGTTATACCTCTCGCATTCCTTTGGCAGGGTTAATAAGCGTGAACTATCATTCACAGCTGAAGGCAGTAACTATATTCTTCTCTCTGTATGGCCATTGCTTCGAAATGTCATCATGGGGTGACTGCTTCCACACTCTGCAAATTACAAGGTCTCTCGCGCACATTCCAACGTGTTGTTTTTTTGTGCTTGTGTCTCTTCCGAGCATATTCACGTTGAGCAGCGATACCCGGCCCCTCGTCCTTGCGGGTGAGCCTGCAATGAGTCACGGTGAAAATTGCTTCTGTGATTTACAAGCGCTGTCAGACGGGCTCTGATGATTCAGTAGCGTGAAGGGCTGCGGGGGAATGGTGGCTTTTTCTCTCATTCATAAAAAAAGAACACTTAGTGTACCCACATCATCATGTCGGCTCCACAGTTGGACAGGCAAGAATCCCTGGTCTCGTTGTGGAAGGGAGTCGGATTCTCCACCCCAAACTCCCCCTAAAATTGACCAAATACAAAATTAATAATATTTTGTGTTAAAAATCATAAAGTATTACATGTAAATACATCATTATGATAATTAATGCACAGGCTGAATACATTTAGGCTGACCAAAAAAAATAACTTTTAAGAATCGGTAAAAAAATTGTGTTTGAAGTGTCTTTTAGTGCTGTTGGGGGATTTTTTATATCTGCTTATTGTATCATATGTGATACACTGAACAAGAGGTCTGTGAGTGTGTGTGATAGCAAATAGACAGCTTGAACCCTTATTCCTAGAAATCATAGAACACATTCAGCCTACACTTTCACATAACGATAATGTGAGTAATTTTCAATTTTGCGTGGTACATCCCCGAATGGCATTCTGGCACTTATGATTCAAATTATAAATGGTGAAACTTGGCGCTAGTTTGAAATTTGGATTCAATAAGAGCATTTTAAGACCATTTTTGTTCAGTTTATTAAAAAATATATGGTTGAGTTTATGAATGTGGGTCTACTCATGTCAAAAGCAAGTATCGTATTTATGTTTTGGTGTTATTTGTATTCAGCTCCAAACCAACGAATCAAGAGACCATTCCAAATTTTAATTGAATCTGCATTTCTAAATGTATTTTGGCCATTCCAGTCCAGTGTCTGTTGAATTTGAACCTAATCAAACCTCAGGAGTGACATAAAGTCATCCAACTGCCATGTGAAAGACTGACAGCGTGACAACACACATAAAAATGTGGGACGCGCTTCTGTCATCCTTCCCTGAGGATGGTACTCCTCTAGTGGTACTTGGTGACTTCAACATCCACCTTGAAAAAACCACAGGCTGCCGACTTCAACAACCTGACTGCGTCGTTTGAGCTCAAGCAAGTTACCACTTCAGCAATCCATAAGTGTGGTAATCAACTAGGTTTTGTTTACACATGCTACTACTCCACTTACCATTCTTAGCACACCCTCAGTCTGAACATTTCCTCATCACTCTTGATCTTGACCTAACTTCTCCAGACACTACACAAGCTTCCCCGCTGGTCACAGTCTGGCGCAACCTACGAACACTCACTCTACTGTTGGATACTAACAGCCCCATCTACACTCTTTGCTCCACACTAACTTCCTGCTTAGACAGCTTATGTCCCCTACATCTAGGACAGCCTGTGCATCCCCTTCTGCCCACTGGTTATATGATGTTTTCCGTGAGCATCCTGCCAGGCTCAGGTCTGCTGAGAGAAAGTGGCGCAAATCTAAAGATCCTTCTGACCTCTCTCTCTATCATTCTCTCCTCTCTTCTTTCTCTGCTGATGTCTCCTGTGCGAAAACTCCCAAACCCCCGACACATGCTCGCTCCCCTCTTTCTCTCTCTTATCTGAAGATGACGTTTCCAAGGTAATTTCTTCCATCCACCCAACTACCCGCCCGCTAGATCCCATCCCCACTTATCTCCTCTAGACCATCTCTCCAGGGGTTGCTCTGACCCAAATTATCAACTCGTCTCTCACCACTGGTGCATTTCCCACAGTCTTCAAAGAGGCCTGTATTACCCCGCTACTGAAGAAACCCAGTCTTAATCCTGCACTGTTAGATAACTTCAGACCAGTATTTCTCCTACCCTTTATTGCCAAAACTCTTGACGTGTTGTATTTAACCAGCAATCCTCTTTTCTCAAGCAGAAAAACCTCCTGGACAGCAACCAGTCTGGTTTCAAGATCGGTCATTCCATCGAGACTGCACTGCTCTCTGTCGTTAAAGCCCTGAGACTGGCAAGAGCAGCCTCTACAGCCCTACTGGATCTATCTGCTGCCTTTGACACCGTTAACCACCACATTCTCCTGTCGACCCTCAAGGCTATGGGTGTCTCTGGAATGGTTCTACAATTGTTCAGGTCTTAAATCTCAGGTAGTTCATTTAGAGTATCCTGGAGTGGAGAGGTCCCAACATCTCAATACAGGGGTGCCTCAAGGCTCAGTGCTTGGACCGTTGCTCTTTTCCGTATGCATGACATTCCTAGGTTCTGTCATTTGGAAAACATGGCTGTTCCTATAACTACTTTGCGGACGATTCACAACTCCACCTGTCATTTCAGCCCGACATTTCAGCCACAAATTCAAAGCTCTGCTCTTGGCCTACAAGACCACCACTGGTTCGACACCCCCATATTCTCTCTCGCTAAAACAGACTTGTACCCGCCAGATCCCTACAGTTTGCAAACGAGCGACGTCTTGTTGTGCAATCCCCAAAAGGAAAAAATCACTCTCAGCACCTGATTACAATGGGCACAATGATCTGCCCGCTGCTACAAGATCAGCAAATTCTATACCCATCTTTAAGAATCGACTAAAAACACATCTCTTCCGTCAGCACCTGTCCTAATAATTCTGACTTCTATTTCTTCTCTACTCTTTCTATCCGTCAAAAAAAATCTAAAATACAAAACAAAACTTTGCTATGTCATGTGTGTATGAGACCGGAGGGGTATTGCACAAAACCAAGAAAAAGGATTAAACTAGGATTTTCCAGATATCCTGGCTTTCTTAATTCTACTTTTGTGCAATACCTCTCAGTTTTACTGCACTCATGCTTTTTGTTGTCCTTATGTTATTACAGTTGATTCTATTTTTACCCCATTTGTAAATTGCTTTGGATTAAAGCGTCTGCTAAAGGACTAAATGTAAATGTAAAAACTATGATAAAATCAAGGTTTAAATATAAATGCAAATGGAAACGATATATTTGTTTGAAATATTCTTGGTAGTTCCCAGAATGAATGATTAAAAAAATATTATTTTACCCAAACACATACCTATAAATAGTTAATTAAAGTAATTTTATGGTTGCGCCACCTGTAAAATTGTTACGTACAGAATATTCATCAGGAAACATCATGTTAAAAAAACACGGTGATCAAATAGCGTTTTGTGGTCAGACTGATTCTTAATCTCGCGTGATAATTTCAGGCACACGCATTGTTCTGCTTGTAAATCCATGTGCTGTGTGCATCGATTATGTCACTAAGTCAGCCGTGCCTACCAGGCTTTGAGATGTTCATCTCTTCTCTTTTCTCCTTAATGTTTGGACATATAAACAGCCCTTGATTAAATATTAAAGCTATGCATAAATAATATATCTGACCATAGAACCGCCAGGTGTGTTGATGCTGTTGAATTGGTCATCAGGCTTATACAGTGTGACAGTTGTGTGCTGTCACAGATGGTGCGATTGAATCTTTTCATACCACGCTGGCCAGATGTACCCTGGACATTATGTTGTTTTTCATGTCAGCCACGATTAGTCATCATGTCTGCCTTTTACCAGTCTGCAAGCCATTGTAAATGTTATGAATTTGTGTGCAGTTATTGCTTTGTTTGTGTATTAATTATTGTTCGTTATTATAGAAAACCTAAATAAATTGGTCTTTAAAGCATTTAAGTCCTATTCAAATCTCTAAGTTTTTTATTCTAGATTTCCAGGTATCTTGGCAAATCCAAACACATTTAATGACATAATTAAGATCTCTATGACGTCATTGCTCTTATTACATGGTAACAGTTGAGTTATTGAGGATATCTCATTTGTGGTTACATGATAAGTTAGCTCTTTCAATTGAGCTGTGTTAAGAGGGCAGAAGCAAAACCCTTTACCCTTTCAGGAAGCATGTATGATGGTAGAACATTATTTCTAATTGGCTTAGGTAGTTTTTTCCTTTTTCTTGTTGCATCCACAAACTTTATGATTTTCACTTATTCATTGACTTATTAAAAAGACATTTTCTTTGAAACACACTTTAAAACCGTTGTAAAACATCAACCTCTTAATATAAGTTGCTTGGCAACCACAAACAGCCTAAAGTTTGTATGATGAAATATGTATGCTTCACTTTGTGCCTGACAAAAGTTTTTTTCTACATTCAGATGAATATAATCGCGACACTTCAAACTCGGGGCACTTATTTGTGTCATACAGGCGGCCTGTTTTCTTTGCAAGATCTGGCAACCGCTTCCCAGCACAGACTCGGCACAGTCACATGTGAAGTGCTCAGAGGGAGACCTCTCAGCTCATTTTTCCACAGACAGTTCACATGCAGGCAGGGCATTAAAACACTGGCAACGCATCACAGTTGAATCTTTAATGGCTTTGTGTGTGAGTGTGTTGATATGTGTGTGTGCACATGAGTGTGTGTGCGTGTGGAAATGTCTGAACAGCTGCCAGCACAGCCCTAGTGGCAGGAGGATATCTCTCCACGGGGCTGAATGCTACATGTGACTGGGGGTGTATTTTAACTGGATTATGTAAGCACTCTGGCCGAGTCTGTGCACAGTGCACAGATAAAGATGGCTATACATGATTCAGAGCAGTGCTTGACAACCGGTGATCATTTACAATCAGATTGAGCAATTCAGGACCGGGAGCTATAACACAATACGGTCTTTGTGCTCCAACAGGTTTCATGGTGCTTCTGAATTGTTTGTTTAATGTTCTTTTTAAACAGTATTTAAAGGAAAGTATGCAAGTAGGTAATATCTGGAATTGAAAAATATAACAGAATTCTGCAGATTTTACAAACAAATGTATCCGCCCCAAACTAACACCATCTTTAACCATAGGTTGTGTTAGGCTGGTGTATGTGTGTGTAAGACTGTTTCATCAGACACACGCCTGGCCCGACGTTAACTACCAGTCTGTGTTTATTGATCGGTCTGGCTAGTGGCTATTTATACTGTATTTAATTTACATTCATATTAATTTAAAATAATATTTTGTTGCATAATAGTTGTATTAAATAAACAATTTGTTGGATGGGTCATGTAAAGTTGTCTTTTTTAAGTCTTATCAAGTAACGATTCTTTTACTGGTAACCCTAAATAATACTGGCTTGCTTGCTGTCATTTACTTATTACTTTTGCGTGTTATCAGTAATAATCGGCAGGGACTTCTTTGTGGATGTGTACCAGAAGTTAAGTTTGGGCCACAAAAGCATGCATGCGCAGTAACGTTTGTTTATGCTGTTGATTCGAAAACGTCTATATAATATATAATGATTATATGGTAATCTCAAATCTATATGTGAACATCATAATGATAGCTATTAAAGGACAAAAATAAAATGCCTGTTTATATCGCTGTCAATAAAAGATGATTTGACAGATTTAGAACTCCATTTTTTATTAATAATAATGAAATTTGTGATTTTATTGACACGGTTTTATTATTTTGGTTGGGTTTCCTAAACATTGATTACAATTTTTGACATGTCAATATTAAATATACAAAGTTTATTTTCACAGAATGTTTTTACATTATCATTTATTTAGAAAATAGAAAATCCAACAAAAAGACTTTAACTGGGGTCTCACATGAAGGAACACATGCATATAATACAACTACTTATGATTTACTTAAAAAAGTTGCCAGATACTTAACTTTTATAACTTTCAGGTGTGGCACCCTCATTATTATACATTGCTTTCATTCAATTTTAGGCATGGTATCCCTATAATTATAAAGCTGTGAAAGAGCCTGTCCTGTGGTGTGAGGGTGGTGAATTATTGTGTCAAGTGATGTCAAGTGAAATGAACCCAGATCAATTAGAAGTGTTTATGGTCAACTGCACCCGATTTGTTTTGTCCCTCCATGCAGAAAGGATACAACACTATCAGTGCATAGCACCAAGATTATCACCCACAATCCATCTGAACCCCCCTAATTCAATCACGACTGACACCAGCTACAGAGCCTTTGTTCAATGGTCTGGTGAACAGATATTGGAGAGCACAGTATATTAGAAAACTTTACCCTGTTGAATAAACGGCATATGATGTTTAGGTTTTGCATGGTAGCTTATGACCAGTTAAACCAGCACAAACCAGCTACCATGCTTCAAAACCTACCTAACCAGCATATGCTGTTTTTTTAACAGGGTAAAGGGACAGTTCACTCAAAAAAACAACAATTCTGTCATAATTTATTTGCCTACGTGTTGTTTAAAGCTGTATCTGACGTTTTGTTTGGTAGAATATAAAAGAAGATATTTTATGGAAATGTCTCAGAGGTTTTGTGTCCATACAATGGAAGTCAATGGGTTACCAACATTCTTTAAAATATCTTTAACTTTAAAAGTCCAACAGGGTTTAAAATAGCATTAGGGCAAATAAATGATGAAAGAATGTTTATTTTGGGGTGAACTATCCCTTTATTGAAGCACTCTGTAGGGAAAAAACGGAATCTAATAATTTGTTGAAGCGGAAAACATTCACTAAATTCAAGAGATCAAGAAATCCCATCTTATAAATTCATATTAATTGAACACATTTATTAAACTGAAATAACTTCCATTTAGCGATACAACAAGTCAAGTTGTTTCACATTTAGGAATTCGGTTTCATTCAACACATTTCTGTCTCCGTTCCCATAAATATTCTGTCCTCGCACAAGGCAGCAGATTCCAGCATAGAATGATCTGATCTGATCCGAACAGCACAGTCCTGTTTATGACTGCCTTTATAACACAATCTCTGTAAACAGAGGAGTACAGGAGTACACAGAGAAAGAAGATACCGCTTCTTCCACTGCTCGGATCAGACCTGAGCTGCATGGGTTTATCTGACAAGGCCAGCAGGCAGAGAAGACCCTGTGGATCGCCATAATGCGGCACCCTGCCTTCCAGAACCTTGAGCTTCCAGCTGTCTCCACAGGAGACGGCTCGAACATTAAAAGCTCATGTTCGCGATGCCTGCTTCAGTTTTACAGGCAGAGAAAAAGAGCAGAACCAAGCGAGGCCTGCGAACAGCCTGAAGACTTTGCAAAACTTCTTGTATCGCTCTCAAAAGAAATGCATATAGGAAAGAAAACGGACATTGTGGGGATCGTATGGTCTAGTTTGTCCTGCCATTCAACCTTCAAGTCCCCTCCTCATTGGGCAATGCAGCAATAATGAGAGCTTTACATAAGTTCTCTACTTTTTTGTTGTTGTGCCGTTACTCTCGTAGACTTACACAACTTTTGATTTTTTTCCAGCTTATCCCACGTTTCTGCTGGCTCGGCTCCAGCATTCACTTATGTAGCATAGCATTGCGACCCGGAGGCGGAGTCTTGTTTCAAACATAAATCCTTCTGAGTGTGAAGAAAAAACGTATTTCTTACATGGATGTGAAGCCGCTTTGTTTACAGAACCCTCAGACTCTCTCGACCTTTGGTGGCCCTGTCTTAGACACAATGCTTTAGATCTCAGATCCTGTTTTACACGTTTATAAATTACGGAGAGAGCTGAGAAGTTTCCTGAAGGAAAGAACGATCACGAATGATATTTCTTTGATGTCTCAATTGGTTCTGGTAGATACCGTTGAGGTGAAACAAAGAGTAAATGGATACTTTGGCGTAAGATGCGTGGTTCTCAGATTTGTCTCTTGATGAAGAGATTAGAGCGAAATCTTTGTATGTGGTCTGGAGTTTCAGAGATCTCAACTATGTCACAAACCGTGCTGTATTTCTCATACATTCTTCTTGAATGACAAATGATTTAATTTATGGAAATATGCTGCTGTATGACCAGAGAACAAACCGTTCAACTGTGACATAATGCTGGCAGTTATTTGGTTGGTAAAGGAACTGTTTGTACTCTTGATGAACCTTATCTCTTAAAGGGACAGTTCACACCACAATATATTTTTCTTATTTTTTATACACAATAAAAATGATGTGCTCAATAAGTCATGTTAACACATTTAACCAATTTGAGCTTTTATTTCATAAATTGTAAAAAACAGCTAGATTTAATATAATCTAAACTGACTGAATTACAAGTGACTGTTTGTAAATTTTATTATTAATACTCTTGACCCAAAACTGTATAAATGTCTTTGTTCTGATGAACATGATACATTTATTAGTAGGAATGCTTGTAACCAAGCAGTTCTTGGCCACCATTGACTCCCATAGTAGGAAAATTTGCTTTATACATTTTTTGTTCTGTTGAACACAAAAGAAGATATTTTGAAGAATGGAGGACAGCAAACACTTCTGGGGCACATTGTCGTTTTTCTTACTTTGGTTGTCAAGGGTGGCCAAGAACTGTTTGGTCACAGGCATTCTTCCAAATATCTTTCTCTGTGTTCATCAAAGCAAATAAATGTATACAGAATTAGAGGGTGAATAAATAATGACCAAATTTAAATTTCTGGGTGATCGGTTTTACAGAGAAATTAAACATGAATGATAACTCCGCTAAGTCTCAATAGTTGTGTTGTGCCATTTTTTAGGGGTTTGATTATGATATAAACTTCACACCCAGAGTTTAAAGGCTACTGCTTAGTTTTTAACTAAGTGGTTTGTAATTTGGCCTCAATGTAAGACTTATCAATGAGGTCGTAAACTCTCCATAAACAGTTGCCTCTAGGAGGTTTCCATGTTAAATGGGATGTTACAACTAAGTGTAGTGTCGCAGCTCACTAATATTTACTAGCACATGTTGTAACCTAATGTGTATTCATACTAAACCTAAATCAATAATTACCTCAGAGCTTATATCCCTGAGCTATAAACTCTGAGCAAATCAAGTTTAGTCTGGATTTCAACTTGACACATCTTGTCGAGCCTGAGTGGGTCCACAGCACAGCTTTGCCTATAGGAAGTGATCTGGTTAAAACTAAAATAGGGCAGAGGGAGTTTGAGCAGCATGAGACTGAAATACGCAGGACGTGACAAACGTGTTTGTCGGCGCTCATGCTGGTGCTGTGTCTATAGGGACTGCCCTTTGAGGGGTTACGCACTTCTCCAGCATACACGTGATGCGCCGTCTCCATCGCTCCCCCTCGCTCTGTCTGTCTGCTCTCTCCATCTTACACATCTTTTAGAGTTTGTCCTCCGTTTGTCTTTTAAAGGGACAGTTCACACATAAATGAACGCCTGCATTTGCTCATTACCATTACTTTACTCACCCTTCCAGATTGTGCTTTCTTTCTCCCATGGAACACAGATGTCCTGACCGCTGTTTCTATTCAATTGAAGTAAATGGGGCCTGTCGTGCTTTAAAAGGACAAAAAGCAAAGACTATTGTCATTTATGATGACAAAAAAGTTATAATTTTGTTGACGTTTGTAATAATTAAACTTGTTCATAAGAGTACAAGAGGAATGTCCCATTCACGATTGTCTTTTTATAATAAATATTTTGATTCAGTTTACAGAAGTGATCTAAATAATTCATGAATCAAATCTGGTTCTCTTACTAAATCAATCATCCAGTTGCTGCAGTTTACTGCTCAATGGAGAGGAAAATCTTGTAATGACTTTTATAGCGTTGTTTTTGTTAACCGCATACTGCTTTTTTATTTCCATTATATAATAGAGCCTTAAGGATATTTCTATTATGTCGAATAGAAGAAGGAGACAAACAGGTCTGGAACAAAATGAGGTTGAGAAAATGATGGCAGAATTTCCATTTTCTCATCCTGACAAAGAAAAGTTTGTGTGTCTACATGCTGTTCATGCTAACCCCAACACAGCATGTCAATGCATAACTACGTCTTAAACTTGAGAGCCAGAACATGTTAAGCGTATGGAATAAATTACTTCATTTAATGTATACCATATGTGCTCCGCCCACATGAGACGCACGCCTTTGTTTCACCAGTCTGGTTAATACCATAGATGTAACTTTGCATCAGTGAAATGTCATTATCCATTTTATTTACGCATTTGTCAGTTTCACAGCAATTTGCATGCTATCCAAACTACTTTCAAAAGATTTCTTTGCATTTCAATGGAGTTTTATTTGAGGTGCTTGCTAAGAGTTTTTTCAGAACATAGCCCTAAGTATTAAACTTTTGCATGTTAACTGCCCTTTATAGTTTGTGCAACAGACGTGAATGATACGTCAGATTTTGCGGTTTGATGAGAAGAGATGTGTTTCCAGGCCTGGTGGATGAATAAACAAGCAGTAATCTAGTCTATATGCCATATATAGAAGGTTTCGGACGCACCCATCTGGCCCAAAGTTAATTTCCAGTGTGTGTTCAGTTATAATAAAACAATTTATTTTATTTTATTCGAATTTATATTAATCAAATAACATAAATTACTTGTATTAAATGAAATGAAAACTACTTAACATTGATTCTTTGTTCCGGCCAATAATGTTTGTTTTTGTTGTTTGATTTTAACAATTTAATGTTGGATTTTTATTAGGATAGTTCACTTTTTGAAACATTCAAAAAATTTGTTGGCTTTAGTATTGAAATAGCTGTCACACAAACGCCAATCGGATTAACACACGCAACAATCAAAACTTAACAACTGTCGCAATATTGTGTTTGAAGGTGTTTGTTTGCATTTGTTTAAGCAGTGTGAACTAGCCTTTATACAGCTACCTAGCCAATTTTAAACATGTTTGGCAGTCGCCGAGTGCTAATCCTGGAAGGTAGTTGTGAGCTACACATTAACCACCCGCCTTCCACAGCACTACTCCCAACTAGGTCAGTCTGACCTAGGAATTCCTGACGGAGTATTAAAGGAAAAGAAAATTTTGTGGGGGAGGAGGGGACGTGTCTGCTGGGGTCTGGACGTCAGGCGGCGCGACCAAGGTGAGGACACGCCCCCTCCTTTCCGATCCTAAGTTTATCTGCATCCCACACCCTCCTATCATTAACCCTTCCGTTTCGTCGGCTAAAACGTGTCGTGCGAGTGGTTCCGCACCACCAACTAGGCATCCGCAGACCAAGCAGGAATACTTGAGCTAAATGCTTTGGTTTTCCATCCTTAGGAAGTTCTGGTTCTTAGGTATGTTTTGTACGGGACTGTTTATTCCATTGAGGTCTAGTGGGGGATGATGATGGGTAGGTCAGTCTGATGGACTGAGGTTCAGTTCAAGTTACGCCACATTTTTGGCTAGAGGTTCCTTTAGAAGCTAGCCAATGACTGGACCTTAAATCACATGCAATTGTGTAATTTTAGCCTTATAGAGTCCGTTCTGTTGGGTCACAGGGTTCAAATAAACATCTAATACTGCATGTGGCCTAAATAGCCAGCATTGCTTTGTAAAGAATGGTAACAACTGTAGGAGCGATGGGGGATGGGATTTTTTGACGTCAGTGAGCCTGTGCCAGAAATGTGCTTGCCTTGTGCATGTGTGTGCAAGCGAACGTGCGTGGGTGTATATAGGCGTACATGCCTCAGACCATACTGTTTCCATGTGAGCGTATGGGGGAGGTTTCACACAAATGAGCCATTCTGAAACCGACTGCTTTTGCGTGGCCCAACACGGTCCAATTGTAAGTACACCCTAATGGAATCCGAGAAGACAAAAGCCATTTTTCCTGTTTTAAACAAAACCGTGTGACACGGTTATACAATAGACACCATTGTAAAACGCAATTGTTTTAAGGTATTTTTCTTAGATGGAATTGTGTAACAAATCTGAAATTGTGAAATATAATCTACATAAAAACACAATGCAGTTTTCATTCACATACAAAGAAACATATACTATCTATGGATTTTAACATATTTATTTATAACATTTCTGAATATTTAAAGGTGAATATTATATTTCTTTGTCAATAGAATGAAAATTGAAAAAGAAAAATAACTGTTCACACAGAACTGTACCAATCTACGAATGGCTTACTTGTTTATTGAAACTTCACTGTTTAATTACTACAGTAAACAGATTTACATTATTTATGTAAGATTATATTCTAGGTTATAATATATTATTTATTTGTAAAATACTATTCTCTTTTATATATTAAAATGTTTAGAATATTTAATAATATGACTATACATATTTTTGTTGATTTGTTGTAATATTAATGCTCCAGACGGTTAACGCTGAATTCTTTGCCGGTGTTTACAGAGCAACAGATTATTGTGGGAAAAATCACAGGAAGTCAGGAGGTCTAATTACTTGGTGATAAGGAGTATCTTATTTCCAGCGGAAACGTGTGGAGGCTGTTTATGAAGGGATCTGCGCATTCACACAAAGAACAGGGAGGAATTTAAACCAGTCAGACACAAACGTCTTTCCTGGCTTGTAAATGGGCTTTTGTTTTTGTTCAAACTACCAAATGCATAAAAGTATGATGGTGCCGTTTGTTAAAGCATAACCTAGATAACCGTAAGAAAGATGACCATTAGCAATGTAGAGCGGTTGTTTAAAGGTTTTTTGATTTAGGTGGTCTGCAGGTCAGAGGTTAAAACAGCAAGCTTTGACGCATCCAGGACAAATGTGATGCCTTCATGTCAGGGAAACATTTGGACACTTGACTCAAGGAGACGGTGTCACAGGATAATACTTGTTTAAACAAGAACGTTTTTAACAAGGAGTTAACCATTTGAGAACTAAGAACTTCTGAAACAACTTGGTTACTTTTTTACGTGCTTAAAGTCAATTATTAAAAGGGAGAAGTTATATAAGGGTTGATTCCCGTTCATTTAATAAGTACACATGAGTAAAGTATATAGTAAAGTATTCAAGTATATTTTTATGTTTATTTATGTAGTTAGTACACTAATATCAATATTACACTTTTAAGTCTAACTTAGTTAAGGAACTAACTTTGGGCAATGTTTTAGTTTATAAAATTGTACTTTAAGTATACTTCAAGTGTAAGAGTATTAAACTTTAAGTACACAACTAAGTTTAGTTGCACTGTATTTTGCAGTATGTGTACCTATAGTGGACTTACCTAAGAAAGTACTGGGTAGTATTAGGTAACTACATGGTATAAGTTTATGGGTAGGTTCAGGGTACCAAGTTATTATATTTACTGTAATAAGTTCACAGTATGTATACAGGAAACAGGACTGTAAAATAAAGGGTAGCACTTTATAGGACAGTGCTATATTTATGTACATACATATTATAACAGGTTAATAACTAGGTACTAAACCTGAACCTACCCCTAAGCGTAACCTTATCCCATGTAGTTACTTTAAGTGACCCAAGACTTTCTTAGGTAAGTACACTGTAAATCCACTACAGGTACACTTACAGTAAAATAAAGTGCCACCATATAAAGTTCCGCCCTAAGTTTTTTGTTTGTATTGCAACCATCGTACAAGTGAATGTACACAGTTGCTATACTAGTTTATTAATTCAATACTTTTGGCACAGTCTTTTAGTTTTATAAAATACACTTTGACTTTTCTGCCAATTCAAAAGAGTAAACACAGCTATGAGAAGTATACCTAGAATACCTTATCTTTTGATCGAGGTATCAGCCTATACATAAAAGTATAATTGAGTAAAAGTGTAGATCAAGTATACTAGGGTGTCATTGGTTAAGTACGTACATTTCTTTGTAGTACATTGACAAAAGTTTCATACGTTGTAAAAGTAGACCAGGTGTTTATTTTCTTATTTTAAAATTAGCAGACAAGGAGAAAACTTGAGACTTATTTTGTCTTGAAGCTTAACATACTGTAGTTGTATTGAATTTAAACTTGTCAATATGTGGAGTATTTTGGTCATGTGCTTTACTTGAAAAGGACAGTTTTGCGTGGTAGTTGGAGTTTACTGCCTACGTAGAGTGTTCTTAAAACATTCGTTTACAAATGAAGTTACCTGTGACGGGCAAGCTTTTTCTTTACAAGCATCTGCCCGCAAGTGTGCATGAAGACTTGATAGATAACCTTTGACAACCTACTTGTAACAGTGGAAGCGTTAAAGCAACACGTACTGTGTCTGTTTCAACCATGTGTGTCTTGATCTTTGACGCCTGACAATTCCTGACGTGTAATTTTAGAATGTTATGAGATAGAGTTTGAACTGAAAGCTTCCGTGGCCCGTTGAAGTCACTCTTCCTCCGGACAAATGAAGCATCTGGGTAATATTTCACTAAGAGACAAACTGAACCAGGAGATTGAATGTTCCACCCCGTTACAGCAGTTCACAAAAATGACGTTGAGTATGGTGCCCCACTTCCTCCAACATGCCACTTCCGTTCCTATCAGCCGCAAGCTTACGAGAACAGTGTGATGCAAGAAGAAACACTAAATAGCAACTGATTTCAAGAAATTTGTCAGACTACTGTATCACCCACAGGTTCCAGCTCCTCCTTTTTTTACCACCCACAGAGGAGACCATCCATTACGGTTAAATGTAGGGCTCAAAGACAGCCTTTCAATTCTCCAAGTAACACCAGCGGCTTTCTAGTGGAAGGTGCTCACATACTGACTGTGAATCAAAGCAAACACAGTATGAATAAGATGAGCCACTTGTAGAAAATTGAATGGAAGACATTACAAAGCTCAACTGAAAATCCACCCTACAGTTTGAATTGCCAGATGCATTTTTTCCTCTAAATGTACTTGTGAAATGCTCCATGTACCAGTATGAAAAATATTGTTTTGGAACATGATTGAGCCAAAGAAGCAACGTTATGATAGCCTTGACTTCTTTGTGTCTGCTGATATTCAAGTATAGTCACTAAACTGGCTTATATTTATGTTCAGTTTTAAATGGTCTCTTTCATAGCATTTGAAAGGCACTCTCTGCCCATTTTGCTTTGATTATGTGATTTATTTTTCTTTGATGATGTGGACAGGATATTTGGATGAGAAAAATCTCTAAAATCTATTATGAAAAGTGGCTGTGACATACCAGAATGAAGCCAGGCGGAATGAGGAGAGGGGCTGAAAAATAAGATGGATTGATGACAATATTACAATGAAAATATGTTTTTCTTTAATTTACACAAATAAATACAGAATTATCTATTTGCAAAATAAATAATACATTTTTACCATAATTATCTCAGCGAATAAAATATACACTACAATTACATTAAAAATACATATCGGTGAAATAGAAAAACAAACTTTTTTAAGATTGCCATCCTCCCCTCCTAGCGTCTGCATGTCAACATTAAAAAAGTCATTTCGTTCAATCTTGATCTGAGCCTTCACACGAAATATGAAGGAACGAATTCCTTAAGAAAAATGATGTGTGTATAATTACTTTGAACCCCCAAACCTATCATCCCCGTCGACCAGCAACTTGTGATGAGACCTTCATCACGTCTTCTCATTATGCTCAGCATCCCGTGTGCTTGTGGTGTCTCGGCCGTATTCACTTTGTGCTTTTCCTCCCACACTCTTTCACATGGCATCTGGTCTGTTCTCCTCCTGCACCGATCGCGTCAGCAGCGCTCAGTCATTCGACAAAGACTGGCGATG
This sequence comes from Triplophysa dalaica, assembly GCF_015846415.1. Lineage (NCBI taxonomy): Eukaryota > Metazoa > Chordata > Actinopteri > Cypriniformes > Nemacheilidae > Triplophysa > Triplophysa dalaica. The sequence goes on along the minus strand of NC_079565.1, from coordinate 9,501,525 downwards.
AGTGCTGGAGGCAGTCAGTCACAGACGCACAAACCTCGCTTTTTAATCCTCTGCTCCTGCAACAACCGTTTCCTAAACGTCTGAAGAGCCACATGTCTGAAACCATCTGAAACTGTTATTCCCCCTCCAGTAGTTCCATTTACATTCAGATTAAAATGTTCAAATTCAGACTTTTAAATTCAAACTTTCAAAATCAAACTTTAAAATTAAAATTTTGAATGATCAAATTAATTTAGGTGGAAAACAATTGGGTGGAAGGGATACTGTACCCAAAATAAAAATAATTGTATTATTTACTCACCCGTCTAACATATTATAACTTCATGACTTTCTTTCATATGCAGAACAAAAAAGAAGATATTTTGAAGAATGTTTGTAACCAAACAACATTGACCCCCATTGACTCTCATTATACTGACACAAAACCACATTTCTCAAGATATCGTTTGTTGTGTTTATTTTCTGAGCTCTACTTTATAGTTTATGTGAGCTGCCTGAGCACAAATTCGGATGGATGCAGCTGCAGGTGGTTTAACAAAGACCGAAGTCCACAAATAGACCCACAGGAGAATTCAAGCCCCACTTTATGACAACTTTAGTTCATTTTTATTTCTGCACTAAGCCAAAAAGAACCACTGGGAAATTAAAACAGGCATTATTAGATCACCTATCAAGACAGACGTCGCACAGTAATAAATACACATTTATTAAGTTGCCAAAATACGTACATTTTAGGTAGGACTAAAAGGTAGTATTTTTGTAAGCTTGAATATATTGAGAACAATTTCTGAAGTTGTGAGAAACCTGGTGTTATTGGAACAAAAGCACAATTCATTTGGGGATGTTCCCTCCCAAGGGGTGAAAGCTTTCATAAAAAGTTCACCCTCAACTTCTTTTGAACATGAAAGATGTTTCTTTTTCATCCTTTTTTTTATGGCAGGTGCCAAGCATGGTGTGATTATAAGTCACAGGAACAGAAACTAAGTCTGTGAGTCATAAGAATCAGACACATGAAGCCCCTCACTCCCGTAGGCTTCAGGTAACACACAGCTTTGGGATTAGATTACTAAACTGCATAACTCACGAGGACATCAGACATCTCAGAGATCTAGACTCCACCTTCTTAACCAAATCTAAAGTCCAATCTCACACAATGGTCCAAAAAGAGCTCCGATCACCACACAGGGGAATTTCTGATGGTATATGGTTTCGTAGTTATAAGTATTTAAGTCATCTAAAATGAGATGTCGAAGAAACTCAGATAGGTAAGGATAATTTGGAGTGTAAATTCATTTTGAAACAAATCTGAAGCTTATTTTCACTCATGATAATCCTACTATGAGTAGAACTGACTCAGAATACTCAGAAACAAATGTATAGTGTAGTTTTATGCTATGTAAGTCTAGCTGGACAAAAGCGTCTGCCAAATGCATAAATATTAATGTAACTGTTTTCTATTTCCAAACTATGCAAAAAAAGTAAATTTTAACTAAAAATGTAAAAATTAAATGGTCGTTGTTTAATTATTGTTGAATCATTTATGACATTCCAAACCAGAAGTATTTGCCTTCTCTGTCACAAAAAATGTTAAAGAGTACATAACTAGTGATTTTTAAGGTTCTACTTTGGTTTATGGAGTGTCCAACAACAAGTTTATCTACATAGAAGTTGTAAAACACTATTATTTCGTAATAATAGGCAGTTATTCTTACCTTACTTCTTGACTGACTCTCAAATGATTCGTTCCGTGATTCATCCATCTAATCCCCTCCTTTCCTCTAGCCTAGTCTGATGTGATTGGTCAGATGGTCTAGTCTGCTGTGATTGGTCTACCGCGAATAAATCTCACAATCTACCATGTTTTGGGGAGAAGAGTGAAGTTTTTGGGGGCAGTCCTGGCAAAACATAGGCGGGGACTATACGTAGTGACGTATATCCGCGGCGGTTCGCGAATAGGACTAGGGACGACTTGTTTGAATGATTCAGAGTCGACTCCCTTTTTTCCAAGCCAATAACTTGGCAGACTGTTTATTTTCAAACACTGCACCATTGCACACTGCGTGAAATGTCATTTTCATTGATCTTGTGTTATGTACTCTTTAAAGTTCTCGTCACAACAACAGCACAAACATAATAACAACAGCATCATAAACTATAAATGTGTCCAAACACATCTACAGCATTAAATAATGTCGGCGTTACCTTGGCCATCTTCATTGCCGATCACAAGTTTGAATATAACAGGTTTGGGGCAATGCCATGACTATTTTGCTGTGAAATGTTTCTTTAATGTCATCTGATGCATCACTTTAATGCTTTGTAAGAAATTTAGACTCGATCTTGAAGCGTATAGCTATAGCTTTTAGATAAACAGAATGATCGTGTGTTGTGTTTGTGCCCATTATGTGGGTGTTTGTGAGTGAGTCACCTGCCCGTCTGTGTGTTGCTTCATTTGCTTTGTTTGGCAGGCGGATCGTGTTGTGCCAGACAGACTTCTCTGCCTAGACAACACAGCTGGCCTGTCCTTGAGACAACCTAGCATCACTCTTTCACGCACACATACCTGTGTGTCCTCGCCCATTTTGTGACTCTTAGAGCTTAGAATTCTGGGACCCTTACATCTCTGTCGGGCCTGTGTTTCTTTTTTAACCCCTATAGCTACAAGCCTGCAGGTACAGTACATAAATGGGTTTTGTGTGAGGATGCAACCTTGTCACAGGGGTTGACTCCTGTAAAGCGACATCTGTTTTACAAGAGAGAATAAAGGCCAGCGTTATAGCCCAGAGAGGGTCGCGTCTCAGGCTACCACTAGCGGATTAAAAAATAAACACTCCATTGCAACTTGACCCAGTCTGTCTTTGAGTAGATACAGGCTTTGGCAAAGCACACAATGCTTGGTTAAGAAAGTGTGCAATGATACTGTGGAACAGTAGCTGAGTACAGCTGGAATACCTTTAGAGATTATTTCTGTATTTCAATGTCTGTCTACTTGTGTTCTCCAATGAATACACAATGGAGTGGCTCAGAGATGAAGTATCTTTGTAGGCTAACCCGGAAGTAAGTGTTTGTCTCGATCTGGTTTTCTTCGACCGACGGCCTATGCATTTTTCCCATAGACCTTAGGAAGATCACAAAAAATTAGATCTGTGATTCTTCATGATGTTTACATGTTTTGTCTATCAAGATTATCTTTACAGATCAACACAATAGTTGCTATTTTTGAAGCTTAAATACAATCGCCAATAGTAAAAAGCTAATACGACGCTACTACTGTCAGGACTCTGTCCTTCCTATTTCGAGTTTCTAGCTCCTTGGACTGGGTCATGACAGAACCATGTCCTCCAGGTGTTGTGTGTGGAGATACGTGGCTTTTGTTGTCACTTTGCGCCACGTGTCCTCTTATCACCTCTCTTAGCCCCGCCCTCCTGTTTCCCGTAATAATGCCATTATAGTTAATCCCCGTCACCTGGCCTCACCTCCCTTTTGTATTATCCTTAGTTAGTTTTCCCTATTTAATGTCCATTTAATCTCTGTCCTACGTCGGCTTGTTTTGTCTTCTCCTGTCTTCCGGTATGTGTCATAGTGTATATACATAATCCTGTGATTTATAGTGTTCCTCTAGTTTGTTGTTAGTCATAGTCATTTATTTAACCCACTTTTGTTCCCAATCGTGGATTTTTCTTTGTATTTATTCATTTAATAAATATTTGTTACTCACCGTTACTGCCTTGCATCTGGGTTCTTTACACGCACCGAAACAACTACACTATGGTCGCTCGATATCAACGTCACCACCACCGAGCCTCCGACAACTTTATTTAAAATATGTTCCCTGACAACTGATTATTCTGGGATTGAATGACCATTTTGGACATTTATGCCCATGTTGCATTATTTCTGAGATATATATGCGCAATGAAGTCAAACGTCCCCGCAAGAAGAAGTAGTCGCTTTTAGCAAACTGTTAGCAACAGCGGTTTTAAATGGGTGATTCTCCGGAAGTACGTGTTTTTCTTTGTCTTCGGTGTGTTATAAATTGCCCATGCATGATTAGACACGTAAAATTGCAAAAATGTAAGTGTCGGAACAAAAAGATGTATAAATGCTCAACGAGACCTGCCTGAAAGGCCTTGTGTAACCACACCCGGCGAATCTACGTCGGTTCGTAACACGATTTGAAAACGTGAAAATATTTAGAGGTTTTGTTTGCTACAGACCTAATTTCAGGCGATTTACCAAAAACCCATTCAAAAACCCATATACTTTGTGGCGATGGAACCGGAAGTCTTAAAAACCGGGAACCGGGCTTTGCATACAAAAATACATCATCTCTGCGGTACTCAATGCCTATTGTAACATTAAGCCTAAACTCGGTCATCATGTACGTAGCACAGCTGAAAGAAAAACAAAAGTTTAAAACAAGATGCGATTTAATTAATGATGACAGGACTTTCTGATGAACAAAGAAAATGGTTGTGAAGTATTCCGTCTAACCAATTTCTTACATTTGGTTGCAAAACGCCCTTAAAAAAAAAGATTTATAAACCGATGCCTGTATTTTTCGAAACCTGCGCTCCTATATACAGTATTTCGGGGAAGTATGAAGTGTACCGGATGCCTCTAACTCACATCCCACGGTGTCGGAACGTTGCTTCATCAGAACGGTGATTGGCAGGAGAGCTGAAGACTGAGGCAACATGGCCCCAGGCAGAGCAACCGCCAGGTTGATCTACAGGGAGCAAAGAAATATTATATACCAGGAAAAGCTGGCTTCAAAGCAGCTTACTGTGCATTATTAAAAACCTCCTCAACACCTGCACAGTCGGCGGGAGACTCAACAAATGCACAGTGAGGGCAGAAATGCATGTACGTGGGCGAACGCATCGCGTTTTCTTCCACGCCAACGTGCGCAGTGCAGGTGTGAGTTAAGATATAGCCGAGATAAAGGTGGAAGTTGAGACTGAGACACACTGTAGATGAGAACATTAGTCTAGGATGTCTGCAAGAGTTTCAATAGTGGCCTGTTTTATAAGTACTTTGTTCAGCAGTCATCACTTAACACATCTATGTTTATACTGCAAAGAATAATAGGGCATTATGTTACCTTGGTCTTTGTGCTTAAGGATTTTGAAGTCTAGACATGAGGGTTTTCCAAGGATGATTTGATGTCTGCTGTGATCTATTATAAAAAGTTTGCGAGATCTCAGAGGTAAATTTATTGTCAGTTTTGTTAAGAGAGAGGCATCCTAAAGTCTATGACTGTATTTACACTTCAAATCCTAGAATATACATCTGATATTGTCCTTTAATTTTATATCTAAACTAGTGCCGTCAAATCGATTTATTGTAATTAATCGATTTCAAAATAAATGTGTGTTTGTATATTTATGCATGAATACACAAGCATACATGTGTATTTAACAAATATTTACATGAAAAAAAAACATTTATATTCAAATATAATTTATACGATGTATTAATATAAATTAATGTCACACATTTTTTTAAATATATACGTTTATATACATACAAATAAAGACGCCACATGCAGATATATTATATAAATAAAAACATTTATTTTGAATCAGTTAATCACGATTATTGATTTGATAGCCCTAATAGAAATATATATGATACGCACTTTTTAGAATAATTTGCTGGTTATTATCTGCTTTAGTTCGTCTATAATTACATGGCCAGATTTTACCATCACAGGAAGTAAAAACACTACACACTTTTGTGGCTTATTTTTTTGGACTCTATCGGCTGCATTTAGCTACAGTAAATGGAAATTATTTTTTCTATTCGTATTATTTATCTGTGCAGTGCTGTGTGCAACTGAAACGTCCGGCCATTGAGAAAAGATGGAGCCTCTGGATTAGAAAACATTACTTTTTGCATTCAGGTTGGCTGTCAGAAGATATGTGGACAATCGTGTTTTGAGACAGAAAAAAGAAGATAACACCAGTCCTGGTATTGATGTTTCCTCTATGTGGACATATGAGATTAGATCAGATAACACTCCCGCTCTCGCTCCATCCTCGGTCTGGGGCAGACTGACAGAAATACTGTCCAGCCTCACACATCTCCATCTATGATCCATCTCTCAATTTTTTCATATTGCAACACAAACATGCCTGATGTTTCCCTGCAGGGATTTTAGAAAAGCAAAACTGAAGGTCCAAACCCACTCCAACCATTTAAGAGAATCTATACAGCGGATGTCTTTATACTTTGAGGATGAGACCTTATAAATAAATCAGGAGGTGGCTCGTCTTGGGCTCTCAAAGAGCTCTTCGTCATACATTCTCTTTAAAGTGGCACACACACAAAGCACAGTAAGCACACCTGCAGACACAGCTAAGCCTGCACTTCAGATCTCCATTAACATCAACTTCCATCACTGAAGGAAAGAAGCTGCTGTCACAACTCAGATAAGGGAAAACACACATATTCACCATTAGATCCGGTCTTAATGTATGCTATTACAATTAAACATGAAGGCAGCAGCAGTGCTATCAGACACACTGAAACATCTTTCCCAGAAGCCTCTCAGCGTAACTAAAAGCTCTCTCATGTACTGTCAGACTACGTTTAAGAGCAACAATTATATATTAACACTTTTTGTTGTGAATGTATAGAATTATAAAATGGTCAGTTCTGGTCCTTGATTCTGATTGGCTGAGCGGAGTTCTAGGCTGTTATAAAATACCCCGATATATAACGGCTGACCGCACCACATGGCCTAAATAAAATTGTATTTACTTTATTTTACGAAACCTTGCTAAGCATGTCCATTTTATAACAGCTACGGGGTTTTAGGCACTTCGCATCACGTCATGCCACAACGCCCTTAGCTGTTATAAAATTCTCTGTAACCCACTGCTTCTTGGGGCTTATTGCTTTATTAAACAATAGGGGACTCTACAACTGGAAAGGACGAATTTAGAAAATATATAAAACTGTATGAATAGCTTGTTTTTCTTACTTTTGCATGTCACTTTAATTAAAAGCTAAATGGTTAAATGTGAGTGTAATATTACATAAGGAATTTAAATGTTTGGATTTTTTAATTGTGTCAAAAGTAATTAGGTACAATAAAATATAAATCAAACAAACAAACAAACAAACTAAGTAAAGTGATTGTTCATTATTGAAAGGAAATATTGTGAAAATTTTGTTGCTTATTATTATGAATACGATATAATGCCTTTTTTTAACATCGTAATGCTTGAAGGACAATATTTTTTTAAGACCTAAAAGCCTTCCTTTTATTTTTGCTAAATATTATTTAGGATTTCTCTTGTTTTGATTTTCCAGAGAAATTACTTTGAAAGATTCAACAACTGCTCTGAATATCATCGACTCAACAAAATCTACTTTTTATCTCATCGGTTATTCCATGAAAAATCCTATTTACAAAAGCATTTTTTTTTTATCTTTCTAAAGCTAGTAAATCAGGTACCATGCAGCATTTGCACTTCTAAAGCCAATGCACCAAAGTCAAAATCATTATGCTGTCTTCTTTGCATGCCGTATCACATCTGATTTAGAGCGATTAGCCCTGTTCATAATTTCCCAGCGCCTGGAGGCTTGCTGCTTCTCAATTTGATTTCCAAATGAAGAGCCCGATGCTGAAAATAAGTTCTGTTAAATGAGCAGCGATGAACCAGGCCAGAATACTTGATCTGACATTTCACACAAAGGAAATCCAAGTAGGAAATGTACCAAAAACACTAATGCAGTGGAAAAATGACTTTGGAAATCCAAATAAATTGAGTAATGACAGACGGTTGTCAAAACCAGTTTGTTACATACAGTTTGCAAATAACCGTACCAATTTGTTTGTTGAACCGCAAGGGATTTGGAAAGCCGTTTTTTTCCACTTTGCAGCCCTTGTAACTTTAACGTCAGTGTTTGTGGAAACGCCAATATCTGGTTGAAATAAAGTCAAAGTGACAGGGTGTCTTCAAATATTTACCCGGGTAATATACCACTTAGATATTGGATATGTTAAATCTTTTCTAATTGACTTCAACTGATTTACTTCAAAATCCAAATCTATTGGGTTTTGTGTCTTACTCCAAACAACAATGATATTTAACTACAGTCTTTTGTCAAAATATAACTCGCTTAACCTCTCAAAAGGATTTTCGTTTTTGGCTACTGTCCCTCCACTCAAGCACCTGTGTCTTGGTATGTTCCGCCGATCATTTTTACTATCCAGTCAATAAACAGAGAACGAAAAAAAAATTCCCATCCTACATTTATCTACCATAAGAATTTGAACGTGTCAGACTGTGTAAATAAAGTTCTTCATGCCTCACGTTGACTTCTTTATTAGTATAAAGAACTGCGATCTAGTATGTAAATATCTTAATCCATACAGATCACTCTGAAGAATATACATTTCCTCACAAGTTCCACCAGGGACGGGGAAGTGTCTGTGTAATGTTTTTCTTGGCCACTAAAGAAGACTGCATTGAGCTAATGTGGAATTAAAACTCCTAAGGAGAGATAGACCAATTCAGTTCAGAACACTTTCTTTTAACTAAAGTAATAAGAAGAACAGGCACACATGAAGAAATGACGTTGCTCTGAAGTTTCTTATTTAATTAGATTCTTTGAACCCTGATCCTTTCCAACACTCCGAAAACTAGTTCATTTGGTAATAAAATGCTCAGCACCGACCCACAGTCAGCAGACTGCAGACCAGAATGCATGAAATAAACCAAAGTCTGACACTTAATTGTTACACTTTCATAAAAACTACCAATTATACATCCTTATATGTAATCTGCCACTGCATAGAGCAAAGTCCAGGGCTCTGTACTGAACAGTGTATAATAATATAAAGTTAACTTACTTTGAACTCAGAAAAAAAACAAAAGCTTCGCTCAAAAATTATACTGTATATAATTTTTAAAAGTGACATTCTGGAGTTCTGTGTGTTATTCGGTTCTCTCCGGACACATTTTCACTTCAACGCAGTATTATGTAAGGTCCTCTCACTGGTTTCTGGCCTCAGTTCACCCCATCCTTAAAACAAACCATGTTGTGGCCATACGTGCTAATGTGTTAACACAGTATACACTGTCATATGAATGTAGCAAAGTTCACAGTAGGGAAGGAAGGAGGCGGGAACCGTCGAACATTCAAAAAAAGTTTAATCAGAATAAACAAATAATAACACGTAAGTAAAAGACAGGCAGTCGACGTGAGGTGCCACAAGAACATAAATACAAACTTTACATATGTCTGGGCCCGGTCCTCTCTCGCCCGGTCATTCCCTCACGGCTCTCGTCCCGCCTTGCTCTTCACAATGAATATTTAACACAACCACTAATCATTTATTTGGGTTTAAATTGGTGCAATATTAGATGAGAAATCATATTTTCCTTCATCCCTAGTTTGAAACGATACTTATATAACATCATAAAGCGAAAACAATTGGATTCTGTATGACAACGCATATTTTCATGTTCTTTCTTGTAATTTGGTTACAGTTGGACAATTTCTGCATATTAGTGAGTTTGTGTTTTAAGCTGTGATTTGTAACTTTCTCCTCTATAGAGCTTGTTAATGGACGTCACGCCGTGTTGAATGTTGTGCCATCTTGGGAGGATCGCTACTAGTGTGTTCAATGCAGTGTTTTGTTTTTCTTGTTTGATTAGGAAATATAAATATGTTATGTCCGTCTTACTGTATTAAAAACTGCATTAGCCTTACGCAGAGTCTTTGAGGAAAAGCCCATGGTTCTTTCGATTTCTCCATATATCAAACAAAACAAGTAACGGTATATCAAAAATATAAGAGGTGTGAAGTATTATCCTCCCAAAATGTAGGCGCCACTGCAACAGGCAACATAGGGCGTTACGACAGATTTACATTCACTATATCGCCATCTCTGTTTAGTGTTTTGAAAACCAAAGTGAAAATTTGTTTATGTACTTACAATATCTGTACCCCGCCAATAAATACCTATAAAAAACTGAAATATCTGGGCAGCTGGGGAAGCAGAAAAGAAACATAAAATAATATTTTGTAAACACCAAAACACATACATTTTCACTCTATTTCTGTAATTTTACATTTGTTAACTGCATTTCAGATAAATATGAAAATATGGTAAAATAAAACTGTAATTTTTTTTTAAATGTGGGGAGAAGTCAAATGATCCATTTCCAGTAAAGTCATATCATCCAGCTAACCGATAAATCATCATAATTATTATTATAAGCTTTACCGTAGCAAACCAGGATAAGTAAAGTAAGTATACAGTTTCAAACACAGATTTTCGATGTACTTGCTAAAAAACTGAGATTTGTTTCGCTCACTCCATGCAATAAAAGTGTTTTTAATGAGAGCAACAAAAAAGCACAACTCCTTTAATTCTAAATGAAGATACATGGTACCAAAAACATGACTAACAAGATAACCGGACCTTATATATGAGCCGTCTTGAGAAGTAATTTACGCTATGCAAAAAACGTTGTAAAAACTTATCTCAGGACATGTGATATGCAACTGAAATGGCTGTGGATGTGTGCCCGGGTCTGAGAGAGACACCAGCACACCAACAGCCATTCCTGGATGACATAAATCAACTCCCCCTCCCCTTCCTTTCCGCTCAGCGCGTGAAATTCACTACAACGTGACTTCCCTCCCACAGTTTTTATGAAACAGCTCGTGGCCCGAGCTGCCTTTGCATTCCACCACCCAGAGGGAGAGAAAGAGACCGTACGCTGTACATGTATGTGCGAATCTTATGTCACAACATGTGAAGTTTAGGACCGGCGACAGGCACGTGAATGTGATGTTGTCTAGGCAGTGCGGATCTGAATGCAAACATGTATTACAGGCCTGTCGTATATCCATAGATCACAATCTGATTTCTCTTTTATACATACATCTGTGTATTAAATATACACAGCTGTTTATCTGGGACAAGATTGGACTCGTACAAACGGACACGTACAAACAGATATAGGCTGATAATGACTCATTTCTATAGGCAGCAGGAAAAGCCTGCAGGACATTGGCTCATGTACAGAAGCTCTGGCCCGACCGTATAATCCCACCTGAATGATCGCACCTGACAAAAGCGTCTGTGGTTCATTTTATGTTGGCAGTTGCCTTGAAGTTTATCTAAACTGCTGTGAGGCATTTAAGTTCTTGATCTCAAAGCAAATAGTGGTTTGATACAAGTCCTCCTTAAATCACGTCTGCATTGACGTCGATTAAATCGCTGGATGTAGACGTGTCTGGGTGACGTCGGGTCACTTTTGTAGAATTCCAGTGCCCGGTTGCATAAAGCACCTTAAGTTTTTCCCTTAAGTGAGACACTTGAGGGGTTATTTCCCTTTAACAGAGACAATAAGAGAATAACTTAATTAAAACTTAAGGTATATTTAAGGGCACACTTAAGGGAAAATTACACTTTGACGTCCCAGTAAACTACTTCATTGGGTGGGATTTCTATAGGCAGCAAAGTGTTATTTTACTTCGTATTATTTGTATTTTGTATTATTACCTGTGTCCAATTCAGGTTGTGTTTATAGGTGTTTATATGTTGGTGTGTATTTAATTGTTTATAAATTAATGTTAATAATTACAAGCCATCTTGATATTAATAATAAGCCATGCGTGATATCAGCCGATATTGACATGTGATGCACGTCATTAATAGTAAGATTGTTAGATTTGTGCTAGAATTTTTTTACAAATCTATACAAATCTTCGTTTTTATTACATACATTGTTTGAATGAATGAATCGGAATGAAACAAAATGGTTCCCAGTACATACAAAAGACATGTAGATCTGCATTGGCGGCTAAAATGGAAATACCGGCATATCGAATATCGGCAAAATTCCAATATCGTGCATTCCTCTTTCATGTGCTTTAACACTGATAGTAAAAAGTAAAAGTAAAGACACCAAATATTTGAAACATGCTTTGTTAGCTCCCCTGAAACTCCTCAGGCAACAGTTGACCCAACTTCACACTTAACAGTAACCCCAGACACAAAAAAACCTGCTTCAGGCAGACATCATACATTTATCGCACTGTAATCTTCTGTACAGACAGTCTGTCAACACCCTCTCAGCTTCCCCCTGGGTGTTAACAAGTTATCTGTCCCAAAAAACTTTGTTTAAACGAAAAATTTTCACCGCCCGATTGCTTACAATTGAGCGCATACATTTGTTGTAGGCTCACGCCTATAAAACCTGCATGCCAGACCCATTACACTATCAGAAAGCTTGTGAAACATTAACTAGGTTGCGTAGACACGTGTAGCCAAAGAAATACCTGACAGTATATGGGCAATCACAGCACCCTAATCATGTTTCATGGCTTATTTAACCTCTCACAAACACAAAAGAAAGTATTCAAACACAAAATTGGGAAACTCAATAAGGAATTTGCTGATGGCTGTTGCTTACATTCACAGGGATGGGCTCTAAATTTGAAGGATGGACCCCTTTTGTAGGGTCCAGTTGGCTTTATAAGTACACTAAAACCATCCCTATTATCAAAGGGAGGAGTCAACGTTTTAGACGTCTCGTTCGACGGTGACCTTCAGGATCACAACTAGGAATTCTGGGGTTTCTGTGAATCATTCATTCATTTCATCCCACTACACTTTTATCCAAATCAATACTAGATATTCTAACGACTTATATTAAATAACTGCATTTTATAAAGACAAATATAGAAAATGCCATTTCAGCCTTCGCAACTCAGTGCCAATAAAAAGATGTAAAGCTCACAAAAAGCATTGTACCCAGGCTATGAAACAATATACTTTTTGGAAAGGCTTATTTCTAAATCTTTTAGCTTTTGTCTAAAAAAATGACAACAATAACATTCTGGAGTATTTTTGGGAAAGAAGGTGTGACGTTTCTTCATGTAGCTTTAATTGCGCCCGGAGGGGGGGTTGATGAAACTGTACTTGCATGTTTAGCTGGATCACACACACATGATAAAGGTCAAAGAGTTTCTACAGAGAAAGAAATGATTATGTAACTCCTCAAGCAAGAACGGCTATTTTTGTGGAGGGCAAAGTCGGGCTAGGGACGATTTGAAATTCCTTTCTGCTTGGGGTATATGACATGACTTGAGAAGTCCCTCTGAAGAGCGCCAGAAAAGAATCGAGCGCCGCCCACTTGTGCGAGCCACAATTACGGCGCAAATAGCACAGTCACGTGGAAAGCACAGACACTGGCCAACCTACTTCTACAGTCCTCTAGCGCTTACATAATGTTTCTAATCACAACACCGCCAGAAGGCCAACATGGCCTCAGATCATTAAATGCATGCAGGCTTTAGTTCATAACAAGCGGGTTGTCCCTTTGCACCTTTTAAAAAACTAACCTTTAGAAAACTAACTTTGTTAAATCAACGAGTCCAGTGAATTTTTTTTATTTTCATTTTTTTTAAACAGAAACATTGTTTCTGGAACAGTTTTAAAAAAATCTTCTGCCAGTTTGTTCTTAGTAGAGATGCTATTGAATGGAAAAATGTTGTCACATCATACGATACATTTGCAGTCTATCCTCGAATGTTTAATATCGCTATATCATCCCTGTCCCATATCTACCTCCTATGTTCAAATTTGTTTTTCTTTTCAGGAAAAACGCTGTACTTTTTAAATGATTAAATACTGTGTTGACAAAGTTTACAAGCAATAAAAGATTTTATTGGTTAGATATTTGCAAAACCCAGTGACGAACATAACAGGTGACTTATAATAATGATTTATGATAACAACAAAAAATCATGTGGAGATACAAGGTTCCTTTTAATAGGAATTTTAATAAAAAATGGTGCACGCAAACAGTTTCCAATCAGAATAAATTGTACTTGTGAATGCTGAAAGTTGTTTATAAACACAAATTTATGTTTAATATAGAAATTAAATTATAATAATATCAAAATTCATTAAGAATTGAGCCAGTTCATGATCTGACAGAAATCAGCAATAAAATTTTGCATCCATTCCAAATTTTCATACATTTCTCACTTAATGTGCATTATTTGTCGTTCACTTTTGTTGCAATAGTTTTAAACCTTCTTAAATCTTTCAACAAATAAAAAAGATAAATACTGTACATATGAAGCTTTGCAAGTCACTTTTCACAAAACCATGACTTTCAAACTCGTAAATACCAACCCAGGAGGATTTAGGATTCACAATTGGATATTGGGTGTTGTGCATTTATACTGTAGACAGTTTTATTTTTAGTTTATTTTCAGTTTCATATGATATCTGTTACTTTACCATGTATTTTAATACCACTTGTAAACTCAATGTATCCAGCAGCCTGGACTGAATTATCCTCAAATGTATTACACGATGTTAATTAAATTCTGTGCTGTGCCAAGTTCTTTTTGCATAACTGGGAAGACATCCAAATACCCACAATGAGGAAAAAATGAAATATGAGTATTTCCAGAGCTAAACTTAGATTATGCATGCTGTGTTGCAATATATTTAAATACATATCAAAAAGACTTTGGTTGTAATTGTGTGGTTGGGCCAGTTATTGTTTGTCCTGTTTACGTGACCGACAGGTAATTTTAAGGAAATCCAATAGACAAAGAAATGTCCAAAGTGAATGTCCAAAGAATGAGTACTGGAATCATATGAGCCAATTGCTGATAACACAAAAGTTTCACTCACAAAAGAGTGAATATTAATATGGAACACTGCAGTTACATTTAACAGAAAACTTATTATATAAAGATTTGGAAACTAGAAGAAATCCCCCAAATTTGACACTTTTAAAAAGTATAAAATAATAAAAACATCTAAAAAAGGAATAGTCTGAATGTTCAACTTGAGGTCTTAATGTCTCATAGGTCTCAGGAGAAGATCAGGAACTTCTGCAGAGCTCTCCTGATCTGCGTCTTCTCCTCTGGCTTGCTGTCTGGAATCATATCTGCACTGTGCACTGCGCTCAAGTGTATTTCTGGTCTCTTCTCTCTGACCTCCTGCAGCCCTGCCTTGGTCACGTTGCGGCAGAAGTCCACCCTCACTTCTGCGAGATTGTGTCCAGGGTCCACCACAGCCTTCAGGATGGAGTCCGTCATCCGGGAGCAGTTCTCTAGACTCAGACTACGCAGACCCCTGCAGCTCCGAAGCACCTTGATGACATTGTCATCCGTTATGTGGCCGCATCCAGAAAGAGTCAGAGAGCGTAAATTTGGACACCTGAGGTAAACAGAAGAAGTGTTTGTTTTTTAATTGACAAGTAGTTATTAATAGCGACAATATTCAGTATATACATGTCTGTTTACTCTATAAAAGCCCATTTTAAACTTGCTTAAGCATAGTTAATGAGTAAATGTTAAACTTTTTAAATAAAATAATTTATATGTATATTATAAAATAATATAGTTTTATACATATTTTAAATTAACTTGTTTAATTTTATACGTTTATGCTTTTGTCATTATATTATTTATTTGTTTATTTTTATGCTGCTACACAATTTTAATAATTTTTATATCAGTTTTATTTTTAGTGCCTTAAAGTAATTTCAGATTAATCCTGAGGCAATAGATTTTTGTAAATATTTTGCCCAATAATTTATTTGCTTCTCTTACTCATTTAAATCTATAATAAAAGCCAATCATACGTTGATTCGGAAGAACAATGTCAAAAAAAAATCTGCGGCACTGTCTGCTTTGCTGTTTTTGTTTAGGTGTCATTACCAGTCCAACCCAACAACATTACTTCAACCAATGACATGAATTTAGGGGCGTGGCTATTATGAAATGAGACATTTCATCTTTAATGTCTAGACTGTCAAAACAGGATATGATTTATTCGAGTGTTGCTCCAACAAACACCAAAAATGAATTTGTTTAGGGTTTGTGGAAAACACACTTGTTTGTGTAGTTGTGAATCGACCAAGGAAGCGTCAAGTGGCAGACTTACATATCCAATCCAAGCCATGTACTCAATAGACCATAAAGATTTACATGAATTCATTTAGCAGACGACTTTATTCAAAGTGACTTTCAAATTAGATTTTAATATTTTTAAACGAAGCAAACAATGGCGAAGTCAACATCTAAAGCTACAATGAAGTATTGATATAATGATACAGTATTAAATCAAGGATAATTGCTATAAATAAAATTAAATAATACAAATAATACCTATAAATACCAATGTAATATAAAAATGTATAATACATAATTATAAGAACCTTTTTGTATTAATCAACACTAATTTTTGTTAATGTATTATTCAGTCTGTGTAAATTAATATAAATGCTCTACCCCAGTTTTGCTTTATTGTCAACATACCAACCGCTAATATCTTTATAAAACATTTACTTAATCACAAAGGGTCATAATTTGGGGTTTTATGTTTATATTTACGAGACGGACTGAATCAATTGTAATCATTCAAAATGCCGCTGGGTTTGGGGAAGGGGCGTGTCATAGGATTTAAATCTTGCACGCTAAATGGAATGATTAAAATTGCATAATTTACGATTGCATAGTTTTGCAACAGTGAGCAGTATATATTATCCACTGCACGGTAAGCTGTGGTGTGTACAAGTAAAAACCATAAATGGCTTGCATAGAAATCATATGTGTGCTAACCATAAAGATGTGGCCCCATCAGGCATGTGCATGATATTACACCTAGTGTCAGAAAAACATATTTTTCAATGTTTGCTGTATCAGCTGTTTTCACTGCATAAACACAGCAGGGGCTCTAGCTAAACAGCACCGACTGAAAGCTGAGCCGTTTCTCATGCCCACACCAGCGAGCTCGGGCAACAGGAGTCTTCTGTGCAGGCTGCTGGCGGGTCGCCTCACTGCGACTGTTTTTTTTTGTCTGCTGCAGCCAGCCGGTGGACGAACACAGGGTCAGCACTCACACACAGACAGAGCTAATGGCTGAGGCTTTGAGAAGTCATTCACGTTCACCAATGCGGATTATGTAAAGACTTACATAATCTTACCACTTAAACACGTGTGAGGCGCATTCCAGCCAGCCGTAAGTGTTACGCGCACTGTCCCAATAACCCCGGCAATGGGGCGGGTCTTAGGATGCATGTGCCGTTGCTTCAATTATCACAGACAGGCATCTGTGACAAAGCAGTGTTATAAAGTTGGTTGTAGATAAAGTGTTGTAGCAAGGAGGAGCTTTCGGAGCCGGTTAGCTGAAGTAAACATGTCTGATTAATGCGTCGCATCATGCCCTGGTTACATAAGCGAGACCTCCTCTCGCAGCTCCGCCCTTCCCATGTGCAGACGTTATGTATCATTTGGATTTGCTCGAAACGGACATATCCAGCAGTTATACAAGTTGATTTTCATAATGCAAATCAAGCAATGACTTAGGTTTTATTTTTCTTGGCCTCTGAAATGAGGCTGGAGCGGGGGGACGTCAATGCAACTAATGTTTTCCAGAGCAGAAGCTATGAGGTTTCCTGCATGGGAGTGGCCTGTATAAACATCCCACACGTGGCAGGACGTACATGTATGAAATGCCAGGCTGTAAAATATGGATTTGTACACTAACTGCTGGTCATTTACTAGGCATTTACTTTGAAGTCAGCAGTATTTCAAATGTCTGATGTCGCTCGGGGGATTTTGTCAAGGGTGTGTCTCTAATGCTGAATCACAAGATCTCTTGTAAATCAGCCTTAATAATCCGTCTGCGCCAAGAACGTCCACAGAAACAGTCCCACACAACACATGACTTTGGTGAAATGTAGTTACATTGTTTAGTTTAGTAATTTCCTCTTTCTTTTATTTTCTGAGAGCCTGTTTTGAAGAACGCCTTTATTTATATAGCACAATATCCAAAAGAGATTCACCGGTCATTTGATTCTTGGCAATGGATCCAGAAATGTACAGGATATTAAAATAGTTATAGAGCATTATTATTATTCGTAACCAGCAATCTAAGACAGATGATTAAAAATATACAATACAACCCCGAAGGTTCAGTGATTTAAGACCCATAACAGATCTGTTTTTTTCCCTTGGCAACAGTAAGTTGGCAGACGCTGTTAAAGAGAAAGTTTTATTTGAAAAAGAAAACTAGATCCACGGTTGAACTTAATGACACCCTCTGAGACTCTTCCCCAGGCGCTCAACGTTTTATAAATGTTCCTCCGCAGCTGAAATGTACCGCCACAATGGCGTCAGTGAACGCGCGTGTTTATCTTTATGGGAAAGTGAGAGAAGCACACACACGTGCACACATGCACTGACTGCGACGCACATGTCCATTCCACCCACATCAACAAAGAGCTGATTGTAAGCTACACCTGCCGATGCAAATCCTGAGAGGACGGCTCACAAGGGAGGGACTTTAACCACAGGATCTTTATTAAAAATCTTCTCTAGTTTTGTCGTAATACAATATTAAAAAACGTTTAAATCTCAAAACAACTTTAAAGACTGTACTGTATGCCCATTTGATCTTTTTCAGTCCTGTTAAGTCTGTTCAAAAAACCTGCCTCAACATTTATCCATTTAACTTGGCTGAAAAAACTTTTTTGAAGTACAAAATCCAAGAAAATCTGTCATTTTTTTATTTATTATATAACAAATAACAGTTATTATATCTAAATTTATTAATTATGTTTTTATGCATCTTTGTGTAGTCCTAATTTCATATAAAAATACTATTATCATATTTTATTGATTTTCATTATGTAATCCTAAATGTCAGTTTTCCCCTGCAGTACCCCTGGGGGTACACGTACCCCATTTTAGAAACACTGGTATAAACAACACTTTTTACTTCCCAAAAACATAGTCGAGAATCCGTAAGAATCTTTTTTAGCTTTACAGGGTTCCTAAACTGAAAACCCTTGGAGATTAAAAACGTTTTTGACTGTTGAGTTGTCAAAAGAACTACTAAATAAAAAATGTAAAAGACGGTTATTATTAAAACTGTGGTGCTGCAATAATCAAAAACAACACCAGCATTCATTCAAAAATGAATAAAAGATTATACTGTAAAAAAAACTCATTTTATAAAACGGTCAGTTCTGGTGCTCGATTCTGATTGGTTAAGCAGAGTTATAAGCCGGTATAAAATACCGTGATTCAAAACGGCTAGCCGCATTTTATAGCCTAAACATCACTTTATTTACTGAAACCTTGCTACGGATTAACCGTTTTATAAACCCCACGAAGCAGTGCATACACTGTAACCCACTGCTTCTTGGGGGCTTATTGCTTTATTATAGAATTTTACTGAATATTTTTCTAAACAAATTTGGTGTAAAATATGAGAATAGCATGTCTTTTTTCTAGCGGCAAATTTTTTTTAATGGTATTTTTACAGTGTACATTAAAATGTAAATTTCAAATCAAATAAACATTACCTTAACCTTTAAAATGACAAGAATCCTTTACTTTAAGGACTTTTCTACAGCCAAATCCCATTTTTCCCCTAAGTAAGTTTAAAGCACATAACAGCAGCGGGAGAAACCACAAAGCTCCATCATGTCTTTCGCTATTATTGGCTGCCTGTGAGAAGCTGTGCAGATCTGCCCTTGAAAACTCTAGAGGGTAATTCAGCTGTGCACTGCATGCTACTCCACAGACCTCATGTCAATCAAAACGCCAGGCAAACTACATTCCCAGCCTCAGCACGCTTCCAACGCAAGCCGCGTGTACCGATAGAAAAGTCTGATGATGCACTTCCTAGGAGGTAGAATGTGTTTCTAATGAACTTTGAAGAGATGAAGGTTTAGATCTCCATTACTTAACCCTGAGATGAGATGAATGGCTCACCCTGAAGTAATTTCAAGCTTCCTCTCATTGACGTCTGTTTCTTAAAAAATGTCTGAGACATACGCACGCGGGTTCGCCTCGTTCATCGTGATGCTGCAGAACCACAGATGTTTGTGATTGTTGATATTCTGTCCTAATGTACTTCTCGACACACAACAGAAACTGAGGTTGTGTACTGCGAAGCATCTCTTTGAAGAGATACTTAAGAAAACAGTGGGTGAGTGACAGGCGTGTCGTTCTGTTCTTCAAATGCTCATGGCAAAACAACTGCATTCTTTTCACAATGAGACGCGTGTGTTTACTGTACATACCATACTTTGTATGACAGACTCTCTGTTGACTAGTCTACAGCGGGTTCGCAGCTGTGGTGTGATGGACCAGTTGTTGCAGCCAATGCACTAAAGTCATCCTGTTTGTGTTCTTGGTATGTAGAGTATGTGCATTGTTACATGGACTGAAAAATGCAAGTTTATATGTCAGCACAGGTACACAGAACGTGTCATCCGACACTGAAAGCTGTCAAAAGTTGTCAGGTAATGTCCTTTGTGGACATTTCCTGACAAGTCAATTTGCTTTTCTGTTAAGGTGACACGAAAAATAAGTAAACGTTGTTCATTTGCATATACGATATTGTCACAATACAAAGCTTGTTGAACATCCAGTTCCAATATATGGACATGTTCACTCTTACAATCCAAGCATCTTAAGGAATTTGCTTGACGTATTTTCCTAAACCGTGCAATAAAAATGAATGCGTTCATAATTTAGTTTAGTTTTATATTATATTCACACAATTTTAATTACGATTTTGTGCTGTTCACCCAAAAAATTCAAATTTATTTACCGTCATGTCATTCTGAACCCACATGTCTTTTCTGAGCAGAACACAAGAAGAAGATATTTTGAAGAATGTCGGTGACCGACAGGATTGACCCACATTGACATCCATTGTATGGACCATAGAGACATTTCTCAAAATATTTTCTTTTGTGTTCTGCAGTAGAAAGAGTCATATACAGGTTTTGAATGACATGAGGGCAAATAAATAATAACCGATTTAAATGCTTTGTTTTTTTTGGGTTTTCCAACCAAAATATCACGCGGTCACGCATGAAGACTTGGAATGAATGAATAAATTTTCATTGTATGCTCTATCATTGACGAAAGTGAAAGTGGGATGCATTTACGTTTCCATATGTGGACAAAATGAAAGTTTGTACAAAGTAACACTCACATGTAGCAAACACGCTCCAGGAAGTCACTGACGAGGCTCTCGTGCTTGCTGCAGAGATCCTTCTGGAATGTGGTCTTCATCCAGTCCTCGATGTTACACACTTTCACCCTGCTGGAGTGCCAGCATATCGCCAGGTACCTCAGCGACGGGCCCAAAACAAAGTTGTCCCTCTTTAGCTCGCAGGGAGACCTGAAGTGTAGAAGCATCCATAGCTGAGGGTCCAGGAAGACATCTCGTAGCCGCCAGCAGGTCAAAGACAGGCTCCGGCGACTATCCTTGTCAAGATAAGAAAAAAGGTGTAATAAACACTCCTGATCCAGTTCTATGAGATGCATAGCGAGTTTGAAATGCAGATCATATAGTAACGGACCACCACTTTCACACCAAGCTGTATTCTGGCCCGCAAAGCCACAACGAGAGCGTGGTGTGTGTTACGTGGCCTGGATATGTGAATCTCCTCCAGACTATGGTCTCGCACAGGCCTTGCACAAATAAGGTCGTGAGGAATGGGGGTTATTTTAGGAGGACAACTGCCGGCACGGTCAAAAATGGAAATGTGTGAGGCACATGGTCTCTCCCGGTCCATCTGTCTCCCCGTTTGGACAGGAGGGACGTTTAGCCTCTGTTTATCACTTGTGAGAGGCTTCATTCGGCGTCTTGTGTTGTGGGGGATGGAGCTGACATGGAAATACTTGTATTGTGAATCACTTTTCTTATAAAGTCGGTGTACTCTGAATATGCGGTACACACTAAAGAGTCTTAAGGAGTTGTTGGATTTCCAATAAGGTGAAAGTTTTGGCTTAGGCCTACGCTTAAATGCAACATTTGGTTGACAAATACATATCTGTGTATCAGTATCAACTGTAATTCTGACTTTTTTATAATTGGATGAACTGTACTGAGCGTCAAATAAAGAGTGGCCAACAAGTGCCCGGCGTATGTGGGAACTTCTCGAAAAAAGCATTTCAAGAATGCAAGGAGCTAATGTGAGCTAATGACGGAGGTTTTTAAAAGCACTCGGAATAATGACATCATGTACCCGGGAAGTAGAGGGCTTTAGACCGATTCCAGCCGTTCTCTGTAGTCCTTGAAAAGCGAATTCTGTTAAAGACAATATCTTTAGGTTTCCACAAAACATGTTTCCAGAAAAAAATATTTTTTAAATAAGGCAGACTGTAGTTCTTTCCATTTATCTTCGTCAAACATTCAGAGTGGCCGCTCATATTTGTTTCTGATTTAAATTCAATGCACTGTATACTGTACAATTACTGGAATTTTGTCACACAGTCAATATGTACACTTGATATGGTACCTGTCTAACTGATAACCACCTGTTATCATTAGTTGCTCCGGCGAGAGCCATAAAAGGATTTGGAGAGCCTGCACCAAATGAGTCACTCTCAATGAGTCATGACTCACCAGTGCAACGTGAGATTATCGGCAGCTGTGACCTACGTCCTAGAAAAAAAAAAAACTTTTCTCACCTCCCTACAGACGACTTCAGTAAGACACTTGTGAGCGACAGAGAACAAACCGCGCAGATGTTCCTCCCCGCACTACGGGAGGTTCTTCCTGGAACGAAGCGCTACCACACCGGCACGTGACGTGTGGGGAGCCCCAGTGTTTGTCAGCCCCCTTGTGCTCGTGCGAGGGTGTGTGGGCGGCTGCAATTGATAGAAGCAGCGAGGAGAACAGAAAAGTAAAGCTCACAAAGAGACTCTTGGCACGCCTCTTTTGTTTCTAAGTGGTTTACGTCATCGAAGCTATTTAGCACTTACATTTCACAGCCTGTGACTTTGAAATGAGTTCTTTGAAAATAGAACAAGACGAGCGGGAACTCATAGTACACGTTGCGTCCTTAAAGAGACAGCTACATGACCTGAAGCAAATACAACGGCTGGAAAAGAGATGTACACATTTGCAGTCATGCATTGTGTGATTCTCAGAACCCTCACCCTTAGTTGAGAACATCGAGTACGCAACTGTCCAACCCGTATGATGACATACAAACAGTGCAAAATACACCCAGCAAAACCACAAGCATTTCGCAGGTGTCAGGGGCTTTTAATGCCTGGGTACACACACCCAGTATAACACTGACATGTCTAGTATACACAATGCAAGTTATTAAATAAAACACACCTCTTTAGAGGCAAACACATCTTTTAAAAGGCCTTCTATTTGTTGTTGGGAACAAGAATGAGTGTAATGCATAACAACATATTGACTAATGAGTTCATGGACTCTCATTGCACTGTTCTTGCATTGTTTATCTCAGACGGCACAACCGCAGTGCATTCAATGATCAGCTGATAGATTTCATTTGACAATAACATTGGGTAATCTGAGCTTGGAGACATTTTCAACAATCCTTTGGGAAACAAAAGCGTGTTTAGAGAGTAGCATGTTGAGTGCATCTGAGGTAAAACTCTATTAAAATGGCATGGGAAAATAAAACTGATGAACTGCCTGTTGCCATACAGAGTTTCATGTAAGTGGATTTAAATTGGCCAGTATAAGCTGCGAAGTAGAGCACTTTATGGCGTTGGTTAAATATGAGACTTGGTAATAGCTACATATGCCTTTCAACGCCAGAATAATTTCAACGAAGAAAATAAGAAAAGAAATTCTAGAGAGAAAATCACTATATGCTTTTTAAAGGGACAACATTAAGATTTAAAGGCCCAGTGTATGACATTTGGCCGCATCTAGTGGTGATGTTGCGAATTGCATCCAACAGGTCCATCCCTTTCTTTTGAAGCACTACAGTGGGTGACAAAGGACTGATTGTGGTCACGTTTTCTCTTCGCTGAAGGAGTTAATGTATTCATGAAACTCGCTCTGTAGAGCAGTTTGTCCGTTTAGGGCCACTGTAGAATCAACATGGGGAATTCCATGTAAGGGGACCCGTGGTGTATGTAGATAGAAATAGCTCATTCTTAGGTGATAAAAACGTAACGCTTCATTATGTAATGTCTTAATACCCCCTGAATATCATATTGATTTCTATCCATAGATCCTGCTTTACATTACATAAATCACCTTTAAATAGTCACGCCTAGCAAAATCTTTGTTGTTCAAATGTAAAACGAGATGAGAAAGACTTTTACATTTCAGAGTCATGAGAGGACAACTTCATGAAAACCAGATAAGAACGGTGCATATAGCAAATTGGCATGAACATTTCCTGTCATGATCCAAGAAACACAAATCATGCATTTGACAAAACTCAAATCAAACCAGAGGTGCACAAAGACTTCGGCACAACCTGCATCCCTTTAATTCATAAACGAGCAAAACTGTACAACATTTTCAAGCTTAAAATAAACAAAACACATGAGCTAGTGGACCCTTCAGACAAATGGTTTTCACATTAGTGAGGTGACAGCCGTGTTTAACTACTGCTTTGTGATACAATTTAATCACATTAAATCAAATATTTCAAGTTTTGGCTTTTAAAACCCCCCACATCAATACAGACCTATACGGCAGACTTGAGTACAAGCAAAGCACTGAAACAAGAAGGTGTTTCTGAGCGTAACAGAAATACATTTTCCTGGAATAAGCAGCTTTGGTGAACGGGAGACTGCTGTGCCCTACGCAGAAAAGTGACGGCTGTAATAATTTTAACTGACAGAAAAACAGTCAGAGAGAAATATATCCGATTTTCAATTGTAAAGCTCCTTGTTCAGTCAATTTGTGTCGCCTGTTTCCTCTACAAATGAAACTCCCCTTTTAAACAATTATATCTGGAATCATTTCTCACTTCTGTTCCCAAACCTAACACTGGTGGCGTACGAAAGCCAAAACCAGGACGAAATATTAAAGGAAAAGTCAATACATAAGCAGCGATTAGATTTGTACTGAGGTTGTGTGATGCAGAAATTATTGTGGATAGCATAAAACGGTACACAAAGGTCCATTGACTGATCGGAGATCAGTAGGGGTGTTGTACTGATCTGGAGGCCGTAAGATAAATCTTAAAGCTTGGGTGGATTCGCTGAGACTGGCTTGTCTTGATCGTTGTGCTCTGTGTAGAACAGGATGTAAGCCTTGGCTTTGAGCACGGCTTCCTCGCTGACCGTGGTGACCGTGCTGTCGTTGAAGTGATACCACTTGCCCTCGTGCAGCCCGTATGCCGTGTAATGACCAGAGCCGATGCTGCGGGAGAAGATAGACATGTGTAATTTTACCAAAGAACACAATGTAAGTCATAATCACAGGCCAACAGGTTTTGAATCCAGTGATTTGATTGGAAGGAAAGATCATGATCTACCATCTCCCCCTAGTGGATAATATGGAGAATAAACCACTGACTGATATCATAGGAGTTCTACCTCCGCTTGAAAAACCTTTCAGTTGTCAGTAGTATGAACACAATGGTGAGAGACTTTACATACCCTGATCCATGATGCACCACTACAGCAGCGAGATCATACAGGCATCTTTCAGCTAAGCTGGTTTCCGGCTGAATACAAGATGAGAATTACTTAATGCTAGATGAGCAAAAATCTTTCACAACTATCCCAATATTCTATTTATTCATTGTTGTATTACAATAACGTTATCATTCTATTACAAGTAGCTACTGTATGTATTGCATATAACTAGCACCTTTATTTATCATTACAAGTCAATAAATGGCTAAATCTCACCTCTAACAAGTAGCTTTTCATGTCTAGGCCTCGCATAGGAAACTCTACATAGGTGTCAATCTTATTCCTCAGAAATGCTGTCCAGTGAAACCTCTTGAGATGCAAACAAAGCACCTGCATAGTGGGATATGGGTCAATGATGTATAAAGATTATCAAAATGCCAAATTTACAATACAAATAAGTAATATATATTGCAGTTATTAAAATATTAAGAATGTGGTGTACACATAAATGCTTTGTGTTTTTCAACTATGAATTGGCCAAAGCCTTAAAACATGTTGTGTGGTACGACCGTGATTTATTTTTATCTTGTATTTCCTTTTAATTATTGAGATTATTGGTTGCAGCACCATACGATAAATTACACATCATAGTCATTTCAAAATGTATATATATATATATATATATATAAAATTTATATCACTGCTGTCCATCTTAAAACCTTTTACGCAGTATTTAATCATGGACAGACAGCGACAATATATGAATATGAGATTTATTTATTATTGAAGTTGTACATTTTATATAGACATTTGATAACATTTTTTACGTCTCTCACCTTGGGTAGTTTCTGGATCCAGAACTTCTTGGTGGACTTTTGTCTCTTTTTGCACTTGTGACACATGTAGAGCTCAGTCTCATCCAGTTCCTCCAAATCTGTGAAACTACGAAGGCAATCTACAGTTGGCAGAGAGACGGAACATATTAATGTTAGAGAACAAACCCAACTCAAGCTATTTAAAGCAACAGTACACTCAAATAAACATCAATTTGTTAGACGTTATAACTATGAAGTAGGGTTGCACCGATACTAAGCTCATATACTCGTAATGACACACCGATACCTCATGTGACATACATAGAGCCCAATGATTTCCGCAATGCGGAAGACGCGGACGGAATCGAGGAATCCAGGCATAACACAGAGTTTGCGGTATAACACAGAATGGCACAGAATGGAACAGCTTACAGCTACATTAAACGTAACAGCTAAATAAATATTCAGCTACTGTTTAAATATGTATGCTGCTTGTTTTGCGTGTCTGTGCGTGAGAGTGGCGCGGGGTTGTGTACTGAACGCGTGATGCTTGTAAAGAATTCAACGCCAGTGTTTCACTGTCCGAGGACACGAACACATAAACAAACACCATTTGCGGTGATCCGTGAAATGTAAAGTATGAAATATGAAAGTGTGGATTTTGAAAGTAAGACAGCTCCCACCTTTCAAGGTGCATGTTGGCCCTGGCTCTTGGTCTTTTGTGAACTTGATTCTGAACTGGCTCGGAATGTCCAATGAAAGATCTGAAAGAAGAAAGGATTTAGCATCACCATGGCAACACAGAGCGATGCTTTGATTTACGCTTGGTTGACATCTCACCTAGGAATGGGTCGAATTTTCTAGACTCCGTCCCACATATCAAGCAGTTCACCTCATTCTGGAGGATACCACCGAACACAGACGTAACGATAGTCGAGGTCCCATTTCTAAAAATATAAACAAAACATGGAGTTACATGCCATGCAGAACCATAATGTATAATTACACATGCCCATGTGAGTACAATACAGTTCCTGAGAATCTGGACTTTGTCAAGGCGAGGGTAGCCCATCTATTCAGAGCGGGATTTACACTGCCATTTTATTCATCACAATCCACTGAACACGCCACAACGCTGGTCTCCTTTTCAATAACCCCAGCAGATCCACCCTGGACCGGAGGCTTCCTCACATTGCGTTTGCTATCTGCAGCTATTAATTCAAACACAACAGGGAGGCTCTTCCTCCTGCAGCAGGGAAGTGTGAGAACAGTCGACTCCGTGTCGGAAAGACGCTTCCCTCTGCGCGGTGTAAAGAGTTATCTTTATCACCGCTTCCCACGTACTCGTTAAACTAGCAGGGGAGATATGGAAAGAAAGGTTGCCTGCCGTGATAGTTTTACACCAGTTTCGGAATTTGCCCCCAACCATATGTGTGCTCTTTTGCAAGATAATGAGAATATGAATATATTTACAGGTAAAGTGTGTCATTGTTTTTAATGTTAAAATACTAGTACAAACTAAAAGGCAAAGACAATTATAAGTAAGACTTTAATTGATTTTTCAGAGATGTGTAAACACAAAATTAGTGTTTGGAGATAAAAGGAGGAAGACCAATTTTTAGCCTTTAAAACAAAGAGTTATCTTTCAGATTTTCTAAAATGTCCTCAGTTTTCTGTGACTGGAGCCCTGCGTGGTAGCTTTAGTACTCAAGTCAAAATGAGAATAAAAGTGTTTAGATTGATGTCTTACATGCAGCATTTGCTCTCAGAAGGATGTTTGGGTCGGTCAGGAGACACGGCAGGACTGGGTGAGCCGTTCTTGCTTCCCTGCATCTCTCTGTGGAGATGATCCAGCAGGTAACGCAGGAATTCATGAGCATCTTGTTGCTGGTAACCCCTGCAAGTTTGGTTTAGGCTTACGTTATTTATCAAGGCAGCAATAAACACATTTAATTCCTACACTCTTCAAAACAAAGGTGCTTAAAAGCACAGCGATGCCATAGAAGAACCAAGAATCGTTCAGTCAAAGGTACAGTAAACGTTTTTCGCCACAAAGAACCTTTTTTTGAAACAGAACAGTTCTTCACATGTTAATGGTTCTTTATGGAACCGAAAGGTTCTTCAAAAAACCTTTTGAAACACCTCTTATATACACCTAGTATACAAGAGCATTTCTCAAAAGTGAACAGTATTGTACTGAATATAAATCACACTATTATTAGTAAAAATCTAGACTATGGTACAGAATATGAAATGTAGGACACATTTATTGACTGATTATGAGATACCTGAAACTTGGCATTATTTTCCAGATAACGTAAAAGACAGCGTCTGGGCTAAAGGCGGTCTGACTTCCCTGCCAAAGTGAACAAAGCGTTTTTCTGAACTCCTCAACCAGAGATCTGCAAAACAAAGAAATGATTTTAATTGAGAATACAGGAATCTTATATATACTGTAAAAAAATCTAAACTTCCAAAATATGCTTTAGATTAAAATGCATCAAAATGTATATTTTCAAAGTCAGATCTCATGTAATGTAGTTTGCATTATCAAAATACATGAAATCAACAGGAAATGGAATTTACAACAAATTTTACTTTATTAATATGACTGGGTCATAAAAAGTTCAAAATGTACTTGTAATTTTCTTAAAATCATTTACGATAACACCTGAGCAGGTATAAAAAGGTAAACAGGTGATTTTATTGTTGACTTTAACATCAAACAATAAATTCTGTATAATGTCTGTAAGGAATATACAAGAATAAAAGGATATATATATATTTTTTAAACTGTTCAGTCACCAGGATTTATTTGGTTAGGTAAATTGTTGCCTTGTAAGTTTCTTTAAGAAGGACACCATTTAAACCCAACCCCACCCCTCCCTTTTTGTCATCCAGTGGAGAGGACCTTACACACTGCTGTCCCCTTGACTTCTGGTGTGGTACATTCTCCGTCCTGCCGTTTTCCCGCTTCGTAAGGCCACAGAGGGCAGCTCCTTGAAATAACAACTGAACGCCTGGATGTTACTGGAGATGGGAAACAAAAAACAGCTTTTGACCACATGGAGATGTCACTAAAATACTGACAACAACTGGCAACGCTGAACCAAAATCGACCTCCAGGTTTATACTTCCTAACAAAAATCAAACATCGAAAATGTGGCGAAATATTACACAAACGCTGCCAAGGCTTATTTTCCATGGAATAATACCCGCAAAGCTGCGCAAATGGAAAGGTATTTGAAGTAGATTTAGTGTACTTCCAATCAGGCCATAAAACAAAGTCATGGTCACACAGTTGCATGAGAAACAAAATAAAGAACGAAAAATCTAAACATTTAGGCACCATTTAAATGGCAGACCAAAAATAAGGACCATTTAGTGGTGCTCTCTTTGCACATTTCTATTGTTTTGCAACTTGAAAATACCAGTTCATTCTTGACTATTCCTTTTTGTCCATCGGCTTCCAAAACAATTTGCCGTTCGAAAACCTCAGGAACCCGAAGTTCAGTGAAATAAACGCTTCCTCTGACAAGTTCAAAATAACAGTGGCTGTACGGTGGATGTGATATCTGGCACGAGCCGTTGGCTGTGGTTTATGCGTCAGCTCGGCCAGTGTAAGGTTGGCTGCGGTGAGCAGGCAGACAGCCTAATCCATCCGCTGGCTGCTCACCAAACTTTACTCCCGCCAGCACATTGGCCACAGATGCATCACTGTCTGCGGCAGGTCCCGTA
The DNA here is from genome assembly GCF_015846415.1 of Triplophysa dalaica. Lineage (NCBI taxonomy): Eukaryota > Metazoa > Chordata > Actinopteri > Cypriniformes > Nemacheilidae > Triplophysa > Triplophysa dalaica. Next base: position 9,471,574 of record NC_079565.1, on the reverse strand, counting down.
GGCTCCAAGAAAAAACCAGGAGGCATTCCGCCCTCAACCACCCAGGCCACCCGCACAGTCACGCGTCACCGGCTGCCCTCGGCTCGGGGTCACGGCGGTTGCTCTTACCTTAGGGACTGGAGAATGGCGTTCATGAAGCAGGTGTTGCCCAGGTTACGCAGGCCCGTGGCACAAAAGGCGGTGGAGCCTTCCTGTGTGGGGTCATTTATCGAGAATTATGGCTCCAGAACATTTTTTATCAAAACAAATGTTTTTAGTAAATTGTTTATAATTTATAAACACCACGCAGCAGCTCAACGACCAATTACTCTACATCATCGACATAAGTTATGTCATAAGATGGTCATACAGACGTGCTCATATTTGTTGGTACCCCTCCACAAAAAACGAAGAATGCACAATTTTGACTGACTGACAAACTGACTAAAGTAATTGGCATCCACCGTTGTTTATTCCATATTTAATAGAAATCAGACTTTGTTTTTGATTTTTGATTCAAGATAAGATTGTAAATAATAAAACAAACGATAATGTCATTGACAGAAGTGATGGGACCCCTTATCTAATATTTTGTTGCACAACCTTCAAAAGGAAATCACTTCAAACAAGTGTTTTCTGTAGCTCTAAATGAGACTTCTGCACCTGTTAACAGGTGGTGTGGCTCACTCTTCCTAAACAAACGGCTCCAGCTGTCTCAGGTTTGAGGGATGAATTCTCCAGACAGCAAGTTTCAGCTCTTTCCATAGATGTTCCATAGGATTCACATCAGGACTCACAGAAGGCCACTTCAGAATAGTCCAATGTTTTGTTCTTATCCATTCTTGGGTGATTTTAGCTGTGTGTTTTGGGTGGACTGATGGTGTTCTCTCAACTCAACTCAACTCAACTCAACTTTATTTATATAGCGCTTTTTACAATTTTCATTGTTACAAAGCAGCTGTACATGAGACACATTTAATACAAGTATGAATTCTAAAGCAGCCCCCCCGGCCAGGCAGATAGTGCAAAACAATATGCAAACGGTGGTGAGGAACCCAAAACTCCCATCGAGAAAAAAAAACTCAGGGGAACCCAGGCCCAACCAGGGGATTCCAGTTCCCCTCTGGCAAAAGCTGCTGCCTCTGCACAAGCTCAACAGTGCTTGCACAACAGTGAACAGTGAACAGTGCTTGTTCCCTTCTTTAAAAGCTTGATTTTTTCATCTGTGAACATAGAGCTGATGTGAATTGCCAAAAAGCTCCCGTTTTGACTCATCTGTCCAAATGACATTCTCCCAGAAGGATTGTGGCTTGTCGATTCCAGTCTCGCTTTTCTATGTTTTTCTTTCAAAAGTGGAGTTGCTCAAAAAGCGACGGATGGTGCGATCAGAAACTGATGTACCTTCACCTTGGAGTTCAGCTTGTCTCTCTTTGGCAGTAATCCTTGGTTCTTTTTCTACCATTCGCACTATTCATATGTTCAATCTGGGGTTGATTTTCCTCTTGCGGCCGCGCCCATGCAGGTTGGCTACAATGCCTTGGACCTCAAATTTCTTAATGTTTAGAACTGTTGTCACAGGAACATCGAGCTGCTTGGAGATGGTCTTGTAGCCTTTACCTTTACCATGCTTGTCTATTATTTTCTTTCTGAATATGTGTAATTCTAATTAAGAAACTAATTACCTTGAAATCTCACTATAATCCACTGATGTTTTATCTTTCCTGAGGGGTGCCAACAAATGTGTCCAGGCCATTTTAGAATATCTTTGTAGAATAAGCAACAATTCATCTCTTTCCACAGCTTCTTTGCTTTATTCTATGACGTACCAAAGGCATCCAAGTATACATGACACAATAGCTTTAAATTTTATCACTCTTCATGAGGAATGAAGCAATATTTCAAAGAGCTGTACCAACAAAATTTGAGCACGTCTGTATAATGTTTGTCTGAACCATATCTTAACAGATTGTAAAGTTATATGGAGCAGTTTAAAGGTAAACAACGCTAGTCCAACGCTGGTCCAAAGGAACTTTCTGTTTCAGTTTTTGAACACCACACAAACATTGAAAAAAATACAACCAACTGAAAATTTGTAACTGAATCAAAATGTTAAACTAATATCTTCAAGATTTAATTATATATGTACAAACAAATAAATAAAAACACTCTTAAACCAGAAGTGCTTTTGGACCAGTGTTTACATCTTATGAGGTGGTCTAAAGATAGCATTTGACAATTGATAGACTTACACCATCTTTCTTCAGCTTGCTGTCGGGAGATGAACTGTCTGAAAGTTTTCTCTTCCTTTGCCTCTCAGTATTAGACACAGAGCTGAATGGAGTGATAGAAGAAATCATTTTTAAATCATAAATTTGCTTTCGATTCATTCGATAGAATTATGTAGAATAAACCCAGATTTATTAGGCTATTTAACATGATTTTTAAAACATTGTTCTAATTGCTATTCATTTGAGTTATTTTAGTTTAATGGCTATTTAGCCATTTCAGTCATTTCAAATTTCACCATCACGACTTACTTTTCCAAACTCTGCAGATGCTCTCTGACCCTCTGAACGTGCCCCAGTTTTGTGTCGTTCACTACAAATTCATCACATCTGTAACTGTAAAAACACAGTGTGATGGTCAACAAGGTTGCTTGCAATTAAAGTGACAGTTCACCAAAACATTTAACTTCCATCATTTACTCCATTTGTTCCAAATTTGTATCGATTTCTTTGTTCTGATCAATACTTGTAAGAATTCTTCTAACCAAACAGTTTTCGGCCACTATTGACTACCATAGTAGGAAAAATGACAACGGTAGTCAAAAGTGCCCCAGAAACTCTTTGTTTCCTACATTGTTTAAAATATCTTACTTTGTGTTTAGCAGAACAATTTTGTTCCACTATGGTAGTGAATGGTGGCCAAGAATAGTTTGATTACAAGCATTCTTCCAAATATCTTTCTCTGTGTTCATCAGAACAAAGAACTATATACAGATTTGAAACAACTCGAGGTAGAGTAAATAAAGATGTTACTTTTATTTTTGGGTGAGATTTAACTAACCAGAATGTGCTATAACTGTTACAGTCCATACACACGGAGTGCTGCTGACATTTTTCTCGCTCTGGCTTCCTTTGACTGCCAGGCGGAAGCTGTATGTCCTCGAAATGCTTTTTCGCATGTCCATTAACATACCTGCAGGATGACAACAAAGCTCTTTAATGACGTTGTCTTACTATAAACAGCTTAAATATCATTTCTCATAATTAATAACGCAACAACCTATACGATTACTTCAAAATGCATCATTTAAATCATAGAAAAGGAACGAGACCACACACAGACTGACAATATCAATTTTCTGTTGGTGTACACACACAAATGCTCACCTTCCACAATGCACGTTCAGACACGTCAGGCAAACCCAGGGACTTTTGTTTGATCTGCAAACTACAAAAATAGACACGTTTTATAGCCACGGTATGATTCAGTCTGTTTTGTTTGGCACGGCCGGTATGAATAAAACCAGACCCACATGGCCACGACTCGCTGCAGTAAACATGTTTGTTTGATTAACAGTTCTTTGTGCGGAGATAAGCATCACGTTAACCTCGTGTCAGTCTGTTTTGAATGTAATCTCTAGCTTGCCTGCTGGGAAAGTGAGCTTGGTTCTAATTGCCTTGATCACCTTCCCTGCCAGCTCACGGCTAGCATCTGAATTAGCCGTTGCTAGGGAACGCTCAATTCTCGTGAATGCTGTTCTGTGCACGACCCAGCAAATGTGGAGAAAGTCAATAGACCACGGCTCTTCATACCTGCTGACTGCTTGCACGCCTATAATAAAAGCTCCTTTATCAAATCGAATGCAGTGATATTGTAACATGCTTTATATAATACTACAGAAATGAAGCGAATAAAGGATGGTAATGATAACCATAAAGATGAAGTTTTTCTTAGTAACATGATAATCCAATGTGTTCCTAAAAAAACGTAAGGCATTGTTCAAACTAAACAGGTAAGGCCTGTGACACACTTTGAGATAAGTCATTTATATGCTTTCTTATAGGCAACTCTTTTATCCAGATCACATTGTCGTAATTACAAATAAAACATTGATTGTGTGTTTTAAATTTAGGAGATCTAAGAAAAATGACTTTTCGTCTATACTTAAAGTCTCTGTCCACAAAAGACAAAGTTGAAATGTGCTCTTCTGAAGCATGAAATGTGTTAAACAAGATATATGGGGCAGTTCTCAAGCCCGGGTTGTGCTGAGGGGCCGCTGGGTGTAACACCCTATATGTTCATATGCCTTTAGTGTAATCTGTCGATGCATGCAATCCATATCAGTGTATGTCGAGTTACAAAAGTACTTAACATAAGGTGTTGGACACCTAATTTCACATAACATGAAAACAGTATCAGGGCATCGCAATATAGTTTATATGTATATGCTGTTTGGGTGAGATTATTATCATTGCAGTAATGCTAGATCAGACACCAGATTGTGCCTTGCTTTGGTGTTGCCACGAGACCTAATGGGTTGCTCCAAACCCTTTAATGGTGTCCTTAAATGTTTCTGAGAACATTTTCTGCATGCCCTTGACAGCTGTCTCCAAAGAACCCCAAAAATGCCATTTACACGTTAAAGCAAACTATTTTTATTCTTCCCTCCTAACAACAGTCACACCAAAACAAAATATGGCAAAGCAGAGAAGATATAAAGGTAAAACTTCGTGCATTTCAGTGTTTTTTAAGGTCGTAGACATTGATACCGGTGTTGCAAAGCCTTCATGACGCATGTTTGCAAACATTATTTCCGGTTTGTTATATTATCAATGTATACCGTCATATTTTCATTTATATGCCACAGCATCAAACAATGTTGTTTATAAATTATTGTTACATATAAGATCAACACCTCAACGTAAAAGAGAGAGAGTAGAGCAAAAATACGAAGCAGATTAAAAACGAGATTAAAAGCCACGAAAACAAAGCTCCCTCACTCCTTTCGCTAAAACAAACACAGAGAGGACCATACAAAGTATTTTTACTTAGACTACTGTATTTATTGTTGAATGTTTTAAATGTTTACAAGTAACGTTTGATGAACAATGAACGTGGCGCTTTAACACTCAAATGAGCGAATTTGACTTCTTGGCGATGTGTAACGTTAACTCCTCCATGCTGGGTTTGACACAAGCACTTTTACGGTTTATTATCATAATTATAAAAGTAATGTCTTATTTTTCTCAAGTCCAACACTATAGCAGTAGCCTACATTAACTACAAAAGAAAGTGTTCTAGCCTAAACTGGTGAGCAAGATGATGGCACTAGCCGGTTAGCTAGCTCGAGCTAACTCGCAAGAAACCGACTGCGGTGTTACAAAATAATATTGAGAAATCGTCCAAATGCGAATATAACTCACCGGTACAACACCATGAAGAAGGAGAACCATTGGGAAACCGGGTCGGGTCCACCGTGATACAGACGCTGGAGTTTAGGTGAGGACACTCCATGAGTCTTGCTAAGCTAACGTTAAACGCCCGCCTGTACCTGGCCTGCGCTGGATGAATCGTTATTTTAAAAAACTACAGTTATATGGAGTCTAAGCTCCCGCTTTAGGTTACAATATGTGGCTTTTAAAATACATATAAGTAGGATTCGTAAAGTCGACCTACAGTTTAACGTTAATTTTATGAGGTTTGGACAGAAGTGCTATTTGCACTAGTCAAGCCGTGTCTCAAAACCTACTGAACTGACTACCTAGTAGCAAACATTTTTGGTTAACTTGGTCTAGCTTTGTCTGTAGTTTAAACTTAGACGAGACATAATTCATTGAGAGTACTAGTAAATATGTAAAATGCATATGTATTATAGTTTAATGTTTGAAACGTGTTTTTATAAATTGTATTTGTAGTTGTTGTTATTTATGTGCCATACATATAATACAAATCAGAGAAAACTATATTTGTTTTTGCATGGTTTTAAGATGGCCAAAATTATATATTTTGTATAAAACATGAACTTAATCTATTGTAGCATCTCCGTGATTGGCTAATTTTGTTGCAATGCATTGTGGGTACAATGGACAAGCTCCCTCTTGAGGAAGTGCCCTGATGTATGGTAAAAAGACAATTCTCTCATCATTTACTCACCCCTGGTTGTTGCAAAGCGGTCTAAATTGTGCTGTTCCACTGAACACAGAAGAGATCTAGACGAATGTTTGTATTTAAACAGTTCTGGGGCACTATCGACTTCCATAGTAGGGAAAAAACTACTATGGTAGTAAATGGTGCCACATAACTATTTAGTTTCCCATGTTCTTCAAAATCAACAGAACAAATAACCTTGTTTTTCAAACCTGTATACATTAAATTGTTCCAATGAACACAGAGGAAGATATTTGGAAGAATGTTCGCAATTTTCAGTTCTGGGACATCATCCTCTACCATGGTAGGAAAAATATAGAAAATATATATATTTTTTTTAAAATGTACAATGCAAAATGAAAATTAAAACCGCAAGATCAATACTATAGTCACTCCAAAAAAAATAAAAATCAATCTTTCCGTCAAGTGGATCTCTTTGAATGGATTATCAACATTTATGGTTTAACGATCATGTGATTGATGCTTGTACTCTACTCTACTGTACTTTTTACATTTATACATTTGGTAGACGCTTTTATCCAAAGCGACTTAAATTGCATTATCCTATACATTTATACATAGGTATGTGCAATACCCTGGTATCGAACCCACAACCTTGCGTTGTTAACGCAATGCTCTTACCATTGAGATAGAGGAAATCTTTTTAGGGCTAGGGGGGGGCCCAAGAGCCTTGACACAATTCAAACACTGGACTATACCATTTAATCCTTCCCACTATGGTAGACAATGAGGTCTCGGAAGTGAAAATGACTAGGGGTGTTGATGGGGTGTAGGAGTGCAGGAGAGTGTGGAAGTAAGCCGGTGCAGATCCAGTGATAGTCCTGTAGACAAGCATTAGTGACTTGAATCTGATACGGGTTGCAACCGGTAGCCAGTGAAGAGAGATGAAAAGGGGAGTCACGTGAGCCCTTTTGGGCTGTTGGAAGACGAGGCGTGCTCCTGCGTTCTGAACCAGCTGAAATGGTTTGATAGCCTTTGCAGGAAGACCAGCAAGGAGAGCATTGCAGTAGTCCAACCTTGAGATTACCAGGGCCTGGACAAGGAGACCTTGCTTAGTGAGATAGGGTCTGACCTTTCCAATGTTGAATAAGGCAAATCGGCATGACCGTGTTGTCTTTGCAATGTGATCATTGAAGGACAGCTGTTCATCAAAGATGAGTCGAAGGTTCCTGGCTGTTTTGGAATGGGTGATTGTGGTATTGCCAAGATGGATGCTGAGATCGTGTTGGACCATAGGGTGTGCCGGAAATACGAGTAGTTCTGTCTTGGCAGGGTTTAGCTGGAGGTGATGCCCTTTCATCCAAGCTGAGATGTCCTCGAGGCAGGCTGTAATGCGTGCAGCTACAGTGGTATCGTCTGGGTGAAACGAGATGTAGATCTGGGTGTCGTCGGCATAACAGTGATACGAGAAGCCATTTGCCTGTATGATGGGTCCCAAGGATGTCGTGTAGATGGAAAAAAGCAGCGGTCCAAGCACCGACTCCTGAGGGACCCCAGTGATCATGTGGTGAGCAGTGGACAGCGAGCCCCTCCATGACACCCTGAAGGATCTGTCGGAAAGGTAGGATTTGAACCAGCGGAGGGTAGAGCCTGAGATTCCTAGTCATGACGGGCTTGCTAGCAGTATCTGGTGATTGACAGTGTCAAACGCTGCAGATAGGTCTAGCAGAATCAGGACAGAGGATTTAGATTCCGCCTTGGCTAGCCGCAGTGCTTCTTTGACCGATAGCAGTGCCGTCTCAGTGGAGTGGTTTGTTTTGAAGCCAGACTGCTTGTCATCCAGTAGTTTATTCTGGAATAGTTAGGAAGACACCTGGTTGAAAGCTGCCCTTTCAAGTGTTTTTGCTATAAACGGGAGGAGAGAGACATGTCTGTAACTATCGGGAGTAGAAGGGTCCAATGTTGGTTTCTTCAGTAGGGGCGTGACCTAGGCCTGTTTGAATTTGGATGGAAAAGTGCCGGTGAGCAGGGAGGTGTTGATGATGTGTGTGAGTGCAGGTGTGAGCGAGCTGGATATGGCCTGAAGGAGATCGGAAGGGATAGGCTCAAGGGGACAGGTGGTGGGGTGGCTGGAGAGAAGTCTGGTGACTTCAGTGTCCGTAAGTGGGGTGAACGAGGAGAGTTCGATGGTAGGAGTGTGGGAGGTGTTTCCCGAGGTCTGAGGTACCGAGAATTGTTTGCTGATAGATGATGTTTTGTCAGTGAAAAATGTATTTATTCAGGTATGAAATTACAAGAGCGTGTGTATGACAATGATGACAGAATTTTCATTTTCACTATCTCGTTAAGCAAAGTTTCGTGTTTTCCTCTAGAGGGACCGCCTAAGTTTAGTTGATTTTCAAGTAAAAACCGATGCTGTGCAAGGCAAGAATCTGTTTTTAATGGATGTTAAGGACAATAAAATATGTTTGTGTTTGCATAGAGGCCTGTAATGGCAGATTCATCCTTACGCCCTATAATATCCCACAATCCTGTATCAATTGTAAATAGCAACCAAAGGCACATTCAAAAGGAGTACATTCATTAAAAAATCATCACTCAGTTTTTATCACAAATCATTGCACTATAGTAACTAAATATTGGTAAAACTTTTTTAGATCATTAGACCCAAATTTAGTAAGCATTTACTAAAAATACCAACAAATCTACTTTAGTTCTTTATTGTGAAACGTCAGCTTCCAGGACACACAGTATAAAAACAAATGTTACATCAAATCAAAATACAGCAGATAAAAGCATAAAGTACAAGTGACAGTCAATGAGCCTCATCATTCCCTGTACACAGTTAACATTTTAACAAAAAGTATGTGGTAAGTGACGATGTCACTTAGTGATGTTTTTTGTACATTTGTGGTGTAAAATTTGTTAAAATATGAAACGTAGTGAAAAAAAATCCTATAAAGATGATGAATTAATGTTTCACTAATGATGAGAATGATCTACTATGGCGCTGAACTTGACTGTGCGTCTACTCCGGCCATCTCAACTTTGTCTTCTTTTAAAGGCTGTTCTGACTTGCCTTTATCCTTTTTCTCACGTTTTTTTGAACTAGGCCTAGAAATGATAATGAATAGAATTGATATACAAATCCATTTGAACAACAGCAGGACCAATCACATTAGAAGACTGAAACTGCTTAACTGTAATATGAAATAAAAGGAGATGACGACAAAATTGTTTGACATATACAGACAGGAATATATCACTTACTTCTTCTTGACAGCAAAAACAATCACCACAATGAGAATAATTGCACCTATGAGGCCCAGAACAACACCCAAGATAATCCCTATAAAAGTAAATTATAGATGATTATCAATGTTTTGAATGATAGAGTTGAAAACATGTTTTCTGTGGGTAACTCGACTCTGTAACTTACCGACTGGTACATCTGTTTCATCAGAATGATCCTCAAGACCTGCATCTATTTAAACATGTGTCACACAAAAGATGTTCATTCAAATGTAGTTTTGAAATAGATCTAAGGTTAAAATGTCCAACAGCCCAATTTAAAGCACACCTACCTGTTGCTTTGTAACACGTAGCATTGCAGTCGTTAAATGAAAGGAAACGGTTTCCATTGCCCACACAGCCAGTCCAATAAAACGTCTTACATGTGTGATGGTCAGGGCTGTAGTAATATCTGAGGTAGCCGCCAGTACATAGCCCTATTTTTAATGGAAGCGCGCAAGCCTGAGTTCCTAGAAAACAAAAGCACATCAAATACAACATAAACAAATCTTTTCAATTACTGACACCTTTAATTACTGAGTTACAAATATAATTGAATTTATGGATGGTTGGGTGCAAACATACATAGACATGGTTTTGTTGTATTTACCACAGGGTGGCAGTATTTCTTAAGCCAGATGTGTTCAGTCTATTTACTGCATTATTGTATTCAAATATATGAGGATGACTTACTGTCCTCTGGGAACAGCTCTGCAGCTTTGTTAGAACAGTTTCTCATGCAGTCTCTCTCATTTGTAAAGTGGTTTCCCACGCCACCATTTCCACTGTATCGGAACGGGTAACAGTTGTCTTCCTTCTGATCATAGAACATGTAAATCTTAACATCAGTTGCTGTTCCATCATCTTTTTCAGGCGCCATGCTGCAGATATCTAGATTTTGGAAATAAAACATGCACATGTTTAAATTCTTGTCTAAGGTGTGTAAAAGTACGCAGTCAAAGATTTCAATAATAATTGCATTTTTGTCAAATCTACATTATGATAGGGTCATGTAGAAACTTTAATTAATTTTTAACTAATCTGGCACAGAACACACCTAGTTTTTATGATGGTCGTAAATGTCTTCATTTTTTACAGATACGGTATCCTTTTAGACGTTAATGAGTAACATGTTACGCCTGTGCAACCAGAACTGTCACAAACATTAGACTAGAGTGGAGTTAGTACAAAATAGTGTGTTTTTAGTCTTGTGTTTGAAAAATGTAATCAGTAACGCTTAAGGGTTATGTTTGTTAACATTAGTTAACAGCATTAGTTGACATACACTAACAATGAAGAGCACTTTTTCAACTTAGTTGATGTTAATTTCAACATTTAATCAATTCGTCTGTTCACATAAATTAATGAAATTAACATCATGAAATAACATCAACAGATAATGAATAAATGTATTGATATGAAGTCAATACATGTTGTAAAAATATGTTGCTCATGTTAATGAATGGAACCTTACTGTGATGTTTTACCGAACAATCTTCTTTTGGATCAGGTGTGTGATTATTTGAGGAAATGGTGTTCAATATACAACATCTATGTTACTTTCTGAATTGATTTTCTTAAATATAACTACATGTAATTTGAGATGCTTTTTAATCTCCTTCCATTTACCTGCCAAAGATGACTCTCCAAGGTGTGACAGGAAAAGCAAGTTCAAATAATAACCTTTGCTCATACTTGCATATTTATACTTTACCACATTGTATCACTGAAAAAATATGCTTCTGTTTAGTCTGTTCGGTTTCTTTATATTTTTAATAGTTTAATGACAGTTTACTCTTCCAAGTGGCTCACAAGGTTATACAAAATGACATACAGAACAGAGCATATCCAAGCAGATTTGTTTTTACTGATGTGTAAATAAATGACTATTTCTGTTATTACTCTAAAACAAATTCTGTAGCTTTTTTCACAAGAATTCTGCCCCATATTTTAAAAAATATATAACTTGTAAATTATTGTGGGGCCCTCTGCGCCCTGAGCATTTAAAATTGCTCCGACCTTTTACACTTATATGCTTTTTTGTATTCCATTAAATGCGTTTTAAAAGTAAATATAACACTTACCCGGTTTTCCATTTTGGGCCAGAATATTCTGATACAGAGCAAAAATGAATAAAATAATGCCAAGATCCCTCATGGTGAATCACGCAGTCTTGAGAACACTGGTGAAGATGAACGATTGAATGAAAATTATAATGAGCGAGGGGAAGATATTTTACCCTTTGTACTTTCTATAGATAAGAGCAATAAACTTCCTGTAGGCTACAACACACCCGTATCACTAGATTCACTGTGCTGTCCGTTTAAAAGAAACTCTTTACTTTTTGGTATATATTCAAAACTGTACATAATCTATAAATATATATTGTTTCTAGTATAAAAGTAGATCTGTAATTTCAGTGCAAAATGAGCTGATATACTGGAAGTCATGTTACATCATATCACACCTCACTATGGAACAATTACATTTACATTATGTTTAGTCATTAAGCAGACACTTTTATCCAAAGCGAAGAGTTTAGGGAACAATAAGCGATATAAGGGTCATACAGGAGCAATAATACAATAAGTGCCAATAAAAAGTTACTGGTTTCAATAAAAGCTAGACCACTACCTGTTGATAGAAACAGAGAAGGATCGTATATTTGTTGTCTGTCAATTATTTACAGAAGAGATGGGTTTTAAGTAGTTTGCATTTTGTGACAGATGTGAAGGAAGAATGTTCCACCAGGAAGGAGTTGTGAATGAGAATGAGCGGGAAAGCGATTAACTGCCCTTATGGGAAGGCAATACAAGACGCTGGTGGAGTGCTGAACGCAGGGATCTTGATGGGGTGTAGTAGGAAAGTGTGAAAGTATGCTGGTGCAGATCCAGTGATAGTCCTGTAGGCAAGCATTAGTGACTTGAACCTGATACGGGCTTCAACCGATAGCCAGTGGAGAGAGACGAAATGGGGTGTCACATGAGCCCTTTTGGGCTGTTGGAAGACGAGGTGTGCTACTTCGTTCTAAACCAGCTGAGCAGTTTGATAGCATTTAAAGGAAGACTAGCAAGGAGAGCATTGCAGTAGTCCAACCTTGAGATTATCAGGGTCTGGACACGGAGTTGTGCCAAGGGTCTAACCTTTCTAATGTTGAATAAGGCATATCGGCATGACCGCGTTGTCTTTGCAATGTGATCATTTATGGACAGCTGTTCATCAAAGATTACTCTGAGGTTCCTGGCTGTCAATTATTCAAAGGTTACCAATGAAAATAGTATCTGGCTCCACACAGGGAGATTCAGGTTTCAGCGATAGCATTCACTTATAATGAAGGAGAAACAGTATAGCAAAGGAGCATAAAAACTAATTTAGTCACATTAGCAAAATAGAAAGAATTTTGGTACAGACAGAAGCATTACATTTAACAAGATTATTGGGAGGATTCTCACATTACCTTTCTAAAACATCAAAATAAATTGACTGAAATGCACTCATTGGGCATCATTTATCAATCTATTTTAGAAATGAGCTCCGTGCGAAGAAATCATCTCATGACAGTGTTTACGTGTGATTCATCAAACATTCGTATATGCCGCCAATCTCATCCTACAAATCGATCGTGATTTACATATCACGCTTTAAATTCAGTGTATAGCCCCTAGATTGTGCAACATGGAGAAACGTTATGCGGCCAAAAAGAGGAACTTTTCCATTCCATTCCATTTTCTACCGCTTATCCGAACTACCTCGGGTCACGGGGAGCCTGTGCCTGTGCCTATCTCAGGAGTCATCGGGCATCAAGGCAGGATACATCCTGGATGGAGTGCCAACCCATCGCAGGGCACACACACTCACTCATTCACTCACGCACTCACACCCTACGGACAATTTTCCAGAGATGCCAATCAACCTACCATGCATGTCTTTGGACCAGGGGAGGAAACCGGAGTACCCGGAGGAAACCCCCGAGGCACGGGGAGAACATGCAGACTCCACACACACAAGTCGGAAGCGGGAATCGAACCCCCAACCCTGGAGGTGTGAGGAGAACGTAGGAACTTTTCCGATTTAGAAATTAAAGTTTAACCTTACTTCAAAGGAAGTAAAAAAACATTTTGAAAAGACATCACTGCTGCGGTCAACAGTGTTTGTTTAGTGAAACGCACTCCAGCAGAGGTTTGTATTTTTTATTAGTTATTTATTGGATATTTATGTTTAACATTTTTTTACCACCGTTTCACTATTAGTTATTAGTTCACTATTATTTTTTCTCTTTCAGATCTATCAGAGGCAGGACCAGCGGTCTTCAGAACCCACAAACAAACCGGCCTGGAGCCTGCCACCCAAAGCCAGCCAACCTCGAGCTGAGACACGGGTCTTCAACACCCAAGTGAACATTCTTTCCATTTGAATGTATATTTGTCAAATAAAGACGCTATCATCTTGCAAACAGCTAAACTTACCCATTGCTTGTTATATTGATTATACGTTTTTAAATGATTTACTTTTAATTGTGCAACATTTTTGCACAAAAACACCCTTTAGCCTTGTTATTATCAAATAATGAAATTAATTAGGCTAGAAAAAAATATTTTATTAATGTAATGAAAATAAGAAATCCCATCGGAATCTATATTTACATTTTTATACTAAACGAAAAAATGAAATCTTTCTATTTGTCAATATTTCTTTTCAGTTATAAAAAGGCTAAAACGTACAGAGACCTTCACCCTATCTCAAAACTTGCGTACATGAACTGAGTCCTGACGTGTTATTTGATCACGTCCATTGATAAATGGTAAGTTTTGCGTGGAAACGTCCGTACGACCAGTTTTTTGTATGTGTGTTAATCATTACATGGCAGATAAACGAATTACTACTTAAAACACTAAATCTGTACAATTGTCGATATCACAATAGTCAACACATTATGAGTCCGGTCTTGTCACAACAAACACTGATTTAAAAATATGTTTTTAAATACAGTAGAAAAACAACTTTTCAACATACTATTTTTTGAGCAACATTTAGGCTAAACAGTAAAACAATATCTGCTTATATGCTTTTTGGTAATTGCACTTTTCGATTTAAACTTGTGACAACTAGCCCCGGTCTCGCCTGTTGCGTTAAGTGTAGGTGGCGTTGGATATGTCTCGAAACGGTATGTGTGTGAACGCACGGACAGATTCCCGAAAATCACTGACAGTGTGAATGAACAAAATCTAACGATCCCGGGAAAAATTCCTGGACATATTTTCCATGATTTTGTGTGCAAAGGGCTCTAGAAAGCTGTCTTAGACAGCATATTTCGTGCGTGTATTTTTAGACTTGAAAGTCGCGCATGCAGTCACAGAGACGCACACAAAGCTCCGCTGAGTCAGCAGGCAATGCCCCTATGGGGGTCAATTGGCCAGAATTTGCGACACAGCAACAGTTTGTATGAAGTCAACGTGACCGGGACGAGTATTGCGATGGACTTCTCGGTCATCGCTCTGACGTCATTGTTTAACAGATCGAGCGGAGCATGAATGATAGCATATATATAAGCCGGATGGACACTCACTTCTGAGTCGACTACTGAGGGAGAAATGAAAACAAATACCCGACATCTCTTTAAAATGACTTTAACACTTGTGTTTATCATCCTCGTGGGGTGCCCATTCGCCTGCAGGGGTAAGTTTATCTTTGACATTTTTTCCGAGTTTACCTAAAAGAGCATTTAAAAAATATTGCATTGGCTATATACTTTTGTATATAAAGTGCATAAATAAATCAGTTAAGTGATTTTAAGCATTACATTTTTTGTAATAGGGCTAATATTTTAAAGTGTTCTTGGTTAGGAAAGGTGACAGTATATGTTTGCATATGAAATATGGAATATTTAAATATTTGTGAATATTTGTGTTTTGTGTAAAAGGTCAATAAAGCAAAAACCTTTAATCATTTGCGTCACTTTTAGTGGACAATATCCCTACATCCCAACTCATTATGTAAATCTCATGAGAAGGGAAATTGACTTTGCATTAAAACATAATATAAAATTAATGAAGAATGTTCACTTTGGCATGCACGTTCATTAGTATGTCTGGGTTTTTATCAGTATAATCTGTGTAGGAATTGGTTAGGTGACCTTATTCGACCCTGCTTTAAGACTGTAGGTGAAACATTTGTCACAGGATTAAGACCCGGGGGGTGATTTAATTGCACAGTTAATATCTTGTCTGTTTATTTCTTCGGACTTGTAACCCAAATGTTGCCGGTTTGAGCCTCAGTACTAGCAGGTATTGTAGGTGGGGGGACTGGATGATCAGCACTCTCCTACACCTTCTATACCATGGCTGAGGTGAGAGCCTTGAGCAAGGCACTGATCCCCCAACTGCTCCCCGGGCGCTGCAGCAATGGCCGCTCACTGCTCTGGGTGTGTGTTCACGGTGTGTGTGTTACTCATTTGGATGGGTTAACTACAGAGCACAAATTCCCATGGAACACCATACTTGGCGTCACATCACTTTAACTTTCCGCAAAGGGTCAGGTCACGAAAAACATAAGGTCCCAAATAATTCACTTTTAACAAGTTGGTATATGTCTGGAAAAT
Organism: Triplophysa dalaica; assembly: GCF_015846415.1. Lineage (NCBI taxonomy): Eukaryota > Metazoa > Chordata > Actinopteri > Cypriniformes > Nemacheilidae > Triplophysa > Triplophysa dalaica. The sequence continues at coordinate 9,455,592 of NC_079565.1, read as the reverse complement.
ATCATAATTTCCAGTTCAATAAAAAAAATGTTGCGCAATATACCTTCATAATACTGTATTGATTTACACACCGTCTGGGTACTTCATTAGCAGCCAGAAATCTCTAACAAAGACTCAGTGAGTCTTTCGGTTCATTTGACTGTCCAGAGCAGCAGGTTGTGACCAGAATGGAGTCAAGCTGCATTGGAATGAATTATCTGACAGATTAATGACCGCACTTGTGTCATTCCCTTAGAAGCGCACGATAAACCTAAAGGGATAAAAGAGCTGGTTTCCTTCTCAGATTTGACTCATCATCATTCTTTTTTAACAACATTTAATGTTTGTTTCCTTCTTTTTTTCAGGGGCAAAATGGACATACAACGGTAAGTGGATCTACTTGTGTGACACTGCTAGTCAAATTGTTTAACTTCAAAAATATGAACATATTGCAAAACTTCTTCCAAAGACGAAAGAAAGTCATACAGGTTTGAAATTACATTTGTGTGAGCAAATGATGACAGAATTTATCAATTTTGGGAGGACTCGCCCTTATAAAAGAGGGTTTGGATCGCAGCACCCTCGAGTTGGAAAGATCTTGCAGGGTTATATTGACTGTGAGAAATAGCTGGAGGAGGCGCATTTTAACGTTTCCCTTTAAAGACCAAAGCAGTAGTGTTCGTTCAATCATCTGCTACAACGAGCAGGAGAACATGCTCCTTACACTGTTAAAATAAACAAACACCTTTAAAATAAACATGCCTAATCACGACCGCTATTGCAACGTTCTGGTCTGCTGCCCGCAACCGGGTCACCGCTTCTGGTTACCGTCCTCATGAGTCAAGACTATTCCTGGACAGGTTGGACTGTTATCTCGAGCAATCCCAATATGCCATACCAAATTCGACATGGAAACCATTCGGCAGCCATGACGAAGGTATCAAAGCACACGTTCCTCCTGGTGAAAAAGGGAACTCGGGTTGTTGAAGTGACCTTCTTGTGACCCCCTTTGGCTCACTTGCCTCAACAATTATTCCCAGCATGTTTGTCATGTCATTTCTCTTAGCGTTCCTTCCACCGTCAGACGGGGTCTCAGATTGCCTGCAGGTTTGCAAGGAGACCCTGTTGAATTATATAAGGTTGATACAGCACAGTGGCATTGCGTTATGAGGGCATAAATAAGAGGCCATGGGGTTAAAATAATGTGGCGTCAAGCTGTATATTTAGGATGTAATTTGTACACCTTGTACTTCCAAAATGCAGATATTTAGTTGTCAGAACAAATTTAACTTGCAACATCTTAAAGTGAAAGTTCACCCAAAAAAGAAAATTCTGTCTTTCATTTGTTCACCCTCTTGTAATTTTAAACACGTATGACTTTCAAAAAAGAAGACATTGTGACTTTTGTATGTAAGGCCGGTGCCAAGGTGTCCACACCAAAGGGCACACATCCTGAGAAACACAGAGCTTCACCCAATACAATGAACTCCCCACAGAGTTTGCATCCCCATCTCAGACGGCATACAACAATGAATGATGATCGCAAACTCACACCTTCACATTTGTTCTCTTCTCCCCCTCTCCTCTTTCTCTCCAACTAAGCTCAGAGCACATCAAAGCTCACCTTGAAACTGGATAGGACAAATACCATATTTGATACAAACAAAGACACGTTTGGTATCCTTTGAAATGTCTCGGTGAGATTGGTACACTGGTCTTATTTCCACAGCAGTAGAGCAGATCAAAACATAGATTTGAGAGTTAAAGATATTCTGTTCACTGCCGAGGGTGTGTCCTTCCTGGGGTTTTCATGTAAATGCCCATTTGTGGCCTGATCAAATCCTTGAGAGAGTCCTTTACAATGTAAATAGTTTTTGTGTGGAGTAAGGGTATTTTGGTCTGGGTATTTAACAGAAACGGGTAAAATGTTCAGAGGGATTCTTACTGTGATGAACCCCACAGGGCTGTGGGTTCCTTTGAAGACACACAGCACTATGTATTTCTCTTCCAATATGCTTTTCTGAATTTATCATCCTAATATCATGGATGTATTAAATTGGCTGTAGGTTTACTTTTTGGTCTTACCTGACAAATATATTGTAATTGGAAGTAAATTGTTATTTGAGTTGTTATTTCTATGTGCAAATTTAATCTTAAGAAACTTATTGTCAAGACACAAAACCTATGCAACTCAATAAGTACCGCTGTTGTGAATAAAAAAAAGTTTAAATCTACAAATTTGGACATATCTAACATACAGAATATCACAGAGATTTAAGGGTTTCACTGTTTTGTCTTAGGCCACCTAGCAACCACTCTAAACATACTAGCAAAACAATCTTGCGACCACCAACAGCACTCTAATATTGTGATATAGTGCTTTTTCTTTACAAGAATGTTAAAAATGAATTGTAAAAGAAATGTTGGAATGTAAGTCAAATTTAGTTTTAATATGTAACTGGTTTGAAATAAGATATGATAAATTAAAGGAGCCTCGCCTGCAAGAGGGAGCCATATAATGGCTTTTATTTTAGGAAGGGCTTGTTATTTTAATTGCTTGCCTGTGTAACTTCACAGCTCCCCTTAGGTGAGAACAATGAGAAACTACTTTTCTATTATTCTGTCTTTATGTGTGACACATTGCAAGTTGAATCTATATCATCTTTTTTGTGAGACTGTATTTGTGAAATTAAATTTGGTACTGTGTTGAGATTTACATTGCAAAGACATCCATAATATCCAACACATTCTCACAGTAGTTTGTAACTATATTTGTTTTACAATCTGATTCGTTTATATTAATTAATACATGTGCATTTTGGTCTGGTTTTGTGCCAGTGAGCACAGTTAGCTTGGGGGTTACAGGTGAGGCTTAGTTACAGAGTAAATATTTTGTGACGTTTAAGGTCCTACTGTGGTATATGGAGTGTCCAACAACAAGTTTACGTACATGCACGGTGTAAAAAAACTTAAATTTTCTAATAATAGGCGTTTTTTATTACCTCACTTCTTGACTGACTCTCAACTGATTAGTTTGGCGATTCAATGGTTAAATCCCCTCCTTTCTGTCAGCCTACTCTGATTGGTCAGATGGTCTAGTCTGCTGTGATTGGTCGTGTGCAGTGTCGCAAATGGAACCTAAGCAATCACACGTAGTGACGCAAATCTGACCCTGAACTGAAATTAGAATGACAGACAACTCGTTCGTGTAATTTTAGAGTCGATTTCTTTATTCCCAAGCCAATAACTTTGTTATTCGTTCATTTTCGGCTTTACAACTTGGCGGAGCTTACATTCACACACAGCAACATGACACACTGCATGTGATGTAAATTTAGGGACATTGTAATATTATCTCATTAATAATCGTACGTTTTCTGGTATAATTAACTTCATACAGATTTAAACAAAATAGTCAACTCGTGAAATACAACTGTTTAGTAGATGAGGCTGGAGCATCTTGTATTGTGCTGTATCTTGTATGGTCCTACTTGACATTTTACACTGGTGCCTTAAGGGGCTGTCTAAAAATGTGTGGTACATGCGGAGCGCCCCGCTGTCTTCTTTTTTCAAACCGCTTGGGAGCTTGCGCTCTCTAGGCGCCTTCCATTGCTACGCAACCATGAAAATAAAATAACAAACTAGCGCATGCAAAAGATGCTAATTTTTTTGTGAGATGTTGCCTTGGTAGTTAAAATATTACAATGCAAATACAAAGCAATGATAATAGAGTTAAGTGGTCGAAGCAACAGAGCACTGCTTGAAATACCACAAGCGATCGCTGTACAATCTCGAAACACTGCAGTGCTTGTGTCGCCGTAGAGCACAGTGTAGATATTATCATCTCTGTCAAACAAAGCTCATATGAGTACTGTCCTCTGTGCCAGCTTATCCTGAGAACTCTTGACATTCTCGGCTGACTCGTGCTGAGAGAAGGCCTTTCTGGCTCTCTGACAGAAGCAGAATGACAGATCTCACTGCCTGAAGCTCTGGAGGACACAATATGATATCACATACGCTTATTGTCTTGAAACGTCATAACCAATTAAAACTTAAAGGTCTCATGAAGTGTGCTTGTTTATTGTTTTTATACTGTTATATGTGGTCTACTTATGACGTTTGCGTAGTTTTTACATTTAAAAACATCAAAATCTATACGTAATAGTCTATTTTCTACACGGGTCCAACTACATGCGCCCTTCTGTAAATATGGTTAGAGACGTTATGCTAGGTTACACATTAGCACCATTTACAGTTTTCGCACGGCATCAGTATTATCTGGAGGCCGCCTGTGATTTATAAATGAACTCCCCACATCAGTATGTCATGTGACGCAATCGCACGGCATGATTTTACTCAAATTTACTGACTTATTTCCCGAATGTGATGGCAAGGCTTTGCGTATAGTTAGTATAGCCTATAGTTGTTTCCGTTTAATGATATATGACCATACTTTTTATGTGACGGCATTTAAGACCCGTTAATGCAAACCGGAAGAAAGATCACCGCGATCGCGGGACTCAAATGTTACGAGAGTTTCCATGGTAAATAAACAAACGGGAGACTCCCGGTAACAAAAATGTTTTACTTGCATAAGACTGCTGCACCATTCCTATCAGATCCAATATTTAAGACACAGCACTGCTTTTAACTTTTAGTCATTTCACAAATCCAGTGTCGATCTCTGCCTTGTTCAAGAAAGAATCCTCTGAGAAATGAAACGAACATACGCTCCGTGTTTTTCCCACATGAGCTGGAACGTCTTTAAAATTATAACTTTAACCCTGCATTACTAATGTTGGAATCCTAAGGAAGGTTATGCAGCGACTGTATTCTTCCATAACCTTCCATACATCTTTAATGGCTCGCTAGCTCTATTTGGAATTGTCATGTGTGATGTGGGCAGGGCTAGATAAGTTGTTGTTGATATTTTTCTGTGGAGGCGGTGTTCAACCTATCAATGTCGTCACAGATAGGTGGATTCCAAAACCTTGCGTTTGCTGGAACAGATGTCATTTCACTAACAAGGGCGTTTTCAGTTCGAACACTTGATGTGCGGGTGAATATGATTCCCTCTTATATAACAAAAGCTCTGGTTAAAATTGTGATTTTAATTCATCACTCCTTTAAATGTGAGCCAGGTTTTTTTTTACAATTACCGTACATCAGATATGTTTTGTGAGGGTCAGCAAGATTTTTGCCGGTCTATGGGAAACAACATTGTTGATAACTGGAAATATGAATAAAATGTATAAGGTCAGAAATAAAATATTTACAGGTAGTCGTCCTTTCCTGTATCGGCTCAATCCAGTTGCAAACAATGACATTTTATATACTTATTAACTGTCATAACTTTAAAGAATTGATTATGTATTTGGAAAAATATACAGTAGATGGTTTCATCAGATGCACGCACTGGCCCACATTTTATCTCCCTTCTGTGATTAGTCATACTGTTACAATTTTTTTTTTTAATTCACATTAATATTTTTATTTTTATTTTTTAATCATCAGTTATTATTTCTTCCTGTGTTTGTTTATGAATCTGGCTAGTGTCTAATAATATAACTATTTATATTTATATTTAATTTAATTTAATTTAATTTAAGTTAAGTTCTGTTAACATTAATTAATATTATTATTTTATTGTATAATATTTTTTAAAATAAATTTGATTAAATTTAAAATTTGATAATTGGGTCCCGTTGTTTTGCCAATTTAAAGAAACCGAATGGTAAATCTAGCGGTTGAGCTTGGTATCGCAGTCTAAATTTTAAATATTGGAGAGGCAAGTTTAGCCAAGGCCATTTGTTTATCTTGTTGCTTTGAAACTGTATAGTACAATGTTATGAATATAACAGTATTACAATATATTGAATAATACGCAAGATATTGCTGTTTTTAATATATAAAAAAATACAAGCACTTGGTTTTCAAAATATGAAATGTATTATTCAATATATTCCATCATATTTTTCAGCGTATTCCCACATATCTTAGTGATAAGTAATGTCGGCCCCACATTGTGAGAGGACCCATTCCCACAGACGTATCCCATAGTCCCTATAGGGAACGTAGTCATATTTAAAGACCAAAATATCACAGACACTTGGACATGGCTCTTTTGAAGTGGACCCGTAAGAAACCACCCATACCTCCAGAATACACTAAAACCTGTATAAGAATGAAATCTGAAAACCACTCACAACACCTTAGAAAACCAAAATTCCCACAACACCCTATCAGCGTGCAGGCCAGCATTGGACTGGTCAACACTTACGTTCTGCTAAAGGAGACTTTTATGGTTTCGCTGTAATTTTGAAATCACATAGACTCAGCATCCAGCAGTTCCAAACCAGAAAGTTGCAGTTGTCTTAGCTGTGTGTTTATGCTGGTCTCATTATGACTACATAACAGGTCAGGGTGACAGCGGTTAGATGTCCATACAGCAGACCTCTGAGGGCGGACCATGAGCGTCTGTGTTATTATGATTGAGTCCTAATTAAAAGGCCTAAATGAACTGGACAGTTAGTAATTATAACCATACGGGAACAATGTGTTTCTTTGGCTGCCTTTTTTGCCCATCGTGGCGTTTCAAAAGGTACTAAAAAGACATGTTTCATTTCCAGATTTAAAACAGTACAGAGTACAGAAGCAGGACAGAAAATTATGATTCATGATTGGCATAGCAACCACAACAACCGTCTTAAGGTCAAGACTGTGTAAAGTAACAACAAACATGGCCATTAACAAACCGTAAATCTCTTTTTTACCTTTTAAAAGTTTTGAACTTGATTTAAGGGTTCTTCTTTATAATGCTGTAGTATTTTGTAGTCTTTGAAGTCGGCTTTGAGGACGAACAAAACGTTATATTTTATTGTTGGGTGTGGCATTGATGTAAGAGTATTCATTTAGTAAGGCAGTGTTTTGTGACAGCTGACCGTACCCTGCCTTACCAGAACTCATGGCTCTTCAGTCCAATTTTGGTCTGCCCAAATATGCAAAAGATGACTGAATAAGGTGGAAAATAAACTACAGAACGAAAATGTAGATTACATTGGCTTACTGACCTAAATCAAAAAAGTCCACCGTCTATTTTATATGATTTTATATATATATATATATATATTTTTTTTTTTTCATCGCAACAAACTGCACAATAAAACAATAAGCCAAAATAAGCTGTGGTTTAGGTTTACCAGGTCTTAATATTTTTATTAAATGGTTATTTCATTTACGTTTTCATAACATAAAACATAGCAAATAATTTTTAGACGTATTATAATTTTTTTTTTTTTACCACTGTAGTTCCTTAGAAACATCATAGTCTATAGTGGCGCAGTGAAACTTATGTAATGTGGTGTATGTTTTTGGGAATTTTACAATGGCATACAACACTGTTATTCTGTTTATAGATTTTCCACGTAAAAGTAAAAAATGTGAATTTGACTGTTTTTACAGATTTTTTTGAAATACGGTCAAAAACTTAAAATTACAGAGAAAAGAAAGTACAAGAAAACGGGGAAAAGATGTAATTTCACAGGGGAAAACTTTACTTTTTCTTTTGTAGCGCCCCAGCTGCCAGAAAAAATCTGTTTTTATTTAAGATATTACTTTTTACAGTTAATTTTTAAAATACGGTCAAAAACTGTAAAATTACAGAAACACGGGGAAAACAATTTATTACATATCCTCATATCCTGTCATTTTACAGGAAAAATGTTATTTCACTGTATATTTCTGTTGCCTCAGCGGACAGAAAAATGTAGCTTTTTTATCAACTTTTTTTTTACAGTACACGGCACAACCATCAGAATCAGAATCAAAGACTAGAACCATGCCTTTCATCATATGTGTTGTCTGGGTAAACCTTAAAACCCAAAGTATAAGCAAGCACCACTTATATCTGATCTGCTTCACTGATCACAATCTTTGACGTGTGTTCCAGGACCTGATGGAGAACACCACTGGCCCAGGAACTACCCGTTCTGTGGTGGAGCGTTTCAGTCACCCATTGATTTCCAAACACAGCTGCTGAGATACGATCCAAACCTACCGCCAATTCAAGTCCAGAACTACAACCTGTCAGCCCATGAACAGCTTACGCTAAGCAACAACGGACACTCTGGTTGGTAAAGCCACCTACAATATAATTGTTTTAAGCTTGTTTTGTTTTAAAACCTGAAATTATTGTAAGCCACACTTGCAAGTGTGTGCTTCACGTCCAGGAACCAAAACACCAGATGCCTTTACAGTAAAGAAGACATTACTGTAAAAACACATGGCGAAGTCATAGCCGCTATAATAAATGAAAGGATTTGTGGTTGTTAACCACGACAGGCACGGGTTAAAAAGTCTTTCTTCTCAAGCTTAATTTCTAGGTAAAGATCGAGGAAATAACAGGAGGATGTACTTGTATGTCAGCTGCAGCCATTTTCTGTCATCACCCTCTTGTTATGATAAAGCAGCAGCCTGTTTATACTCTTGTCTGGAAAATATGATCAAGTTTTGTTTATGACCCAAAGTAACATATTTAATGTCAATACTACTCTTCTTGGTAATGCTTACTTTCACTTATATTTCTAATCAAAAGCATATTATGATTATTATTACTATCCATATACCGTTTATGACTTGACGACGTGAGTGTATTTCTGACAAGCTGAGGTTTATTTACTCTTCACTTTCCAAATAACAAATACTTCACTGAAGGTAAAATGTGGTGTATTTTTCTTTTGTGTTCACAGTGCAGTTGTCTTTGCCTCCACACATGTACATTTCCAGCTTGCCTCACAGATATTCAGCGGCTCAGCTTCATTTCCATTGGGGTTCATCCAATTTGCTCACCGGTTCAGAACACACCGTTAATGGAAAACAGTTTGCTGCAGAGGTAAAGTCAATATGTACATGTCCACCTCACAGACCTCAGGCATTCATGTAAACACTTTTAGTGCCTGATCAGACCTTTTTCTGTGGCATACGCTCCCTTTGAAAAGCATTTAAACCATGTGTGATAGTAGCAGTTTGGTAGATAAATACGCAACCGAAACAGGACCTGAGGCCATGATGCAATGTTCAGTAATGTCTGTTGAGGTGTCAGAAATATAGCACTCCATCTCTGTTTATCATTTTAGGATGAGGTGTGTTGATAAGTGCAACTATTCTTATATAACCACGAACCAGACTTGCTCAAAGGGATAGTTCACCCAAAAATAAAAATCTGTCATCTTTTGCAAACCTCTTTGTCATTTCAGACCATTATGACTTTCTTGCTTCCGCAGAACACACGATATTTTGAAGAATGAAAGAACTTTCTCACTAGGCCAAATGAGAATTTATGGCTTTTGTCCAGCATTCATAGGCAAACACAGTTGGCATATGCGTTTTCATTGCATCAATGCTTTTCACATCATCAGATGCACTTTTGTTTGTAGTGTTTAGATTCTTTATAGCAGTTTTGAGATTTCACTTTTTGTTTAGTTTGTTTCGTATTCATTCATGTTAAACATGGATACTTATGATCATACAGTATAATGCAAAGTTTATTTAAAGCATCTTTAAAGGACAACTATGCAATAAGAGTTGCAGCCCTTATTCTTCATTATTTACTTGATTGAGTGCCCTGTCATTGAATTATTATGTAAATGTTGTGAATAGGTTTCTCAAAAGCCTGTATTTCTGTTGGATGTAGATGCATGTTGTGCATTTCAATTCTGAAAAGTATCCCAACATCTCCATGGCAGTGGACAAGCATGATGGACTGGCTGTGCTGGGAGTTTTTATTGAGGTAAGTCAAGATCTCAGACAACTTGGATTGGAGTAAAGCTAGGATTTAGGGACGGCTTGAAAGGTCGCTAGTTTGATCCCTGCGAAAACTGACTTATGGGCCATCATCGCCTTACACTTAAGAATAAAAAACATACCAGGTTGTTAAATATTTGTTGACATTTTGCAATACATTTCTGTGATAATGTAAGATTCTATTTTAATGCTGATAAAAAATAAATATCCCAGATGGTATACAAGAACTCGACTGAAACTTTGTTCAACTTTTTATGCCAACCATTAGATTGGAGAGTACAACCCGGCTTTCAACAAATTTTTCAAGTACATCAATGGAATAAGATATAAAGGTAAGCTTGTGAAGTTTACAAAAAAATCTGTGATTGTGATCACCAACACAAGTTAACAATGTCTCATCCCCAACACGTGAACTAATAGGTCAGAGAATACAGGTTCCTTCCTTTGACATCCGTCAGCTGTTACCAGCCGCTCTGAATGAGTATTACCGATACGACGGTTCTCTGACAACACCTCCCTGCTATCCCAGCGTGCTGTGGACCGTGTTTAAGAAACCTGTCACCGTTTCACACAAACAGGTAAATTCGTGTTCTTTCTCGTGTTCTTTTTCTGTGACTTTTTGTCTTAAATAATCTTGAGGAATGTGTTTTTAGTGAAGTTTCCAGTTTACATATTTCACACACAGCTAGACATAGAATTAAAATGGACCATGCTAAACACTCCAAAGCCACATTTTTAAAGGGCATCTTATCATTTTTCAAAATGCCTGAAAGAAAAAACCATACTGCAACATATACTATTAGTGAAACTATAACTTCTTTAATGGCTTCTATTGTTTTTTCAGCAGGTAGTGGTTTTAAAGGGATTTGTATTAGTTTTAATGGAAACTGTAGTGACGTCTACTGGTATGTGATGGAATATATTGGTCTGATGTTTAATTCTACAGGAATAATGCCCAAAACACACTAGAAAACATAATTTTTTAATGGTTTTAATGCTAAAGGTTCATAAGGGTATTTGTAATAAGGTTCCTTAAAAGGAAGGAAAATAAATAAACAATAATACGTAAGTAAAAGGCCGGCAGCCACCTCACGGTCGACTGCCGGCGACAAGAACAGAAATACAAACGTAAATATATGTCCAGTCCCGGTCCTCTCTCATCAGCAGTCCTGTCCCTTGTCCTTTTATGCTCCCGATGTCCTCCGTGAGATATGTGGGACCGGTGTGCGCACAGCTGATCCCAACTATCACTCACGCCACCGGCCCCGCCTCACGGCTCCCGTCCCGCCTTCCTCACCACAGTATTCTGTAAACCATTGGAATTTCTGTGATGGTTTCTATTGGGTTTCTATGGTTTTGTCAGAAGGGATGTCAGCCCTAAAAAGTTATGATGGTTATAATGGTTTTAAAATAATTTTGTAAAGGTTTTAATGGAAAAGGGTAATTAATAACCATTACAATTTCTGCAATGGATTCTTTTGGGTTTCTACTGTTTTTTTCAGCAGGGTACCTATTAAAGAAGTTGTAATGGTTTTAAAGGGATTTCTATTGGTTTTTTAATGAAAACTGTAATGGTTCCACTGTTATGTAATGGATTCTGTTGGTGGGATGTTAAATCCTATTGGAATGATGGCCAAAACACACTACAAAAAATAGTTTTGTAACGGTTTTTAATGGAAAAGCTAAAGGATCATATTGGTATTTTAATGGAAACCATTAGAGTTTTCAGTAGGGTTTGTGTTTTGGGCGTTATTCCAATAGGATTTAACATCTCACCAATACAATCCATCAGATACCAGTAGAACCGTAGTTTCCATTAAAACCAATACAAATCCCTTTAAAACCATTATAAGGATTTATAATGGTATTTTAATTGACACCATCAGAATTTCAGTTCATTTTCTATTGCTTTTTTTTAGCAGTTACGACACTTTTTAAGGCACTGATGCTATAAAATTGTCTATTCTAGATAAACTCATCAGCCTAATTGACTATAAGGACATTCACAATTCTATACATTGGCTAACCACCATAAACAATTGTTGTGTCTTCACAGTTTTTGGCATTGGCAACAGCTCTGTATGCCACATACTCTCAAGACTCGGCTCCCATGCCTCTCCATGGAAATTACCGGAAGCCACAACTAACAGACAGCCGAGTGGTACTGGTGTCCTTCAATGACGGTGAGTACAGCGTGGATCACAGCAAGCTTATATTAAAAACATAAAATGCTTAACCACCTAGCCACAGCATGATTTCCCATCATGGAATTGTTAGAAAGATGAACTTTCAAACTGGTCTTTTCTTGTGTCATCCGCGTATGCGAATGGCCTCCGTTTACACGCTGTTACTTTCTTTCCCTCAATGAAAGACCTTCATCACGACTGCAGTGTCCTTTAAAGCCAAAGCTGGGTTCTGAATTAAATGCTTCAACTGACATAAATCTTTCGCTCTAAACCTGGTTTTAGAGTTGGTGCACCACATTGTTCCTCTCTAAATGTCAGACAGTCTGTTGCTGTGAGATATCTTGGTTCGCTGTCATTCCCATACGCTTTAGCACTATAGTCTGCTTCAGTTTGGCTGGTATCTTTGCATGAAGGTTCAATTCGTCGATATCCTTTGCTTCCCATCTTTACTGCATGCGAGGAAAATGGCTGGTCTATTTTCCCTAGTCAAGCCTTGACACGTAGCCTGCATAGAGTTGTGCACTGTTAAACCTGAACCGCTCTCTACGTTGTGTCTGGTACAGGACTGCATGGTATTTTTTCAGTCACATCTCCCGCTGAAAGAAGACGAGTCGTTCAGAAGCTTCTGATGGGTGACCTGGCCGATCTGGCTGACGATGGCCTCCACCAGCTTCTACCAAATCTGAATCCTCAACCTGGGGCGAATAACAAATGGAAGGCCACCAAAACACACGGTCTCAATAACCAGGCCACTCAACATCAACAATGGCAAAAAGACCCGAAAGTCCCAAGCGACACCGTTCGCACTTCCTCCATTGGGAAGTACTTGCCAAGACACGGTTCTAGAGAGTTATGCTTTGAATCCCTGGAGAAAAAAGTTTTACATCAGCTCCAGAGATATAATGCAAAGGGACAGACGGTTGAGGCTTTGAGAGACGTCGTGTTCCCGGAGTTGAACCTCAGGAGCTATTTGGATTGCAAGTCTGAATTGGACCTCCAGACCGTGAGGCAACTCGTGCAAGGAAGATCCAAGGATGAGGCCACAGAGCTCGAACAATCACTGACTAAAGCCATGTTGAGACAGATGAGGAGGCAAATCTGGTTGAATGGACATCCAAACCAGAAAAGCATCATGGGGCATCCTCAAGCTACATCTGTGAAGGACTTTAGCTTGGGATCTGCTTACCACAAACCTCAGCAAGTGGAATGGGAAGATTAAATCTAAGACGTCCCCTGAAGCTTCCATTTTCGCTGTAGTCAGTCATGCACACTCAGAATATTTAGTCAGCTTGACTCTTAGGGCCAGAACGACGATTGACTAATATTAATTAAGTGTGACGGCACTTCTCTTGCGCTTTATCTCAGAGACATGGAGAGGTTTTGTTGTCAGCTAGTTTTTCTCTTGTTGCTCTCAGATGCAGGTATACAGGCAATGGGGTGGCTTTGACTTGTTTTGTTGTGCCTTTAGCTTATAAAAAGTTTAATGTGACCCTGGAGCACAAAACCAGCCATAAGTAGGACGGGTATATTTGTAGCAATAGCCAACAATAGGCTACATAGAGGTCAAAATTATCAATTTTTTATTTTATGACAAAATTCATTAGGGTATTAAGTAAAGATATTTTGTTAACTTACTACAGTAAATATATAAAAACTTTATTTTTGTGAGTGGATGCAGCAAAATGGTAAACAAAAATTGGCTACAAACACCTACAAACATCGCTTGCTGCTGCTCGCTCTTTGGAAATTAAGTTTGGTATCTATGTAAAGCTAAGAATTTTCACTTTCGGTTTCATCTACTCTTCACAATGTCATTACACCGGTAAGTTTATAGAGAGCGTTAAAACTAACCTGTTTCTTTTTAGCAACAGCCTGCTAAAGCGCCTCTGATGGGCAAGTTTAAAAGCGATCTTCTCTTTTTGTGCACCCCCAGATTTCAGATTTTCTTAAAGTTGTATCTCATCTAAATATTGTCCAATCAAAACCATATTTTCCCAAGAAACCATACATCAACAGAAAGCTTATTTATTCAGATTTGACACATTGACACAACATTTGCCAGATTAAATGAGTTTGGAGAAACCACAAAGTGGAAGTTTTTCATGTTACGTGAACATCTGGATCCGAAAGCTCGACTGGGAACTCTTGTGGGTCGGTGCAAATCTTAATAGATCATAAGCAAGGCACAAAAAAATGCGAAGTCAAAATGTTAAGGGCATATTTTTATATTTTATGGGAAAGTTAAAGAAATGTAACGTCAGAGTAATTTACATTTCGTTGGCAGAAAGAGTCATTCCAGAATTTAAAGGCACATGGGAACAAAATAAGAACTTAAGTATTTAAACACGGCTGCATTCTACAACAAAAAAGAATCTATAAATTTTAGGGTGTGATCAGAAAACTAAGTCTTCTTTGTAGGCGTACTTTATATGTATTTTGGTGTCTAGACTATGGATTGTAAAAAATAAAAGCAGATTTACTGTATATGACGTAAGTGTCGTTTCTTCACCAAGTAGAGGATGTACAGTATATTATACTGTATGATGCTGAAAAGTTATGTCTTCATATTATGGACATGTGTCTGTTTTTATCTGTATGACAAGAACAAAACTTTTAAAAATCATCGTAATTATAATACAACTAAATTACGAATCAAGGGTTAAATGTGCACTGTAAAAACATAATTTTACTATCATCTTTTTACAGATATTTCATGAATAATGTTCAATAAATGTAACTACGGAATTTTATAAAAATCGTTAAATTACAGGAAAAGTCTGCAAATTTACACATTTTTATTTTGACGGAGTATTTAAGTTTTTAACTGGAATTTTCTTTCACGGAAAATGAGCGTTTCATTACATACATTTGTACAAGATCATTTCGATGTCGTATTCAGTTCAGTAAAGTCCTGTGGTGTGACAACTACATATCGCTGCTGTCCTTCTGAAACCTCCATATTTTGTGATTATTTTTTGTCATAAATCATTATTATTAGTCACCCTTAATGTTTGTCACAGGGTTTTGCAAATATCTAACCGATAAAAAGTTTTTAAAAGTGTTTGTCGACTTTAACAACAGTGTTTAATCATTAAAAAAGTACAGTGTTTTTTCCTTTTCCTGAAAACAGGAAATGTTTGTTTGTCAAGAACCTTTTCTCACCTTTATTTCCTTTTATTTCTTTTAAACATAGATGTCTTTTCTTGGATGAGCTGGGGTATGTCGCTGTTTGTGTGTGTAATGTATGTGTGTGATGTCCGACGTTTCCTCACCTCCGGCTAACAGACGTGATGTGTTTGTGACGTGATGGTGGTCATGCAGTGAAGTGTGGCTGCAGTGTGCCGTCACCCCTCTCCACACGGCCGCAACCTAACTGCTGTTGACATAAGACTCAACATATGTGAGGGGGCATGTTTGTGCTTTTAGTCTTAAGGGACTTTATCACTGACGTATCTATGGTTTAGATCTAATTGTAGTATATGCGATGGTGCCTGAAACATAGCTTTATCTTAAACCACTGCGCCCGGCACACGTGCATGTTTGTCTCATGTAACATAACTAGATTTTGTCAACACGGGTGCAGTCATCGCCGCATGTGTGTTTGTGCATGATGTCAGTTGTGTAACTAATCCTTGATGAGTGTTTGTCAATAAGTTACTGTAAAATTACTGCAAACATATGATATACAGAGAATGAAAACAATGTATTCTACATAACACACAGTTAACTATGAGGTCAATTTCTTTACAGGTGCGCTGCTCACACTAACAATAACATCTTTGGTTGGAGCTGTATTGATTATTATAATAGCCTGGTGTCTTCTGAAGATGAGGTAAGTGTTGAATGATCTCCAGAAAAACAGTGTGATGAATTTCCCGGCAGATTTGGTTTTTATTTTGTTATCAACTTCACTGTCTAATAAATGAAAAAGTTACATAAAGCTAACATCTAAACTAAGTTAAAATTGTTAAAACGTTTTTTGCAAAAACTGCATTTACAAGACACCATCTTATCATCTTATGTATACGGATGCCATGCTGCTACCTTATTTATGCATACAATTATTTATAAACAAACAATGCTCAAACCAGAATAAGACTAGAGGAAAACAGATAGGATTTGATTGACCAATGCAGTGGTTCTCAAGCTGGGGACCCCAAAATGGATATGGGGGGCACAGATTTTGTGGCATTTTATGAAATATAGAATTCTAGCATTGATTTAATACAATCAAGCATCAGTAAAATAAGCCCAGCAATTGAAAGAATTGATGTTCCAGCATTGTGTAAATGAATATGTTTTTGGTTTAATTAAAATTCTAAGTTTAAGATTATAAGTCTTTATTTGAGGGGGGGGTGCAAAGCAATGCACTCTACACAAAGGGGGCCTTATAATGAAAATGTTTGAGAACCGCTGGACTAATGTTTTTTTAAAAGTGTGATCCCATAGTTGCGAAAGTTATTCAACATTCCACCGAAATGACTTTTTTTCCTTTTTCAAAAAGGTCAGACATTGGTGAATTTCTGACGATTTTTAGGTGCATTTGTTCTTAGGAAAGCAGCACCTGTATATTTATATATACCTGGCACTGTATACAGATTAAATAGAGTCAAAAATGACCTAGTCATGAGACTGTCTTAACATGTGACGCTTACATAACATTGTGCTTTTCGTTTGCTTTTCAAAAATATAATACTGTCCACTCATCTTTCCTTTAGATGTAAATGTGATGGCCAGAAAGAGACGAACAGTGAATACAAGCCGGCGCAGAAGAAGAAAGCGCCTCCAAAGTATAAACTTCACATCTAATGAAACCTGACTACCTGCTGCTCTCACAAAAAAGCACAACGTACATTTTTCCGTAATTTGTGTGTCTGTCCTTGACTTATGCCACTGGTTGGTTGCATGCATAGAATATTTCGATCAATTGACTGAAGTGCACGCGGCGTCCCAACAACATATATTTTAGAGCTGAGGATTTTTCTTGTTCAACCACAAACCTGAGACGACACCGAAAGAGAAGACACAGATTTTTTTTTTCAAAAAGTATGCTGCTCTTCTGAGGTACTGACCACAGCATTTTATAAACCGGGCACTTTCAAAGACCAAATCATTATGGTTTACAGAAGACGGTGGATGTGCCCGGGTGGCCTTCCTTTGCCAACGGATGAAATCACGGCGCTGGGCATACAGTACGTTGTGGGAAAAGACAACGATTGCCCGTGGCAAAGGGGGAGTTACGGTTCAGCTGAGCATGTGGCGTCCTCAGATGGGTAGTTGCAAATCCCGCCCTATATTTACCATTGTGCCGGGCGGGCGATTAGAGTAATGAAAGGATCCGAGAAAAGTTCCCACTGAGCGGCCCATTGTTTCCCTGGGCTGCGTGTAGGTTGACCTTTGACCCCACTTTGCCTGACCAATCATGAGACTAAACGCCCATGCACATCCAGTGATATCCATACACATAGAATGTACTAGTGTTAGACTGCTACTGTGAATTTACCGTACTACTGAATGAAGAATGCACTACACACTGTATGCATATTCAATGACTTGAGTGATTGGGTTGATGAAGAATGGGTGCTCAAAACGTCCTGCTTGTCATTATAAGAGACTTGATGAGCCGTTTCATGTGTATTTGATTTGAGTCGACATTGCAGGATGCTGTTGTGGAGGATATGAGTGAAACGATAATATACAGCATTTACAGTGATTATGATCTGACTGTGAAGATTGCAGAAAAATCTGATTTTGCTCTGATTTGAATCTGCCACCAAGCAAAAAATGTCCAAAACACAAATTCTCATAATCTCATCATGCTATATGTATGCATTCATCAAAAATGTATCTGATTTGCAATGCATTCAATACAATTATAGTTTTTTAAACACCTAAAATGCCGTTTTTTAAAACCAATGTGGCAAATTGCCATATGTCATTTTTCCTGTTTACCAGCCAAACACATCTGTTTGCTTTACTAGCATGCATATTCTGTCGAAGCTGTTTTGTCAAAGTCTTGCTGGGTAAATTGGTTAAACACTGTGGACACCAGCATCTTACAGTATTCTTGACCCTTGGTGAGGTCAGCTCTTCACAGCATTCACCGGCATTCACATAAACTCACTT